>NW_012154174.1:527254-564992 GCF_000956105.1 Propithecus coquereli
ACAACCTCCATACACATGGGCTTCAGCCATGGGCGCCTTTCCTCTTCCTGCAATTAATGGCCTAGCAAAATGCCTGAGGTTCATTAAAGGCTAACATTATAAAGCTTAGTAAATATTGATTCTTCAACATGACATCAACTTGACCCCAAAGATCTATTTGGAGGTTGTGTGCTGCACTGTCTTGTCTTTCAGAAAGGTGACCAGCTCTTGTCTGCATTGATTTACACAACTAACTTCTCTTCCTGGCTTTGGCAGCCTGTTCAAACCATATCCACCCTTTTGTGTGAAGAAATTCAGCCTGAGACGGTTACCTGCGAAGCCCTTTGCTGAGCATTAATTTGAAGTGAAAGACACGTCACCGAGACTGACAGATTTATAGCTCTGCAAACTGAAGCCTTCTAGGTACAGAAAAGCCATAGCCAAAGAGGCAATAAAAGACGAGACAAAACTAAAAGGAAACTCGTAATACTTTCAACAAGTTACTTTTTGAGGACTGGCAGCCTCTGGGTTCTCTACCCTCTTCTCTTTGTACCCGTGTTTCCAAGTAATGGGGACGCCACAGCGAGGAGCTGGAAATGACCCACACATGACTTCACTCTGCCTTGTGCCCATGACCCCCAGATGGCATGATTTGCCAGAGCGATTCTCCTGTTTCAGGGTTAAGGGAGACAGTGAACATGGCAATAATGAAGTTAGCTGGGGTGTGACTGCAATGCAATAACAGAAAAATTAGGAGAGAAGACTAACCATACATTATCATACTCCACAAAGGCAAGAAGAGCAGGCTGTACAAAGAGTGCTGAAGTGAGACTGGAAACTTACACCTGGACGTGGAAGCTGTGTGACGTGCAGTGGGCAGATGACACCTCCTACTCTACCAACCCCCGAAGGGGCAAAAGGTCATAATGGGTAAGACCCAATAAGAAGAAATAGGCCAGGTGTGGTGGTTCACGCCTGTAATCCTAGCACTCTGAGAGGCTGAGGCAGGAGGATCCCTTGAGCTCAGGAGTTCCAGACCAGCCTGACCAAGAGTGAGACCCTGTCTCTATTAATAATAGAAAAAATTAGCCAGGTGTGGTGGTGTGAGTCTGTAGTCCCAGGAGGCTGAGACAGGAGGATAGCTTAAGCCCTGGAGTTTGAGGTTGCAGTGAGCAATGATGATGCCACTGCACTCTAGGTGGGCAACAGAGCAAGACTCCATCTCAAAAAAAAAAAAAAAAGAAGAAGAAGAGGAAGAAAAAAAATTACCTTGTAAACCATAAAGTGCCACCAAAAATTTGGCATTTCTTATTATGTTTTTTTAACATCTCTCTGCTCTTGCTACCCTAGTATTTCTTTTCCCTTCGTAAGCTGCCATCTTCTTTGACACCGTTTGATGAGGTCACATCAAATGGACTGCTTATCCAGAAGGCCCTCCTGCTGGTGCCAATCTTCATTTTAGCCTTTCCTAACTCTGTTCTTGTTCTCTCTGCATGTTTACAATGATTTAATAACAGAGATTTTAGTAACAATTTTTCATAGCTATCTCATTATTTGGTCATTGTTATATCTTTAGTCTTAAGGCTTTCTTTTAGTTCTGTCACTTATTTCTAGCAAGTCACTAGAATATAAGCTCTAGAAGGAGGAGATGAATCCTACTATACACCGTAACAGTTTGTAGTAGACTGCATATGATCAATAAATATTTGTTGAACAAAATTACAACTAAAACTAATGCTGTAGATGTCTGTGTCCATCTCCATGTCTGAAAAGAGAAAACTATGACATGCACTTGTCTAGACTGGATTTAGAGGTCTAATTTATAGGTTACCACCAAGGAATCCCTGAATAGGACTCACCAAAATTGTATTACCTCCAATCAAGGAGCCTGGGGGACATTTCTTCATGTTTCTTATTTGTCAAAGCCTAGATCTCTTAGCTCCAGTTCCTGATCTCGAATATTGCTGAGCACCTGATGATATGCACTTCAATGCCAAGAGGCACATGATGTGGTTCTGTCTCCCAGGTGCTTACCATCTTGTCAGGGGGACAGAGCACATATCAGAAGAGAGGAATGTTGACGACATGGCTGTGTGCACCTTATGGAGAGTCACTGAGTGCTTTACTTTGTGATCTGTATATGTTTCTGTACGTATGTTCTACTTCCGTGAAAAAGTTCACCTAAAACAACATGGACAGCAAAGGTGAAGCGTGAGATGAGAGGTACAGGCAATCAACAGATGCAGTGGAGAGTAAGGAAACAAGGGACACTGTGGGTGGGGGCACCCAGGAAAGCTACCTGGAGGAGACCAGAACCAGGCTGGGCCTGGTGGCGAGCACAGAACACAGCAGAGGAGAGAGGGCAGCATGAAGGCAGGAATGGGCATGGTGGGCAGGGCCAAGCAGACAGCTTAGATGCTTGGTGGAAGAAGCAGCAGGAAAGACACAAGGAGGGAGAATCAGATCAAGGGAAATAAGAGAAAGAAAGGAAAGGAAACAATGGTAGTAGTCTGATCAGGAGGAAGACGTGGAGTATCTCTTAACCAGAACACCAGCAGTAGGCCTGGAAGACTGGGACACAGTGGATGTGAAACACTAGGAACGAAACACAGAAAAGGCCCGGTGACCTGCTAGATGAGGAGGAGACAGGAAAAACCAGCGATGAAAGGTAATGGGGGTAAGTGAGGGTGCCACCGATAGTAACAGAGCATTTCTGAGAGGGAGCTGTTTTAAGGGGGAAAACACAAGTTCAGGTTTGCTTATAGACTCTGGCTGCATCTCACTGACTAGCTGTGTGTTCCCAAGCCTTTTTCCAATGTAGGGTTTCCCTGGTAGGCTCTGAGGATCTGCATTAAAGATAAGAAATCTGAAGCACAGTTAAATGGAAATATATCACCATAAAACTGTTTACAAGTGTCCCCTTTTTATTGAGCTGTAGTTCTTTATATATTAGGGAAATGAACCCTTTTGTCTATGTTACAAATTGCACATATACGTTCCCCTCAGTTTGTCACCTGTCTTTTGACTTTGCTTATCATAAAGTTTACCATGTCAATTTAAATTTTTGTAAGCTCACATTTATCCTAATACATTTTTAAAACAAAGTTACCTAATGCCAATATTGTTCTATATTAAAAGATCAAGGTGAACCACAAATATGGAGGTACCGACAACAACACTAATAAAATAAAGATTGAGACAGCCAACATTTATTGAACAAGCACATGTGCTAAGGGCACCACGTGATTCTCTGACTGCATCCTTGCAACCCCAAGAAATAGATCCTATTATTAATCCCAATTTTATAGCTGAGCCTTAGGTTTAGAAGGCTTCAGTAAATTGCCCAAAGGCACACAGCAAGTTGATGGGGTTCAGGACATGCTACCTCAAAATACAGCACCTTGGTGTTTGAGAAAACAGCAGAAGCAGGAAGGTCTCTCTCACCTTCCACTGCTCTTCTCCTCTGCAGCAGGCCGTAAAACCGACCCTTCTCCCCTGAAGCAGTTACAGGGCCTCAGCCATGAACCTAGTGATGTGTGAGAAAAGAAATCTTTCCTCTCCTACAAAGTAATGGTGGAAAACTGAGATTCACACCCAGTAGCCTACCTCTAGAATCTGAGCCCTTTGCCCCCCTATGCTCTACTGCCCCTTACTCTGGGTGGCTCCCCTTAAAACATGGCCCCATTGGCCAGGTGCAGTGACTCACACCTGTAATCCTAGCACTCTGAGAGGCTGAGGTGAGAGGATACGTTGAGCTCAGTTCGAGATCAGCCTGAGCAAGAGTGAGACTCCGTCTCTACTAAAAATAGAAAAAATTAGCTAGGTGTGGTGGTGTGAGTCTACAGTCCCAGGAGACTGAGGCAGGAGGATCACTTGAGCCCAGGAGTTCGAGACCACCCTGGGCAATACAGCGAGACCCTGTCTCTAAAAAAATTTAAAAATTACATAGTGGCACACACGTGTAGTCCCAGCTACTTGGGAGGCTGAGGCAGGAGGATCGCTTGAGCCTAGGAGTTTGAGGCTGCAGTGAGCTATGATCGCACCACTGCACTCCAGCCTGGGAGACAAAGTGAAAGCCAGTCTCAAAAAACAAAAACAAAAAACTACAAATATTTAATGAGGAAATAAAAATAGAATTTAAGACTGTCAATAGTTGGTAGTGATACCAATAGTGGTATCACTAGTAAATAATAAGTACTGATTAAGATGATTTACGATGAAAATTTAAAACCTAAGTAGTTTAAGTATGACATTTGAAAACTGTTACGCACACAGCTGCTATCTATCCTTGACTGAGTACTCACAATATCTTTAGAAAATTAAAAAAAAGAAAAACAACTTTTCCTATCACCAAGTAAAGAGAGAAATGTGCACTGCGGAGAGGAAAGGTTTTTGGTCAAAACCAAGGCTTCCCTGAGGAAGAATGGCAAGATAAAATCCAACCATCCTGTAGTCTCCTGTTCACATGTGCTGTGAAGCCTACCATTTCTAGTCTGTGTGTGTTTGTTTCCTGGGGAGAATACAGAGGCAAAACTATTGATTTCTGGTAATGTGGTGGTATACACTGAAAGAAAACAAACAGCAAGATTTAAGGGCTCACTATGGTCATTTTTTCTTACATTCATTTCACTCTACTCCTTCCTCCCACTCCCTGTGACACAACCGTTGAAGACCAGAAATAACTCCACATGCAACGAGGCTGCAAAAATGAGACTGGCAACCTCAGAAAAAGAGGCCGGCAGGAAGGTGGAGAGGAACCTTCTCTTCTCACATCCATGAACTAAAGCTACAAAACTGGATGAATGGCCAATCCCAACAGCATGGTGAGGAATCTGTTGGGGACGCCTGCCCATCTGGCTTCCGAAATGAGGCTCCTTCACTTCTTCAATCTTAGACAAAGTAGTGTTCACATTCTTCAAAGATTCTTCTTTTAAGAAAATCTACTTCTTATGCCGGGTGGCCTCAGTGAATGATTTTCTGTCCCAATATTACTCGAGTAAGAAATTCAGCTTTGAAGTCCAAAATGAAGATTCAAAATATGTAAGTCCTATGCACTTTATAGTTATTCTTGGTATACATAAATTAAACTAACAACCCTTGGAACATAATCTGGCATAACTGAAATTAAGTACGTGTTGTTCAATTAATGCACCTACTTAGAAGCATGCGCTAGGTCCCAATTCTCCCTACGAAAAGATGCTTTCTATTGTTTTCATGCATGGTAATTAGACTTGGAAAACCAAAGTAGAGTGAACAGGAATAGCAAATGCATGATACTTTGAAGTTTTCTCAGTGTTTTTCTTCCATAATCTGTTTTACCAACTTCTATTTCTCACAATTACTCCCTGTTTACAGATAAAAGTAACAGTAATAACACTATTTTGTACTTAATAATGATGCTTAGCCACCTACCTCCCTACCAGGGATGGTATGAGGATGAATGGAAGACAGTCCTGACAAGCATTCTGAGCTCTTAGGGAAGGTCTCCCAGTATGAAGCCTTGCTGTGGGTTAAATAAAGCCTTTCATCTAAGGATCTAAAAGTGTCTCACAAAGCCCAGCTCATTAACTCTTCAAAAAACTGCTATGATGTAAACTGCAGCTTAGCATTATTGTCCCCATTTCAAAGATAAGAAACAGACAGGCTAGGACCACTAACACTGTGAGACAAAGGTAAGAATTCCTGGGACAGGACAGTAGAAGGTGACATCCACAACGTAGCAGTGGGTATATGCCTCTCAATTCAAACAACAAATCTGTACCGAAGAATGCCAAGTAGGGAAGAAGTTCCATCCTTAGGCTGTGCATATTCAATTGAACAGCAAAGAATGAGAAACAAATGATGTGAAAAGCTATAATCATGGCCCCTGCAAGATCCTAATTGAAAAACAATGGCAGGCATGTGGCATGAAGGTTGGTGTCATGCCTGTAATCCTGGCACTCTGGGAGGCCAAGGCACGAAGATCCCTAGAGGTCAGGAATTTGAGATCAGCCTGAGCAAAAGCAAAACCTCTTCACCCCATCTCTACCAAAAATAGAAAAAATTAGGCAGGTGTGGTGGCACCTGTAATCCCAGCTAAGTTGGAAGGATGAGGCAGGAGGATCGCTTGAGATCAGGAGTTGGAGATTGCAGCGAGCTATGACCACGCCACTGCACTCTAGCCAGGATGACAGAGCGAGATTCCGTCTCAAAAAAAAAAAGAAGAAGAAGAAAAGAAAAACAACAAAACAAATAATGGCATATTTCAGAAGCACTCTTCATGAAAGAGGCCTCTAGGTCCAGGATTAATAAGACTTTCAGTAATGAACAGAAAGACATGAATACCAGACTAAAAATATAATCGATTTTGAAAAAAAATCAAGGCTCTTCATACGTCATGTTACTAATCTCACTTAGAATTAGGATCACAAATAAGATTTTTCCCACAAATTAGGTCTTGTTTCAAAGTTCTGCTTGTTAAAATTCCCCAAACCTAAAAAAATGATACGGAGTTTCTGCCAGACTACCATGCAATTCAAATTCTCAAGACTTCCCATACCTTGCATTTTCCTTCTAGGCCAGATTTCTACTATGAGGTTACTCTAGAAGACAGCAAATGTGAGAGGTACAAAGAGGCAAGAAAGAGCTGGAGATCTACCACAGCTGGGGTCAAAAAATCTCCCAACTGCTTAAAAAATATTCAAACAGGCTACACTCACATGGATTCTTTCTAAATATCATCACAAAAGAACATAATTGAGCCTCCTAACCCTAACGTAAGCCATGTTCCTCTACACGCAGACGCACACACACACACAGACTCGTATACACAAAGACACATACACCTTCACCTGGAAACAAAAAATAAAAATTTTTTTTCTACTTAAGATAGGGGACAAAAGAGACTCTGATGTTTTCCTACCACTGACTCCAGAGCTATTCCCTTCCCAATTTCTCCATCTTACACCGGAACAATACTCTACAAGGATGTTCTTCTGCAACTGCAGTAAGATAATTTAATAATATAAGATGGAATTTTGAGCACTGATTATTACTATCACTCACTGACTATAGTCTCCAACGCATCATTCTGGAACCAAAAAGTAGAGTTTCCTTAAAAGAAAAAAAGAGAAGGTTTATTAGGAACTCGGACAGCTTACAGGCTCTGAAGTCATTATCTGCTCTCATCGGGCTATAACATTTTTTAAAGACCGAAATCGGAACATTTACTTCAGAATAAAAGACAATGTAGTTGGCAGTAGTTACTATCCTAGAGTCATCTCCAAATACAGCCCTAACTCTGCCCAAGATGCCACTTTCAATCTGAAACCGCAAACTGCAGTGATCAGTGATGTGAGAGCCAATAATAGCTAATAGTAGCCAATACCAAGAGGACATAATGTACTTCTAGAAGGCCTGGGGCACCTCAGATCCAGGAGTAAGGTCAAGGCCAATCTGTGGGAGGAGGAATTTTTATCACCATCCTCCTCCTCCCTGTGAGGAAAGCAGCAAAGAAGCTGTAAGTCAGTGGAACAGCTGTGATTTTTCGACCCATGAGCATGCCACTTCTATTTTTGTCTTCATTGAAACAGTACCAAAACTCCTGTGTCCCCAGAGCCCGAGTCCCCCTCCACTAAGGTGGCATTCCTCACACAGAATGGGAAAGGGAACGTCCCTCGCCTATTCTGCTCTCCCAAATCACCTGCCTATCTTGGCCGTGGTAAGCAGGAGGAATGCTCATAGTGAAAGTGGCCCGGCCTAGGCCAGTGCCCAGCAGAACCCAGACAGACAGTGCCAGGGAAGGGAGGCTTTAAAACTTCCTTCAAATAATCCTCAGGACTGCACTTTTGGATTTTGGCCTGAGCCTCACTGCTGATGTAAGGATTATCGAGTTTAAGACCGCTGCTAAGGCCAAATGACCTATTAGAGAGTGAATTAAAACTGCTATACACAAACAGGATGCCAGGCAGTTCTGCTGAGCACCTCAATATTCAAAATGACAAGGGACTTCCCCTCCCTGCAGAGCCTTTCAGTTCTGAAGAGTGGCAGGAAAAATGTGGGGAGGGAGTAGGAGGTGGAGGCGAGAAGAAGCTGTGCTGACACGGCTGGAGAACCTACACCTAATCGTGGAACGTGCAGCACTCTGCCCTTTTCCGCAGCAGCACACAGAATCTGCATCAGAGATGAGCTGCTGAGAGTCAGATGGCTGCGAGATTTCCTCCTGAGAAAGCCGTGCCACAGGGCAGGGACATTACTGCTTTACCAGAACAAAACTGCCCCGGGTGGCCGCTGGCTAGCAGAGACTCTTCAATCCTGTGACAAGACTCCTAAGCCTGTGAACACCAACCCCAAGGGCAGGTGCCCTTTCAGAGCTAATCTAGATGATGTTTCTGCAGATAAATTCTCTTCCTTAGAAGAATGCCTCTTTAATGCTCTTATTTCTGGTTCAGTCATCTTCCCTCAGGTATTATTCATAATGGTCCCTCAAACAAATGCAACAGAAGATACTCGATCTTTATATTACACAGTAGAAAGGAAGTGCAAGTCAGCAAAATGAAACCCTGGAGGGGAGCACAGGGGCCAGTAGCAGAGACATTCCTTCTTGGCTTTGGGGCTTTAGGGAGGCTGGACATAGAAGGGCTGACTACAGTGCCAAGGCCACAGATTGTGAAATGGAAGGAGGCGAGAGAGGAGGAAACAAGTCATCAGGCTCTGCCCATCTCCACTCCAACTTCCCCAACATGAAGACAGCATCCAGAAGTCCAAGAGCAAATCAGATGTCCCTAGGCAACATCAGACAACAGAAAGAGTATGCGTACACATAAATAACAGCTGGCCAAATAACTGCTGGGCTTGGAATGGCTCCTTGGAAGATGGGAAAGAGGCTGCTACATGTTATCAACTAAATTATTTTCAACTAAGTCACCTCATTAGACGAGAAGACATAAAATACCACATCCTCTGTTAGAACTGTAGGAAACATGCCTGTTGAGGATCACTATAGCTTTATAGATTATGACACACACTTTTCCATAATCCAGTTCAGATGGCATCCTTCCCCTCTGCAGAGATATGGGATAGATGTCAAATTAACAAAGGGCCTTGGAATAGAGATGGCATTATCATTCTCATTCATACTGCAGGAGTTGCAAGGCTACTAAAATTTAAGAAATGTTGATTTCTTAAATATTAAAACATTCTGGTATGAATGTTTTAACCTACAACTGAAAGAGTAAACTCTGAATTGGAGTTTCTGGTTGATTTATACCCTGTTTTTTAGATTTTTTTTTTTTGAGATGGAGTCTCGCCCTGTCCCCCAGGCGGGGCTCAAGTGATATTCCTGCCTTAGCTTTCTGAGTAGCCAGGACTAGAGGTGTGTGCCACCACATCTGGCTAATATTTTAAGAATTTTTTGTAGAGATAGGGTCTTGCTATGTTGCCCAGGCTGTTCTCCAACTCCTGGGTTCAAGTGATCCTCTGCCTCAGCCTCCCAAAATGCTGGGATTACAGGCATGAGCCACTGCCCCAGGCCTGTTTTCCCACTTTTAATTCGTAGTAATGTTCACATTTGAGCATTAAATTGTTTCATCACTGGCATATGGGGAAGGGGGCATTATTTCTTAAGAAGGCATCACGACTATGTGGCATAGTGGACTTCATTCTTGCTTCTTTTATCTCTTTCCACCAACGTCCTCTAACATTTGGAATAACGCTTAGACATTGTTGGCCCAAAGCCACCCAGTCTAACGTGGTTTCATTTGTTCTGGTTTCTAACAACAGGCTGCTTCAAAGGGGACAGTGCCTTGTCACCATCTCTGGATCCAGATTTATATTCTGCTACTGGTTTGCTTACGCTATAGCTAAATGCGCACAATGAAGTACATAGATACAATGGAACAGTATTCAGCCTTAGCAAGGAATGAAATCCTAACACATCATACAACATGGATGATTCTTGAAAACAATTATGGTGAGTGAAACAAGCCAGACACAGAAGGACAAATGTACAATTCCAGGTATATGAGGTACCTAGAATAGTCAAATTCATAGAGACAGAAACTAAAATGGTGGTTACTGGGGGCTGGGGAAGAAAGGACTGGAGAGTTACTGTTTAGTGGGTACAGAGTTTCAGTCTGGGATGATGAAAAAGTTCTGGAGATGGACAGTGGTGATGGTTGCACAACAATATTAATATACTGAATGCCACTGAAATGTACATTCAAAAATGGTTAAAATGTTAAATCTTATGTATATTTTATTACAACACAAAAAAAATATATACAACGGACCCAAAATAAACCATAACCCAACTCATTTCATCAGTGAACTGTACCTAAAATAACATGAAATGACACCTAGATATGAACACATAAAAAAGATGAATATTTCCTACAATAAGAACAGGAAGGGTCAGGTGCAGTGGCTCACGCCTGTAATCCCAACATTTTGTGAGGCCAAGGCGGGAGGACTGCTTGAAGCCAGGAGTTCAAGACCCGCCTGGGCAACATAGCAAAACCCTGTCTCTCCAAAAAAAAAAAAAAAAAAAAAACACAAAAAAACATTAGCCAGGTGTGGTGGCACAGGCCTGTTGTCCTAGCTACTCGGAAGACTGAGGTAGGAGGATCGCTTGAGCCCAGGAGTTCGAGATTAGAGTGAACTGTGATCACACCATTGCACTCCAGCCTGGGTGACAGAGCAAGATTTCTCTCTTTGCTGGGCGGAGGGTGGGGGAGGGATAAAAGGAAAAAAAAAGAGGGAGGGAAGAATAAGCAGCCAATTCAAAGAATTCATAGGAATAAGATCAGAGAGATCAAAGATAACTAAATATTTATTCCCCTTCCCTCAAATACACCAAGCAAGCATCTAGCTTAGTGTTTTATATTTTGCAGTATTCAATAAATATTACCAAATATTTATTTTTCATTCTGGTAAGAACCAGAAATGATTTTAAGAAAAGTAATGTTACCCTCTGAATTTTTCCTACTTTCATTGCCTTTGCCAAACCATGGCCTATTTCTTGTTATTGTGTTGGCCAGACCCTTTCAAATCCTTGTATCATTCCCTGCCTGAGCCAAAACAACAAATGGAAGTATTCCAGCACCACTGCGAAGAGGACTAACCCATGAACATGAATTTAAAAGAGAGTAAAGAGAGAAAAAAAATCACATATGAGCAGACAGCAACAGGGAAAGTGCATCTTTCCAGAATGGATGTTGGCTTCTGTCAAAAATCAGTCAATTGCTCGTTTTCCAGTTTCATTTTAACAATGGTTTCACTTCACTGACGGCCACATCTTCGAGTGCCCCCATTAGTGTTGGAAGGCTCTGCTTTCCAGGCAAAGTAACACATTTAAAAAATGCAGAGGAAAAGTTTTAGTGAAACACTGCTTGGATTTGAATCTTCCTTCCTCCTGTCCCCAAACAGATTAAAATAAGAAGCTACAAAACCAAACTGAAGCATTTCAAACTGCAGTTTTTCCTTATCTATCTTAGGAATTGCCCAATCACATCTCAGAAGTCTTTCAGATCCTTTAAAACATAGTATGTTATTTCTATTACTGAAAAAATATAAAAAGTCCCCAATAATTTTCTACAATTTCCTTTTTTTTTTCGAGAGACAGTCTCGCTCTGTCACCCGGGCTAGAGTGCCGTGGAGTAAGCTCATTTTAAAAAAGAGATAAATATTTGCTAGAAAAGAAAAGCATCAAGTAAACAAATTCAACAAGATTGTTGTTACCTAATCTCTATGACATATAATAATTAGTATATCTTGAGGGTCTATTAAATAAGTGCATCACATCTCATCATAAAGCAGACACGTTGGGTGAAATAAAAGAAAATTAAACTAAACTCTAACCTCTAAGACAGGGGCCAGCAACCTTTTTTCTTAAAGAGCCAGGTGGCAAAACAGTCTCCATCACAACTACCCACCTGTGCCAAAAGATGTATAAAAAATGAGCCTGGTTGTGTTCCAATAAAGTTTTATTTATTTGAATTTCACAATTTTCACGTCATGACACATTACAGTATTCTTCTATGATTTTTTTTAACCATTAAAAAATGTACAAATTATTCATGGTTTGAGAGCCATACAAAAACTAAGTGGCAGGCCATTAAACTGTAGTTTGTGGATCCCGGCTCTAAGAGTTTATGATATAAAATATGGGACAAAAAGTATCACCTCTGGCAAACCTAGTGTTCTAATACTGATGCATAACAAAAAATCTTTTTTCTCTGTCCTTCCAAAATCTGATTTCTGTGGAAAACAGTAGAATCAGTCAATCCAAAAAAGTTTCCTGAGTGCTTGCCAGGTACAAGACACTGCTAATCACTGCAAGGCACGTAAGAGGTCTCTAAGCAAAGCAGGGAGAAGAGGGAAGGAGTTAAGAGGTGGAGAGCTCCATTGACTTGGATGGCCCTTACCATTAAGGAGGAGGTAATATCTGTATTGGACTTTGAAGAATATGTATAATTTGGATAGAAAAAGATTGCAGTAAAAGAAAAAGAGAAAGATAAGGACAAAACCTTAGGGAGTAACCATATTAGACAGTGAATAAAAAAAAAGTAGATACAGAGGCAGGCAGAAAACCAGGAGAGCAAAATGCCACTGAAGTCAAGAGAAAAAAGCATTTGAAGGAGAAAGGGCTTAATACTCTCAATGTGGTTACTAGGGGAAGAGTAAAAGTAGGTCAATGTACTGAACAAATAAGTGCTATCAATGACTTTTTTACAGTATTGTTTTGGTACAATGATAAAGGTGAGAGGCAGGTTGGGGAGAGAATAAACAGGGAACAGTTTGAAAGAGATGATGGAGGAAGATGGCTTTATAGTACTTAATCAGACTACAGAAATAGATTCTCCTTCCTTAAAACAAAAAACATTCTAATGAAAGAGTCAGCTATCTTCTCAGCAGCTTGCTCTAATAGGAAACATCTAATTAGTAACTTGTTCCTTGTATCAATTAAATTATTATACCCACTGAAATTAAATGGCCCAATTAAATGGCAAGATCAACAGTTAACAAAAGCTGCATCTATTCTAAACACTGCAACAAGACATAGCCAAGAATTCGACAAACTTTTCTGGAAGGTGACTATATACAAATGGTTAAATGTCCTATTCAACTCCTACGTGTATGTATGTCTATCTTTCCTTCTTTCTTTTAAAATTTTTTTATTCTGACATACTTTTATGCTTACCAAAAAAGTAATAAGGATAATAAAAGGATTCCTGCATATCTTTATCCTTCTTTCTTTTTTAATAACCTACTTTAAGAAAAGCATTCTTTGGCTGAAATTCCTTTTTGTTCTTTGTAATAGGGATATTGCCAGTAAATTTTGGCTATTCAGTTCTAAAACTGTTGGAGCTCAAATGGTTTAGTTAATGTTGCCAATGATTCAGTTACAAGTTGTAGGAAAGAAAAGTACAATATAAATTGACTTAACAGAAATCCTTTTTGGAATTCACTGGGCTTCCTTAATCTGTAGATTGATATCTTTTACCAGCTATGCCCTATTCTCAATTTCCTCCCCGTCTGAGACTCCAATTAAATGTATGTTAGATCTTCTTACTCTATCCTGTATGTCTTATTTTCTTTCTGTAATTTTTACCTTTCCCTCTGTCCATGGAGAATTCTGGATAATTTCTTCTGACCTAACTTTCAGTTCACTATTTCCCTCTTCACGTATGTCTAATCTGCTACTAAACCCATCCACTAAGTTCTTAATTTCAGTTATTGCATTTTCTAATTCTAGCATTTCTATATGGTTCTTTTTTAAAAATGCTCTATTGCTTTTCTTTTTTAATAGTTGCCAATTCCCTGATAACAATTTTAAACCTGGCTTTGATTTCTTTGAACACAGTAGGCATAGTTGTTTTTAGTTCAAGTCTGATAACTCTAGTATGTCATGTACTTACAAGTTTTGGAAGTCTGTTTATTGTGACTATTTTCCTTATATGCCTAGTCATCTTTGACTATGTACTGGCCATTTTTCAGGAAAAAGTTCCTTGGAGAAAGATTTTTAGACAGAGGGTGACAGTACCTTCTCCAGAGAGGATTTCTGTTTGCTTCTGCCACATACCTGAAAGTACTACCAGTCCAGAGCCTCCTTCATCCAAGCTCAAGTCCTCAGGGTCTCTGTATTTTGTCCTTTTAGAACCCTAATAGTGTTCCCGCATATTTTCTATCTCCAACATTTGCCAGAGATTACCTTGATTTTTTTTCTTCCAATACTTGATTGAATATATGTATGTGTGAGTGTATGTATATAATTTCCAAGAACTCTCTTATACTCTAATTGAGTATAAGATATATTTTTATATAAGATATAAAAAATTTTATAACATTTTTATTTTCCAAATTAAATTATTCAGAAAGTTGTATGTTTGTTTCACTAACAACTGCCTACTTCATGTGATTGTAAAGAATAATGTAACTGCTTTCAATGCTATAGATAAAAGCTATGACAAAATAGTAGTCTGTCCTAGAGAACTGCATTTAGTTTATAAGCATTAAGAGCTTACAGAGGACATAACATCTGCTTAGTGACTTTATTTAAATAAGATTAAAATTTCAAGTCATAAAAATATAAAAAGGACACCATAGCTATGGTAGAAATCAAGAGACAGTAACTTTATCCTAAATTGAATTTGCTGTTAGCCTTCTACCACAGTGCAATGGAACATTTAGTGATAGACATTCAAGGAAAGATTTTCTGAAAAATTTCAGTTTTGAGAAAAAAATCTCAACAGGAGCCAAGTGACTAAGAAATAATTTTCAAGAACAGTATATAGTGTTATATAATTAAAAACTGGATAATTTAAAAAATGTTTTCTTCCTCAAGTGAAATAATATACTTTCTAAATGCTAGTCTTCCTTTGCGAGCATTAATATCTTTCTTTAAAAAGTTACAAGACTTGGCCAAGCGCGGTGGCTCACGCCTGTAATCCTAGCACTCTGGGAGGCCGAGGCGAGTGGATTGTTTGAGCTCAGGAGTTCGAGACCAGCCTGAGCAAGAGCGAGGCCCCGTCTCTACTAAAAAATAGAAAGAAACTATCTGGACAACTAAAAATATATACAAAAAATTAGCCAGGCATGGTGGCGCATGCCTGTAGTCCCAGCTACTCGGGAGGCTGAGGCAGTAGGATTGCTTGAGTCCAGGAGGTTGAGGTTGCCGTGAGCTAGGCTGATGCCACGGCACTCTAGCCCGGGCAACAGAGTGAGACTCTGTCTCAAAAAAAAAAAAAGTTACAAGACTTCTGGTTTCTGGTCTAGCATTAAGGAGCTCAGAAGTCACCACTCCATCCTAAGTAAGAAGCTGAACAAACTAAAAAATCAACAGCTCTGCTTGGATCTGTCAGAGAAGTGAGGTCATAGGACAAACTGCTGTCCCCAAAATTAGAGAGATACACATGTGGATACAGAGAATCACAACTGCAGTAGAAAGCCAGGAGGAGAAATCTCTGGAGTAGGAAAGTCTACCTGACTAATTGACAAACTGCTAGAGGCTCAGTGTAGACAAGTATGAAAGTTAAAAACCTCAGGGGAACTAGTCATAGGGAAGACCCCATGCTTTTGTGAGTTTTACTTCCAGGACCTTCTACCAGGTCTTCACAGTGAACATTGGAGAAAAACCTCCTCCTGCTTCCAGCAGAGGGAAGGAAAAAGGAACCATTTTGAAACAGAGCACTTTGTTCTTTTTAACAAAGCCTGTCCTCTGGAGAAACTATTTTACCAAAGCCTAACCTGCTGGGGCTTTATCAAAGCCTAACAGACCTCAGGGAAAGAAAATACCCAACTCCAGCCCCTTCTAGCCTTTCAAGTGGGGAAAGGGAAATAGCGAACTCTAATTGGCTCTAGTCCTCCATGTGGAGGAAACCCACTTTAGCTCCCTCTAGCCTTCCACATAGAAGAAGAAGAAACTCCAGGCCCCTCTAACCATCCTGTCCCACTTAAAGAGCAGCACTCATGACATTCACAGACTATTGGCACAGGCTGACCAAAAGACTGAGACCTAATCATAGGATTATAGAACATTTCCCCTCTCCCTCACACCTTACCATCACACCACTAAAGGCTATTTACCAGAGTCCCTTTCATCCAGTATATCACGTCCATATTTCAACAAAAAAATTACAAGGCATAGAAAAAGGCAAAAAAACACAAATTGAAAAGACAGCAAACATCAGAACAACAGTCAGATACGGTAGGGATATTAGAATTATCACACCAGGAATTTAAAACAACTATGATTAATATGCTAAGGACTCTAATGGAGAAAGTAGACAACATGCAAGAACAGATGGATAATGTAGGCAGAGAGAAAAAAAATTCTAAGAGAGAATCAAAAAGTACTAGTGAACAAAAACACTGCAATAAAAATTAAGAATGCCTTTGATGGGTTCATTAGTAGCTGGACATGGCTGGGGAAAGAATCTCTGAGCTTGAGGATATATTAATAACAATAGAAACTTCCAAAACTGAAAAGCAAAGAGAACAAAGACTAAAAAAACAGAGCAGATTATCCAAGAACTGTGGGACAACTACAAAAGGTATAACATATACATAATACAAATACCAGAAGGAGAAGAAAGAGAAGAACAGAAATAATTTCTGAAGCAATGAAGACTGAAAATTTTCCCAAATTAATGTCAGACACCAAACTACACATCTAAGAAGCTCAGAGAATACCAAGCAGGATAAATACCAAAAAACTACATCTAGGTATAGCATATTCACACTTCAGAAAATCAAAGATAAAAAATCTTAAAAGAAGCCAGAGGGAAAAAACCACCTTTCCTATACAGAGGCAAGGAATTACATCTAATTTTTCCTCCAAAACCACGCAATCAAGAAAAGAGTGAAGTGAAATATTTAAAGTGTTGAGAGAAAAAAACCACAAACCTAGAATTCTGAACTCTGTAAAAGTATCCTTTAAAATAAATATTTGCTCAAACACACAATTGAGGGAATTTGTTGCCAATAGACCTACCTTGCAAGAAATGTTAAAAGAAGTTCTTCAGGAAGAAGGGAAATGATATAGGTCAGAAACCTGGATCTACATAAGGAAAGGGAAAGCACTGGAGAATGAATAAATGAAGGTAAAATAAAAACTTTTAGTTTCTTAATTCATCTAACGGACAATTGTTTGTTCAAAATAATAACAGCAATCATGTGTGCTTATGTGTGTATATATATGCTCATGTATTAATATACGTGAAATGAATGACGGCAATGACACAAGGGAGAGAGGATTAGGAATATGCTATTATTATAAGGCACTTGCACTATCATGAAGCAGTAGAGTGTTATCTGAAACTGTACATGGATTAGTTGTAAATGTATACTGCAAACTCTACGGCAACCACTAAATAAAAAGAAGTATAAGTGATATGCTACGAAAGGAAAGAGAATAAAATCATACAAAATACTCGATTAAAACCAAAAAAGGCAGAAAAAGTGTGGGAGGCAAAAATAGGAACAAAGAACAAAAGCAACAAACAGAAAACAGTAAAATATACGGTAGATATTAATCTAACTATATCAATAAATAATCACTTTAAATATCAGTGGTCTAAATATATGAATTAAAAGAGATTGTCAGAGTAGATTAAAAAAAACTAACTGTATGTTATCTACAAGAAACTCACTTTAAATATAAAGACACATATAGATTAAAAATAAAGGAATGGAGAAAGATATACCATTCAGACACTAATCAAAAGAAAGTGAGTAGTTGTACTAATTTCACACAGAACAGACTTCAGAGCAAGGAAAGTTATTAGGAATAAAGAAATGCATGACATAATGATAAAGGGGATCAACTGTCCAAGAAGACATATTAATCCTTAACATATATGTGCCCAACAACAGAGCGTCAACATACATGAGGCAAAAACTGACAGAAGCAAGAAGAAATAGATGAATCCACTAACACAGCTAAGACTTTAATACCCCTGTATCAGAAATGGACAGATCCAGCAGGCAGGAAATCAGTAAGGATATAAACTCAATGGCAGCACCAATAGACTGGATATAATGGACATCTATAGAATCCTTTATCCAACAACAGCAGATTACACATTCTTCTAAAACTCATAGGGAACATTCACCAAGACAGACCACATTCTGGGCCATAAAACATATCTTAATAAATTTAAAAGAATAGAAGTCATATAGTGTCTGCTCTCAGGCCACAATGGAATTAAACTTGAAATCAATAACAGAAAGATAACTGGAAAATCCCAAACTAGTTGAAGATTAAACCACACATTTCTAAGTAACACATGGGTCAAAGAAGAACTCTCAAGAGACATTTAAAAAATATTTTTAAATCAAAATGAAAATAAAAATACAACTTATCAAAATTTGTGGGATGCATCAAAAGCAGTGCCTAGAGGGAAATTTATAGTATTGAATGCATATGTGAAAAAAGAAGAACAATGTAAGATCAATAATCTAAGCTTCTACCTTAAGAAACTAGAAAAAGAAGAGCAAATTAAATCCAAAGTAAACAGATAAAAAGAAATAATAAAAAAAATTAAAGCAGAAATCACTGAAATTGAAAAGAGGAACTCAATAAAGAAAATCAAGAGTGAACCTAATGTCAACTATGGACGGTGGGTGATAATGAGTCAATGTGAGTTTATCAGTTGTAACAAATGCACCACTGTAGTGCCAGATGTTAATAGTAGAGGAAGTTGTGCATGTGTAGAGACAAGGAGTACATGAAACGGAGTACATGAAACACTCTGTACTTTCTGCTCAATTTTGCTGCGAACCTAAAACTGTTCTAAAAAATAAAGTTTATTAAAATTATTTAAAAAGTGACCACATAGTTCTATTAATAAATCTCATCTCTCTTCTCTCTTCCCTAGAAAAAAGAAAAATGAATTCATCTTTTCAACACTCCTCTGATACTTCAAAACAAAACATTCTTTCAAAACAAGCCTCTTCACTGAGAGTGTTCAAGAACTTAATTGTGCCTTTGTTACCTTAGGATATTTTAATTGTCCCTTTAAAGGCTCTAAGGAACAGAGATGGGACAAAAGCAAAAATGAAGTACTTGAGTGATTCTCATTCATATCTTTCAAGTCTCAACGTGGCTAGACAGATTTAAAACATACCTTCAGAGGAAAGTAATTAAAAATGAATATAGTTTAATACTGCCAATCCTCTCTTTCTCTAAATGTAAAGATTCTTATATATGAGATGGAAAAGGCACAAATTCGTCTCCCTTTTACTTGGCTTATATTTTCCAGGATTTTTAAGTGCCTAAAGAAATGGCACTTTTACAGTGTCCTCCTATTTTGGACCTACAGTACTTTCCATTCCCTTCCAAATATATCACTGTGGCTTTATTTGCACCAAATCACCTTCCCTGATGAGAAACCTAGGGCTCTAATGCCTCCTCTCCACTCTGTAGTCAGAAGCTATGCTTTTGAACAGTTAATATTGTACCCCTGCTCAATCTGCTGAGAGCACAATCTTGGAATACTGATTTTATTGCTTAAGGCCATTTCATAAGTCCCCCAAACAGACTGCCATTATTTCTCTCTCCAGAAGCTGGCAGTTAATGACCATCCTACTTCTAGCCAGTAAGGGAGCAGTTATTTCCTGACAGTATGTCTTTAGGTCAGCATGATGTCCTCCAATTACAAGTTTATCACTGCCCGTGGTTATACAAAGAGCATCTCTGTTGCTATCTCTTAGATGAGAAATAGAGACTCTCTGAGGGGACACCATCCTGTTAATTTGGCCCAGGTCGTCTTCACTTATGCATCCTCCTTTTGGAGCTCAGTCTTCCATAAAAAAAGCCACCATAATTGACTATGTTTGTTCCCTTTCAGGTTTGAATAACACAGGAGAATGATTCTTTGGTTGTCAGTTCTTATTTGAAAGTCTTTCTCAGAGAAAGAAAATTCTTATTTTAGCTAGGAATAACCACACACTAGTCTACTGCAGCTGCGACAACCCTCAAAAAAGCTGTACAAAAGAAAAATGTGACTTCCACCTCCAAAAGTCATTAGAGATTTTTTTCTTCTTATTAAGGCACCCAGAACACACAATATTATATTGAGCCAAAAGAACCAATTTTCTTCATGGAGTAGAATAGCAATTGGCTGTTACTCATTAAATTCTTACAGCAATGAGCAATGACTTTCTTTCTTGTTTTGCTTCTCTTTGAATAGTAGATGAAGTTGATTTTTTTTTCCCAAGGCTGCCTCCCGTCTCCAACAGTCCTGATCCTTGGCCTGTGTAGCTGTTAATATGCTGCACACATACGCTCAGGCTCCTTAACAGCCAATGCAGTTAACCTTTCTGTTTACTCCAAGTCAGTCCCTATCTTGTTAGTGAAATTGATTTTTTTTTCTTTCTAAACAGAATAATTTCATATGTTACAAAAACTACATATATATAAAACCCACTGGTTTTCTAAATTCTTTTCTTTTTTATTTTAAGGGCTTCAGGGGCCATGGGTTCTCATGTTTTAGTTGAGAAAGACATGTTCATTTGTGATAAGGTGAAAGGTGGGCTGACTACAGCTACTTCACAAATATAGTTATTGCCTCTTCTGCATTGGGATAAACTGCTGGAGCCCACAATTTACCTCTATTCTCAAGGAGAAGTGAATTCCCTTGATTGAACATAGGTGAAAGATTATGTTTTCTGGAATTAAGGAGTAAAATATTAGAGATGACATAAAAGGACACTTTGTCATAACTGTGTTCAAAGGTACTTCTCTTTCATAAATCGCCTGCATCATTTTATACTGTAATTGCCTATTAACTCTCTGTACCCCTCAAGGATAGGAAGCTCCTGGAAGGCAGGAATTGCATCATAATGACTGTTTTATCTTCAGGGCACATGGTCTGGCAGATGGTATACAGCTAATACATATTTCTGTTAGTATTATTATATTCAATACAAAAGTCTAATTCTTAATTAGCCACGGTTTTAGACTAACTGGCACACCCACTGCCCCAACATTTATGAAATGAGTTTTAATCACACATTATCCCAGTTTAGACAGTTACGCCCAATTTCAAATATCTAATGATCTCTACCTAAGCACTGAGTATCTTTATGGGAGGCAGCAGAAACAATGCTAAATTTGTAAGTTTTCAATCTTTCTGCTCTGATTCAGAGTCTGCAACTAACTAGCAGTACCTTTGATAAGTCACTTTAACTTAGTGGATCTCATGTCAAAGATTAAAGTGGGAAACTGAACTAAATGGTCTCCAAGTGTCTAGCGGGGCCTAGCTCTATTCATGTTCTGATTAGGCATGAATTATTCATAGTAAGGGTACTACTGATATGGCAAGCCCTTATCAACACTAGAGGGAGCTACATTCATGCCATCGATGGGGCGTTTTGGAAGATTTCACGAAAAAGCATCTTTAAATGGCAAATGGACTTTTCCAGCATGAGAGAAATTTCACACCAAGTGAGAGGTCCACGCTGTTCATACAGCCATCCCACAGGTTCTCTGTAATTACCTCCTTCTTACAGATGTCAGAACGCCTCACACCTGACTTGTGCCAACATACCAGGCTTCAGTTTTAATTCCATGAGAACCAAGGTGACTTTGAACCATTCCTAAAGATGATTTTCCCCATTCAGACTATTTTCTTTCTTAATCAAATTAATAACAACAAAAAGCAAAGTAATTAATAGTGATATCACAAAATCCCCGAAGAGGGGGGACAGAGGAGGAGAAGGATTCATATCACACTGAAACAGTGACCTGAGAAAAACAGTAAAGTTAACTACAATGAATTCATTAGCCGCCTGCCACTCAAATCCAAAGCTACTTTAAAAACAAGAAAATCACTTAAAAAGAGGAAAGATAAGATATCAAGGAAAGGAAGGATCAACACAGCTCTGCAATGTGGGAGCTGGGATGCCCTATTGGGCTCTGTGGTAAGAAGCTCACAGCTGCTGAAGAGTGATGTCATTAATTAGAGGCAACGCGGTCACATTAGGCATTTGGCAAGAAGATTGTAAGTGACAAGATAAGGGAATGGAGGATGGGTAGGGAAAGAAAAAGAGAAAAGCATTTCTAAAGCTGTTACTCTGATGTTATTATATACTCTCTTCTCCAAAAACACCCATGGCCTTGAAAATGTCTGACTTAAATCATCATAGAAAAGTGAAATGAAGAATCAAACCTTTCCATTAGTATCAACTTGTGTTTCTCTCTGCCTGGAGGAACAATGGCATGTTAACCTGATAGGGCATAAATCATGAATATTACAGAATGTAGTCTGTGGGAGAAGATAAATGCAATCCCAAAGAACCCCTTTTATTTAAATTTCATAGATTAATTCAACACAGAAAAGTAAAGCATCAACAGTCAGAAATAGACCACCTACTTTTTAGAACATGGGCTGTTCCTGAGTAAAAATAGATTATAAAGCAATTTCAGACAGTGACTTTATGGGTAAAGAGAAAAATCTACTAGAATGAGACAAACAATTATTTTCCATTTAAAAAATGCAAACTTAAACCTCCAGAGGTAAGTACAGAGTAACACTTACCAGGTTAAAAATCAGCTTATTTCTATGGATCCAAGTAGTTGGGATACCTAACTGTTTCTTAAATCACCAACTTCAAGTACTCTAGAGCTGTGGTCCCCAGTCACCGGGCTGCAGACCAGTACTGCTCTGTGGTTTGTTAGGAACCAGGGCCGTGCATCACCGATCACCACCTGAGCTCCACACCACACTCCACCCTCCGCCCCCTTCCCCCTCGCCCTACAAAACAGAACTGGGTCCAACAGCAGGAGGTGAGAGGCTGACAAGCGAGGGAGCAAAGCTTCATCTGTATTTATAGCTGCTCCCCCCACCGCTGGCATCACCACCTGAGCTCCACCTCCCCCACGTCCCCCCAAATCCATGGAAAAACTGTCTTCCATGAAACCAGTCCCTGGTGCCACAAAGGTTGGGGACTGCTGCTCTAGAGTGTCAAAACCTTATCAGAGTCAAGAGGACTTCTCTTTTCCCACAGAAAATTAAAAGAAAAAAATTTTAACAGCCCTTTCAATCAACAATCCTGCTGAGAACCATGAGAAAAACATACTCTATGTTAAAAGGAAAACAACTTGTTTTCCTCCCTTATTTAGGAGACATGCCAAAGGATTTCCAATTCACTCTGCTTCATACTGACCTTTAAAACGTTTCGGCCATCAAATGATTCTCTTTCCTTGAAGATATATTTGCCATCTGCTGTGTAGAGATTGTACCTGCCTTCAGCTGTAAATATTCCAAAGATAATGTTAGAAGAGAAGCTTAGGTTAATTATCTGTTGTCTCTTAGATTTCCATAGGTACACAGATACAACTAGCAAAATTTTCATGTGCTACCTGGAAAGAGGCATAACATGGAAGAAAAAACATCAGGCTACGAGTCAAGAGATGTGGCTTCTAGTCCCAGCTCTGTCATCAACTCATTCAATATACATTTACTCATTCAACATTCTTCAAGTACTCACTGTATGCACTTCTTAACTATGCAACTAGCTACATTCTCAGGCAAATCATGTCTCCTTCATGGGCCTCAGTTCCTCAGTGACAAAGTTAGAGGTCGAGACTAAGTGATTTCCAAAGGTTCTTTACAGTTTACAAATCCAAGATAAGCTGCACATAATTTAAAATATATAAACACACAATAGTTCGCATATTAACTAGTCAAAACCGCTGAGTTTTGACCCAAAAACTATGCTTTGGGTTGATTTAAGGACTCCCCCCAAAACAAAAAGAGCCCTTTAGTTGCAATCAAAGGTATCCTTACAGACATTCTACACAGGAATGTAGCAAATCTATGACCTTGGCCTAAACAAAGCTGTGCTCTACCTTCTTGTGTCAATATAGGTTTCATATCCCAAAAGACGTCCTTAAAGCTTTCAAGGAAAAAAATATCAAAGAAAAGGGAAACAGGAGAGAAAAAATACAACATCATTTCATGTTCTTTTCAAGTAAGAATTCAACACAGAGGAGGCCAGGGTAGAAAAAATTCAAAGTATCCTCAAGAATTATTTAACTCTCAGAATATTTCCTAAAATACTAATCCTTTCCTGCCTACTGACAGACATTTAAAAATATTTGTATTCCCACCTTTGAGAATGTTTTTTTACTTACACAGGTATGGAGAGAACCAGGTCAGAATTGATAAAATACATCTACAATTCTAACAACTCCATGAATATAATGCATTTTAGTTAGCACACTGGAGTTACACATGGGTAACTATGGAATTATTTCTCTAATGAGAAGCAGGTTCTTAATCAAAGATCCTAATCCCATGTATATTTCACAACTTAAGATATGTGAAGTTTTGAAAGAACAATAGGCCAAGCAAGGTGGCTCACGCCTGTAATGCCGCACTTTCAATGTCCAAGAAGGGAGGACGGCTTAAGGCCTGGAGTTCAAGACCAACCTGGGCAACATGGCAAGACTCCGTCTCTACAAAAAAATTTGAAAATTAGCCAGGTGTGGTGGTGCATGCCTGTAGTCCCAGCTACTCAGGAGGCTAAGGCGGGAGGATTGCTTGAGCCCAGGAGTTCAAGGCTGCAGTGAGCTATCATGGTGCCACTGCACTCTAGCCCAAACAAAAGAGCGAGATCCTGTCTCAAAAAAAAAAAAAAAAGGTAAAAGAAGAGTAAGTAAATTAATACCAAATAAATACCAATTAAAAAGCAGAAATCATTTCTGAAGATTGACATGTTTAATGACAGGTCCAAAATCTATAAGTAGCATTAACCATCAGGGAAATGTAAATCAAAATCAAAATGAGATACAACTTTACACCTACAAGGATGGCTATAATAAAAATAAAAGATGTAGTAACAAGTATTGGCAAAGATGTGGAGAAACTGAAATGCTCATATACTGCTGGTGGAACATAAAATGGTGCAGCCACTTTCGAAAATAGTCTGTCAGTCCCTCAAAAGATTAAACATAGAGCTACCACATGACCCAGAAATTCCACTCCTCAGTATATACCCAGGAGAACTGAAAACGTGCCCACACAACGCTTGCATATGATGTCCACAGCAGCATTGTACATAATAGCTAAAAAATAGAAAGAACACAAATATCTATCACCTGATGAATGGATGCATAAAATGTGGTATTTCCATACAATGTAACATTATTCAGTAACAAAAAGGAATGAAGTATTGATACATGTTGAAACATGGATGAGCCTTGAAAACATTATGCTACATGAAAGATGCCAATCACAAAGATCACATATTGTATGATTTCATTTATATAAAATGTCCCAGAACGGGCAAATCTACAGAGACAGAAAGTAGACTGGTAGTGCCTAGGGCTGGGGAGGAAGAAATGGGGAGTGACTGCCAATGGGTATGAGGTACCTTTTTGGGGTGATTAAAATGTTTTAAAATTGATCATGGTGATGGTTGCACAACTTTGATTATATTGAAAACACTGACTTGTACATGTCAAATGGGTGAATTGTATAGTGTGTGAATTGTATCTCAATAAAGCTATTATATTTTGAAAATCTATAAGTAGGAAGGGATTAACTAGACTGTGAACACAGAACATTTTCTTATATAAAGCTGTAACTATAAACCTGGATCCACACAATTTAGAATATACAGATTCCAACATAATTGAACTCTTTCTATGTTAAGAGATTAATTAATAATGGAATATGAAATAGGTGTAAGAGCTCTGAACAGAGATTTAAAGACTAAGACAAATGTGAAATGCACTAATGATAGCTATTAAGTATCTAATGAAATATTACCTATATCCGCACTATCCAAAATAGTAGCCACTATCCAGATGCGGCTATTTCAATTTAAATTAATTAAAGTTAAATAAAAGTAAAAGTTCACCTTCAGAGCCTCACTAGCCACCTTTCAAGTACTCAATAATCACATGTGGCTAGTGGCTACCATACTGGCCATCACAGATACAGAATATTTCTATTACCATAGAAAGTTCTATTGTAGGGTGCTAGATACAATATGTCATCTGAACCAATGAATTTAGAGTGTACTCTAGAGTTCTGAAACTCTGCCTACACATAATGATGTTAAAACATATATCACCTCAGGGGATCTCACTGGCTTTTCCAAAATAAAAATGACTGTCCAAAATAAAATAAGCAGGCTGGGCACAGCGGCTCACACCTGCCATCCTAGCACTTTGGGAGGCTGGGGCAGGAGGAATGCTTGAGCCCAGGAGTTCAAGACTAGCCTGAGCAACACAGAGAGACCCAGTCCTCTACAAAAAATAGAAAAATTAGCTGGATGTGGTGTGTGCCTGCAGTCCCAGCTGCTCAGGAAGCTGAGGCAGGAGGATCACTTGAGCCCAGGAGTTTAAGGTTGCAATGAGCTGTGATGATGCCACTGCACTCTAGCTCGGGCAATAGGGCAAGGCCCTGTCTGAAAAATAATAATAATAATAATAATAAACAATAATAAAATACTAGCAAAAACCTAGGTAAATGTTTCCACTGGACAAGCTACATTATAATACATAGGTATCTCAAATATTCCAACCTTCTGCAATACTACTATCCAAATGAAAGAAATATGCTCCACTGGAACAAGAACAAGTTCAAAGCTTTGGATTCTATTAACTACCCAAATAAGAGTCTATAGGCTTTGACTGAGTCATTTGAACCTCCTTTGGTCTTAGTGTTCTTCAAAGGCAAAACTGATTAATTTAGAGAAGTCTTAAATAAAATTCAGTAAAGTATCATAAAACATTAACATTTTAGAACTAATAACTAGACAGCTAATATTTATTGGTCCTACAATGGCTCTAACCAAATGGAATTATATTAAATGATTTCCAGTTGGGATCTTTTAAGTAAAAAGATGTACCCTTGATAAAAAGAGACACAAATTGTCCTACATTAAATAACTACAAATAGTCAATGGGTTGAAGTCCTGATAAAGTCTTCTTCCAATCTAGATTTTCTAAAACCAAGGTCAGGGCCCTAAGAAAGGAAATAAAACCTGAATATGCAATTTTGGGGCTAGTATATTTTAAACAACAGATCTTAGAAGGAACAGTTGCATATAGCTTGAATTTATGCCTCCTGATCAGATGCTGAATGTGCTAGAGAAGTTTTCACTTTGGAGGTGGGGATGGGAAAAAAAAAATCCTGTTGAAATAAATAATTATCCCAAATCAAGGATTAAAACAGGGCATTCTTATCCAAAGGCTGCGATTCCATGAAGAAAAATTATTACTCTAACACAAGGTTTCTCAACCTTGGTGCTACTGACAGGTTGGGAAGAATAATTCTTTGTCATAGAGGGCCATCCTGTGCAAAGTAGAGTGTTATACAGCGTCCCTGGCCTCTACCCATTAGATGCCAGTAGCAACTCACCTCCAGTCCCCTAACTGTGATAACCAAAAATGTCTCTAAATAATCCCAAATGTCCTCTGGGGAGGGGGGGTGTAAAATCGCTCCCAGGGGAGAACCACTGGTCTAACATTTACTTTTACTTGCTAACCTTCATTTCTTCTTTTTTCTCTTCAAAGAAAGCCAACAAATATTGCAAGGGACATACTTATACTAAACAATTATTCATTATATATCTAAAATTTACCTGGGCATCCTATATTTTTATTTGCTAAATCTGGTAACCCTATGTGTGACAGAAATAAAAGATCTAGTAGCCAGAGTCCGAGGCTAGATATGTCCCTCCCCACATCTACTATGCTCCTCAAAACAAGCTAATAGAGCTAAAAAAGAAGATGTATCAGAAACAGTCCATTCTATTTAAATCTCAGAGATACCACAAGGCCACTGATCACAAACGGTGCTATAGTTCTATGGAAGACTTACCATTGGGGTCTTTCCTGAATAGTGTATTCATGACTGTAGCATGCAGTTTCACACTATTCCACTCTTTTACTATTAGTCCGGACGCCTGAAAACGTTCCAGCACTCGATCAACTAATTCCTGCAGCCTGGAGAAATTGAAGAAAAGAAGTACAGAAATCTTAATAAATTCCTGAACACATGCTTACTAATTCAACAATGTTTACAAAGCACCTGCTCTGTGCCAATCACTTTTCTTTTTATTTTTTTTCTTGAGACAGAGTCTCACTCTGTTGCCTGGGCTAGAGTGCTGTGGCGTCAGCCTAGCTCACAGAAACCTCAAACTCCTGGACTCAAGCGATCCTTCTGCCTCAGCCTCCCCGGTAGCTGGGACTACAGGCATGTACCCCCATGCCCGGCTAATTTTTTCTATTTTTGGTTGTCTGGCTAATTTCTTTCTATTTTTAGTAGAGATGGGGTCTTGCTCTTACTCAGGCTGGTCTCGAACTCCTGAGCTCAAACAATCCTCCCGCCTTGGCCTCCCAGAGTGCTAGGATTACAGGCGTGAGCCACCACGCCCGGCCGTCAATCACTTTTCAAAGCCCTGCATCAGAAAAGGAAGAGACTTCAGCCCCCATCATGGAGCTCACTGTCTTGTCAAGAAGACAGAAAGACAGGGGAAATGAATAATTGCAATATGTTATGGTGAATGTGAAGGGACTATTCAACTCTACATGGAGAGGGCCAAGTTTCCACAGGAGGTTTAAATGTGGTCTTGAAGGATCATTAAAGATTTGCAAATAAAACCAGGGAAGGGCAATTCAAGCAGAAGAAACAGCACATGCAAAGATGCCAAGGCATGCAAGATGACAGCATATTTGGAAAACTGCCAATTATTTAATGACAGTACAAGAAGAGGGACAATTAGAGATGAGCTGGATCTATAAGTAGCAGTCAGACCATGGGAAGCCATCAAAAGACTTTCAAAAGACAATGATGTGGTCTGATGTCCATTTTTGAAAGCTGACTCTGTGACAGAGTGGAAAATGCTTTATAAGGGGATAGGACCAGCAGTACAAAGGTCAGCTAAGTGGCTACTGCAACAGACAAAATAACAACAAACACAATGTGTCAGGTACTGTACTGAGAGCACTTTGTATCTGTTAAATCATTTAATCCTCCCAACAAATTATTATCCCTATTTTACCAACAAGAAAATTAAGGCACAGAGAAGTTATGAACTTGACCAAGGTTACAAAACTAGTAAGTGGCAGATCCAAAATCAGAATGCATACAGTCTAGCTTCAGAGTCCATGCTCTTAAGAACTGCATATAAAGAGGAAAATGATGCAGATCTAAACTGCAGCAGGGCAGTGAGAACTGAGACAAGGGACTGGATTCCAAAGAGCTGTGTGAGAGAGGGGCTGGTGCCCATTCAGATACGGCTGTGTTAAGGGAGAGGAGGTGGTTAAGAAAGATTCCCAAGTGTTGCCTTAAATGACCAGGTGGGTCATTAACCAAGGTGGGGAGCTGTGGAGAAGCAACTGCTTACTGTTATTTGTCTGGTTTGGGGGAGAAGGTTAATATACTGTACATAATTTTCCATATGTGGCACAGGACAGTGGAAGAGAGATGAAAATCCAAGCCTGGAGCTCAAGAGGAAAATCTAAACTCCACAGATTTAGGAATCATCAGTATAAAAACAGCAGTTAAAAGCATGGGAGAGAAGGAGTCATAGGGGCGGTAGGATTTGGAGTAAGCCAAGAAGAGAGCTAGGGACAGAGCCCTATGAATCACTTCTATGTGAGGAGCAGAGAAGGAACCAGCAAAGACAGCTGATGAGGATAGGGAGTAAGAAAAGGATGCTGAGAGGCTGAAAGGAGACTTACAAGGGGGAAAAAGAGAATAATCAGTACAGGACAACACTATGGAAAGAAAAGAAGCAAAAAATGCCGCCTTATTTCTCACAATTAGAGACCTCTGTCAAAGCAGTTTCGTCGACATGCTGGAGACAGAAGTCTTGTGACAGAGGACCAAGGGAAGAACCAGAGAGAGGAGGGGAAGTGATAACTGCACATAACTCTGTCAAGAAACTTGAAAGGAAGGAGAGAAACTAATGCCGTGGTAATGAGAAGATATGGAGTTGAGGGAAGGTTGTTTGTATTTGCTTTTAATGAGGAGAAAAAGTTGAAAATGCTTATTGACAACAAGAAATTATTCAATAGAGAAGGAAGATCAAACCTCAGGCCATAGAGGGAACGCACAGAACAAGATCTCAAAGGATGATGCGCACACAGGGGACAGGAATACAGCAGTGAACAAAACCAGCCTCCACCCCAAGCAACTAACATCGCAGTGGAAGGAGACAGGCAACAGACAGACACACATATACGAACGACCTCGGGGTGCTAAGTGCCACGAAGAAAATGAAATGGCAAAGTGGGAGTGGAATGTGACTGGGGCTGGGTGTACTAGTTTGGGTAGGGCGATCAGGGAGGGTCTCCCTGAGAAAGTGACATTTGAGCAGAGACCTGAGGGAAAACCATTCCAGAGAGAGGGAACAGCAAATGCAGACATCCGAAGCAGGCACACGAGTGGTATGACTGAGGAACAGTACGGTAGCCAGTGTTTGCAGTGAAACCGGGGAGAGGGAAGTGATGAGGTCAGGGAGGTCGGAAGAACTCGCAGGCCAGTGTAAGGGCATCAGCTTTTACTCTGAGTGACGTGGGGAGCTTTTGGAGGATTTTCAGCAGAAGAATGACACAATCTTGCTGCTGTGTGGAGGACAGACAGCAGTGGAGGCAGGATGGAAGCAGGAAGGCAGCTAGACTAGAAGGCGATGGTAACCACCCAGGTGGCTGGGGCAGCAGCAGTGGAGGTGATAAGAAGTGACCGATTTCCTGGTATACCAGAGTCAAGAGGTGAAGGTGATTATAAAAGAATTTTTGTCCTGAGCAAACAGAAGATTGGATATCAAAGAACACAACACATTCGAGGACTCATAACAATTCTGTAGAAAGGGAAAGGCAGGCTGAAGCCAAGTTGTGAAGGCCTCTGTGGGCCAGGCAGAGTTGGAATTTTACTTGGTAGCCACGAAACCAATGAGGGTTTTAAAGAAGCAAGAAACACAGGAAAAAACTAAAGGCATGAAAACCAGTTAAGAGAGATGTGCTTCCTTACATAGTTATCTTAATTTTTTTCCCAATTACAAGAATAATATATATTCATTATAGAAAATATGTAAAGTACAGAAAAGCATAAAAAGGAAAACTTAACCTCACCATCCATAGATAAGCATTTAACAAAAAACAGTTAAGTGGCTGGGCGAGGTGGCTCACGCCTGTAATCCTAGCACTCTGGGAGGCCAAGGCGGGAGGACTGCTTGAGTTCAGCAGTTCGAGACCAGCCTGAGCAAGAGTGAGACCAAAAAGAAAGAAAAACAAAACCCAGCCGGGCATTGTGGGCTACCTGGGAGGCTGAGGCAGGAGGATCACTTGAGCCCAGAAGTTGGAGGTTGCAGTGAGCTACAATGATGTCACTGCACTCTACCCAGGGTGATAGAGTAAGACTCTGTCTCAACAACAAAAAAAAACAAGGCAACTGAACACCTCTCCTCACAGCCCCCCACTATCCCTTTATATATTAAAAAAAAAGAAAAGAGTTAAATGTTTATTGGTGAATGGCGAGGTTATATAATTGGGAAAAGCAATTAAGATATACCAGTTTTAAAAGTTTCTGATTACCACTGTCACAGAACGATACAATTTTTAAATAATATAACTTAGGTCTGAACATAACCATGCACTACAAAATCCACCTCAATTACAAATCACAACAGAATAATTCCTTACTTTTCTCTCTCTTCTTATAAAGAAAAAAAAAAGTTGATAGAGAGTTTAGCTATATAGAAACAGGGAGCATAAAATAGTAGAGTAAGGAAACTAAATAGACTAACTGAAAAAAGCCAGTTTCTGGCTTTGTCTTTCTGGAAAACTAGAGTTTCTGCCAATTTATAGATGCAGAACTTCAAAGGGACTAAAGTCGTTTCAAAAGTTCTAGTCTAACCTGCTCTTTATACACAGGAGGAAATGATGCATAAAACTTGAACTGCTCAAAGTCAGTGAAAGAGGAACCAGAATACAAGTCTCCTGGCAGCCAGTTCTGTTGTTATCAGTATTTCACAATATCTGTACGCACTGACATAAAAATATTGTCTACGTTATATTTCATGAGAAGAATGAACTGCAGAAAAATACATGTAATGTGATCCCATTTGTGCTCCATGAAGGCTGGCTCTTTGTCTTACTGACTGCTTTAACTCTGCACCTAAATTAATGCCTAATCAACACACAATCAGTGTTCAATAAATAGTTGTTGCATGTACACATGAATGAATTCATAGATGGCAAATATTTGGGAATTCTATTAAAAGAACTTAAGGGTACTTAGATGTAATCACTAGATTTCAGGTTAATGTCATGGAGAATAATTGAGAATAATGTCACTATATTTGTAACAGTATATTCTTTCAATTCTTATTTCATTGATCCTCTTCTGTTTATGAGTGAGTCACAAAGCTTTCTCTATGCCTTTGCTTTCTCATAAGCAAATTAAAAATAATATGGGTTGCTATGAAAAAAAGAATGCCTTATTCTTAAAGCAGCTTTCATTTAGATAATACTTTGGGTTTGAAAAGAGAAGCCAGTTATTAATGCATTAAATCTAAGCTCTTAGTTTAAAGGCCTGTAAATGCTACAAAGCTCAAGCATTCCACAGCCATCTTTACAGATAAGGAGTTCATACTGCAGAATAATCACTGACTCCCTAGAAACTGTAAATTGCAGGGTTTTATTTGGGCTTTTCCCCCCAGTTTAATTCAGTTCTATCCAATTAATACCTCCTGAATGCTCACTGTATACAGACATGCTAATAACTACAAGAATAAAAACCTAAGCAAAGACAGTCCTTGTTATTCATGGATCTACAATCTTTTAAGATGACAAAATTTTTGTTTTCATTTTATATGAGACCATAAAGCAGACTTTGGTAATAACATAAAAAATACAAGGTGCTTTCGGTAATTTAAAAGTGGAAGAGATTGGCTGGGTACGGTAGCTCACACCTATAACCCTAGAAATTTGGGAGGCTGAGATGGAAGGATTGCTTGAGGCCAGGAGTTGCAGACCAGCCTGAGCAAGAGTGAGACCCGTCTCTACAAAAAATAGAAAAATCAGCTGGCTGTAGTGACAAGTGCCTGTAGTCCCAGCTACTCAGGAGGCTGAGGCAGGAGGATTGCTTGAGCCCAGGAGTTCGAGACCAGCCTGAGCAAGAGTGAGACCCCGTTTCTACTAAAAATAGAAAGAAATTAGCCAAACAACTAAAAGTAGAAAAAATTAGCCGGGCACAGTTGCATGTGCCTGTAGTCCCAGCTACCTGGGAGGCTGAGGCAGGAGGATTGCTTGAGCCCAGGAGTCTGAGGTTGCTGTGAGCTAGGCTGACCCCACGGCACTCTAGCCCAGGCAAGAGAGTGAGACTCCATCGCAAAAAAAAAAAAAAGACTGAGGATTAATGATTAATTCAAAAGATGATATAAAATGATGGAAGATTTTTAAAAATTTCTTGTAGAGATGGGGTCTCACTATGTTTCTCAGGCTGGTCTTGAACGCCTAGCCTCAAGTGATCCTCCCACCTAGCACCCTAAATGCTAGGATTATAGGTGTGAGCTACCACACCTGGCCAATCAAAGATTTTTAAACAAAGAAGTCACATGGTATATAGGCTATAGCTTAGAATGACTGATGTAGTAGTATTTCATAATATCTATATACACACTGACATAAAAGTAATGTACAATTTATGTTTCATGAGAAAAATGAACTGTAGAAAAATGCATGTAAAGTGATTCCATTTATATAAAGTTATAAGCATAGACAATGACTCTCAGCAGTATTTGCTCTGGGAAGGGAAACTGGTAACCAGAGTCAAAGCAGGGGGAAAAGGAGCCATTTAATTTTCACTTTATCCATCTGTAAGTTTTTATTTTTATAGGAAAAAACAATGTTAAAAAAGAAGCTTGGCTGTGAAAGGAAGATGGTAAACTATGTATAGTGATGCTGGGCTGCACAGCTGGAATTTAACTTTAATGCATACATACACACATACACCCCTCTCTTCACCAAACTTCTCAAAAGAGTAAATTATTAATATAACCACTTATTCTTAATGTCCTTTTTCTGCCCTATCATGAGCAGAGGCTTTACAGTCAAACAGAGCTGGATCAAACTATAATCCTACCATTTACAAACACACACTAATCACTACTGATCTTGACCTGACCAAGTATATCAAGTATTACCTGAACAAATATAACACTGCCTATTATACCAATATTGTTTTAATAAAAAAATCAGATAAGCTAAAAGAAAAAAAATTACTTACTATCCAGAAATAATTACTGGTAAGATTTTTATGTAACTAGACTAACTGACATTTTCTCTTGCTCTTTCTTCCTACTTTTGAGAGGGAAAAGTAAGTATATATTTATAAATTGTTTTGTAATCTCCTTTTATTATATAATACTCTATAGTGAACATTTTCCCAAGACACAAACTTTAGTCAATCCATAGTATTTATATTATAGATATTCTATAATATAAAAACTATTTATTCTATAATATAAATACTATATATCATATATTATAGATGTTCTATTGTTCATTTCCCACCAATCAAATTTTGATGACTATTTAGATTGTTGCTAGTATTTACTGTTATATACAAATATTTGTTCACATTACTGATTAAGTCCACTGGATAAATTCCTACAAGAAGAATCAGCAAGTCTAAGACGTAAAAAATTGTTAGAATAAAGGGCCAACCTGCTTTCTGGAAAGCTTGTATTAATTTATACTTTTACCAGCAGTGACCTTCTCATGTCACTTATCAAATATCTACTTAGTTTTCTTCTACTTTAAAATTTGTTTTTCTATGAATAGATTAATTCTTGAATAGATTTAAGCTCCTTAAGGGCCATTTTACCCATTTTTTTAATATCCCTTATGGTGTCCAATACTGTGCCTGGTACTTTGTAAACACTAAACTATTCATTTTTTGGATATTTATCTTTGTCCAGCTACTTGTTAACACTTTTGCTGATCTCTTATAAATTTTAAAGCTTTTAAAAGTATTTTTTAGTAGACTGCTATGTTATCTTCAAATAATGACAATTTTGTCTTCTTTTCCATTGTCTCTGTTTTATAGCTTAGGTAATGCCAGAACTTTCAGAACAATGTGTTTAATATTAATGACAAACAATATTAATGATAATTGTAGGCAACCTTGTTTTTTTCCTGATTTAATAGGAATAAACCTAGTGTATTACCATTTTTGGTAATAATTACAGTCATACTTGACTGTTGATTTAAAACAGGTAGTATCTTCCTGTTTGTTTTATATTTTTAGGCAATATTTTTCTATTTTCTGAATTTTTCTAATAAAAAAAGTATGTTGAATTTCATCAAAAATCTTTTAGGCATGTATTTAGATACTATTTTTTAATTTGACCTATTAAGTAGGATATTATTAGATTTCCTGGTCCTAATCCATCTTTTCTGAGATCAATGAGCTTAGTCATGATGGATCATATTTATCTTAATCCTAACTCTCCACTTTCAGAAAATTGCCAAATCTAGCAGATTTTACTATTCTTACATCCATGTATCAATTGCTACTGCTTTAGTTCAGGCCTTCTTTGCTTCTTTATTTATTTTTTTTTTTCTTCTTTGCTTCTTAACTGGACTGTAGTAATGACTTTTAAATGCTCCCCTCTCCTGTTCCTGACTCTTTATTTCAATTATACATGAAGTATATAATTACAAACAATATATCTAGAACCATTTGGGGACAACCGAATCTATCATTGAATATAGACAGTCTCCCAATTTATTTATAAGTTATAATTTTTTGCAAAAAGGTCTTGCAGATGCTTTGTTGTATTTGTTCCTAATTATCTCATAATTCTTGCTGTTACTGTAAATGGATGGTGTTTCATCTAAATGATGCTCTCTGTTTGTTGCTGGTGTATAGAAAAGCAATTGATTTTATTATACTGATTTTATAGCCAATCACCTTACTAAACCCTCCCCTCCTTTTTTTTTTTTTTTTTAGAGATGGAGTCTTGCTGTTGCCCAGACTGCCCTCAAACTCCTGGGATCAAGTGATCCTCCCGCTTCAGCCTCCTGAGTAGCCAGGACTACAGGCATGCACCACCCCACCATAAACTCTCTTATTATTTCTAATAACTTGGTAATTGTAGGCAAGCTTGTTTTATCTCTGGTCAAAAAATGTGATCTCGGCCAGGTGCAGTGGCTCATGCCTATAATCCTAGCACTCTGGAAGGCCAAGGCGGGAGGACTGCTTGAGGCCAGGAGTTCAAGACCAGCAAGACCCCATCTCTACAAAAAAAAAGAAAAAAGAAAAATTAGCCAGGAGTTGTGGCGGCATGCACCTGTAGTCCAAGCTACTTGCCAGGCTGAGGCAGAAGGAGGATCACTTGAGTCCAGGAGTTTGAAGTTGCAGTGATCTACGAAGACACCACTGCACTCTCACCAGGGCAACAGAGCGAGACTGTGTCTCAAAAAAAATGATACGTAAGATACCAACACATTGAAATTTATTAAGCCTTACTTTATGATCTAGTATGTAATAATTTTTTTCAACTGTTCCATTTGCCTGAAAAGAATATGAATTCTCTAATTGGTACAAAATTCCAGAGAGGACTACAAGATGAAGCTTGTTAATTGTTAAAATATTCTGTATCTTTACTAACTTTATATCTGCTTGACCTACCAATAATTGAGAGATATGTTGCAATCTCATCCTATGAAGATGGATTTCTCACTTTCTCTTTAATAAAAAATTAATTATACAAATTTCACTTAATCTTTGAGGGTGTTCAATTAGGTTCATACAAGTTAAGAACTGTTATGTCTTCCTAGTAAATTGAATCTTTTATCATACATAATAGGACTCTCTATTGCTAATAATGCATGCTTTCTTTCAGCTTATCATGTTTGATATTAATTGTTATGCCAACTTTCTTTTAGTATTTGCCTAGTACAATTATTGTACCTTGTACAATAATACAAAGTTTCCTTTGTATTATTTCAGCCTTATGTAGATGTCTCTTATAAAAAAGCATATTACTGAATTTTATATATGTCTAATCTAATATCTTTCTTAACTGTCGAGTTCATTCATTAACATATAATTATTATATATCTGGACTTCTTCCCATCATTTTACTTTTTATTTCTACTCATTCCATTTTTTTCTATGCTTCAATCCCGTTTGAATGTGTATTTGTCCCTTTTTAAATTTTTTCTCTCTGCTTGTTTGGAATTTATAAACTATTCTTAGAATTACTTTTAAAATTTTACTATGCACATTAGTTTAGCAAAGTCTAAAGTTAATTAACATCTTAACATCCCTCCCCTGAAATTAAAAAAAAAAAAATCCTAGAATGCTTTAACTCTAGATTTCCCTTAGTTACTTCTGACTTACATGCTATTAGCAGATATTTTAATTCTATCATTTTTTTCAAACAGTCCCTAAATGTAATTGTTTTATACAGACCATTTTATTTATTGCTTTCTGCATCTCATACTATCCTTCTTTCATCTCAGACTTTCTTGATTCATTTTCCTTTTCCTGAAATATATCCTTTAGAAGTTCCTTTACTGTGGATATCCCACAGTGATAAATTCTTTCAGTTTTTGTTCATCTATTAATATAAAAGTCTTTATTTCACCTTTGTTCTTTAAGGATTTTTTTTTCTAAGTACACAATTCCAGGTTGCCAGTTATTTTCTTTCAACATTTAGAAAATATAATTCTGCTGTTTTTTGGCTTTTGCTGTTGCTATTGAGAAGTCTGCTGTCATTGTAATTGTCAATCCTTTGTAGGTGGCTT
>NW_012154174.1:565412-568855 GCF_000956105.1 Propithecus coquereli
AGTTGTCCAGATCATTTCTTTCTATTTTTTAGTAGAGACAGGGTCTCGCTCTTGCTCAGGCTGGTCTCGAACTCCTGACCTTGAGCGATCCACCCGCCTGGGCCTCCCAGAGAGCTAGGATTACAGGCGTGAGCCACCACGCCCGGCCTTGCTAGGCTTTTTCTTGCCTTGGGGATTTCGTTCTGCTCTTCCTTTTGCCTAAAATGAAAGGTGGAAAGAGCCTTCCCATCACTTAGCCTGCAAACTTCCATTCCTTTAGATCTCAGTTCAATATCAATTCTTTAGATAGGCTTCCCTTGACCTTGCTCTCCTCCAATCTAAACTGCCATAATATTTTTCCTGTTACAGAGCACCATTTTCCCCCTGCTCAATCTTTATCCCCCTTTGCAATCTATATTTTATATGTTGTTTGTTAATGTCTGTATTCCCTGTTAGTCTGTAAACTACACTGGAGCAATGGCTGTGCCTGGCTTTACACACTCTGTATTCAGAGCCTACCACAGTGTCTGGCACTAGTGGGTTTTCAATAATTTTTGTTGAATAAACAAATGACCAAATGAAAATCCAACTCCCTTTACATGGCATGTAACGGTGCTTCTCGATCTGGCCCCTGCCTACTTTGCAGCCTCATCTCCCACTCACACCTTCTATTAGAAAATATGCTCTTTTGTGCCTCTGTGACTTTGCACTTGTTATTTATTCCCTTTTCCTAAAATGCTACTCCTTTAGCCTGCAAACTCTTCATTCGGCAAAGAAACCTCCTCTGTGAAACTTTCCTTTATGAAATTTGCCCAGCCGTGGGCAGAGGTGCCCTCCCACCTTTGCAGCCCTAGCATCACCATCACAGCCTTACCCCAGTGTACTCTAATGACTGCCAACTGCCTGAGGGGAAGGGGGACTGGCAATGCCACACAGGGTGGAATAACCAATGGCGCCAGGTATTTGAGGAGAAAAGAAGAAATGAGGTCACAAGAATGAGTAAAGGGATTAGCCTCATCAGAGTGAACGTGTGCCATCCTTCGGAAAAAGAATGAAAAGATAAAAATAGGTAAATTGTGGGGAAAAAAGGAGGAAGTTAATGAGGTGACTTTGTGTTCTCAGTAAAATGTGAGAAAACTGGGCGGGTGAGGTGGCTCACGCCTGAAATCCTAGCACTCTTGGGAGGCCGAGGCAGGAGGATCACTTGAGCTCAGCAGTTTGAGACCAGCCTGAGCAAGAGGAGACCCCATCTCTACTAAAAATAGAAAAATTAGCCACGCATCATGGCACATGCCAGTTGTCCCAGATACTTGGGAGGCTGAGGCAAGAGGATCACTTGAGCCCAGGAGTTTGAGGTTGCTGTGAGCTATGATGACACAAACTGCACTCTACCCAGGACAGATCAAGATTCTGTCTCTCAAAAAAAAAAAAAGAAGAAGAAAACTATTCTTCTGAGAGGGGAATAGCCACAGTGTTCAGCGCATCAGTCCTAACAACATCTCACTACTAGCTAATGAGTGAAAGGTTCCTTAAACAAATTCCTTACCAGCCATGCTTTACTAAACCAAAGATGCCTCAATAAATGTAGCTCCTCTGTCCCAGCTCTGTTTCCAAAGGAAAAATCTGATCTAAGAGGTTCCATTCTATTAAAGGTCAGGTACTTCACATTCAATCATTTTAAAGGAATCTTTGATATAAAATACTGTACATGAAAGCATACCAAAAAAGTTGAGCATTTGTATTTTTATTACAACATGCATTTTATTACAACACAGTCCTTGTATTGAGCTGTCTCTTTTCACACAAAGAAACATAAAGGATTGAATGATCTTTAAAAACATGGCCACGTCTTACTTGTTTCTGTATCAATTTGCACAGCCTTGCAAAATACCTTGAACAAAGGAGGCATTCAAATAGTTTTAAAATTAAATAAGAGGTAAGTAAGTCCCTCAGACATCATAGATCAGGAAAGGGGAATTTAGAAATCTTTTTTAAATAACACCAACATGACTCTCCTCATGAAGAAAAAAGAACAATAGAAAAGAAAAACTAGAGCAGTAAGAGAGATGGGAATTACTTGAAAATGTTCTTGGTTGATTACACTAGTGGATTCAGTAGATGTTTCACAAGACCTTTTAACTTACAAAACCTTGACAACAGGAAATATAAAAAATATGTAAGGACTGGATTTGTGAGAAAATAATGGGTACATTCACCTTCTGAGCCCTTATCTTTTCATTAGTGTGGGGATAAATTATATCTGAGTACCATCTTCAAAAGACATTGACTTTCTACAGCTCTTATTTTCTTCTGATCTCAAACCTATTATTCTCTTTACTTGAAGACCTATAGAGCTAAAGGTCTAACCATAAAAGCAAAAGGTAAACATATCCAATGGAAACACTCAAGATAATGATTTTTATCATCCTTTCCCAGTGACCACTCTTTTTCCCTCTGGGAGACACCAAGAATAGAATAAATCAAAACTGTGGAGTTGGTGCCATATGCATGTTAAAACAGAATTGAAGCCCTAAATTAGGAAATTCACTATTTTGTTTAATGAAATATTATAATCTCACGTAATTTTCCCTACAGCTTTATCTTAACTGCACGTTCTTAGTTTTACAACAGTGAGGTTTAAATTACATAGTTGCACAATAGTATCTATCTTATACAGATTTTGCAACGATTAAATGGAGATAATACAATGATCTAAGCACAGTGCCAGATGAGAGAAAGTGCTAACCAGAAGTTAGTTATAATTTTCCTGGAAACTATGCAATCTAACAACAGCACCAACAATAGAACCAACAAAAATTAAATAAATTCCAACACAGAGAATATGGAAACAAATAAAACAGAGGTCAAGTTGAGTGGCTATGATGCCCTATAAAATTATATTGTTAATCAAAGAAATAAAAAACATGACTTTAATATATTTTGAAAGTGAGTCAGTGCAAAAGAGTGAAAAACAGCTCTATTCACAATAGCTAAAAGGTGGAAACAACCCAAATGTCTATCAAATGATGAATGGATCAACAAAATATGGTATCTCCATACAATAGACAATCCTTTTTTCAGCCACAAAAAGGAATGAAGTACTGACACATGATAGAACATGGATGAGCCTTTAAAACATTATGCTAAGTGAAAAAAACCAGATATAAAAGGCCATATATTGTATGATTCCATTTATAGGAAATATGCAGAATAGGCAAATCCATACAGACAGACATTAGTGGTTGCCAGGGACTGGGGAGAAGGGGGTATGAGCCTAACTGTATTTAATGGGTACAAGATTTCTTTTTGGGGTAATTAAAATGTTCTAGAACTAGACAGTGATAATGATTGCACAATGTTAATATACTAAGTGCCACTGAATTATACACTTTAAAATGGTTAAAATGGGGGCCAGGAGTGGTGGCTCACGCCTATAATCCTAGCACTCTGGGAGGCCGAGGTGG
>NW_012154174.1:569955-571058 GCF_000956105.1 Propithecus coquereli
CCTGTAATCCCAGCACTTTGACAGGCTGAGGGGGAAGGATCACATGAGCCCAGGAATTCTAGGTTGCAGTGAGCCATGATCATGCCACTGCACTCCAGCTTGGGTGACACAGTGTGACCCTGTCTCTAAAAAAAAAAAAAAAAATTATTGTATGACATTATTTGCCTTTTTTACTGGGATGACATTTGCACTAATGGTACAAAAGCAATGGTAAGTAAAACTGCTGGCATCTTAGCATGAATTACAGCAGTGCCATCAAATTGTAGTAGGAGTAGTATATTCTTCACTATACATTTACAGTGTTTTTTAAAAAGTCAGTTTCGTTTACCCTTGATAAAGCAGTAAAAATGATACATTTTATTAAATCTCTGCCCTTGAGTGCACATCTTTTTAATATCCTGTGTGACGAAATTGGCAGTAAGTATATGAAGCACTTGGTCTGTATACCTACATAGACAGCTATCTGACTTGTGAGCTGAACTAGTTACGGTCCATGGGACACTATTTTTACTTGAAAGAATAACTGACAAACTAGTCAGACCTGGCTATTTGGCAGACATTTTCTCAAAAAAGAACTTCAAGAAAAACAATTATCAATATTTTTTGCCAATAATACAATTCAAGCTTTCAAGTGAAAATTGGAATTTTGAAAAACATGTATCTGCCACCATAAGCTTGACAGCTTCCTAGTGCTTAAAGATTTTGATGAAATTGGTAGTGATACTAACACATTTTTAACACTGAAAAATTAAACGTGTCAACATTTGGAAGAGCTGCATGATTCAGTGAACCAGTTATTTTCTAAATGACCAATGTTACAAAACTGCATCAGTTAAAGATCCAGTCAAAATGTAAGACGGATCAATAGATTTTAAGTTAACAGAGCATAAAATGTTCACTGATACGTTTTCAGATTCCACATTGCAACTAACCTTTAAGGAACTATGAGTTGTCAAGTTTTATAGTAGTGTGAAATATCCACAATTATCTGAAAAGGCCATTAGTGTACTCCTCACTTTTCCAACTACATATCTGTATCAATTAGGCTAGATTTTCTTATATACTTCAATCAAAACATATTACAATAGATTGAATGCAAATAT
>NW_012154174.1:571888-572455 GCF_000956105.1 Propithecus coquereli
TTCAAAAAAAAAAAAGTGGGTCAGAATTTTCCATTTTATTCTAGGAATGAGAATTGCAGCATAGCATAGTCTATGCTACTCAACCTAGAACATACACACTGAAAGCCTTATTATGGCATAGGGATTCAGGGCATGGCTTTGCTATCTATATGTTCCTTAGCCAAATTACTTAGGCTCTCTGAATGTCCCTGATCTATAAAATGGGTATAACAGTGTCTATCTTATATAGAAGATTAAATGGAGATAATACAATCTAAGTACAATGCAAAGCAAAAGTAAGTGCTAACCAAAACTTATTTATAATTTCCCTGGAAACTACCCAATATCAAATGTTAGAAATAAAATATTACTTAGACCTGAGGTTCTCACAGTGTGGTCTGTGGATCTCTGGAGGTCCCTGATACTTTTTAGGGGGTTCGTGAAGTCAAAACTATTTTTCTAATAGTTACAAGGCCAGGCATGGTGGCTCACACCTGTAATCCCAGCACTTTGACAGGCTGAGGGGGAAGGATCACATGAGCCCAGGAATTCTAGGTTGCAGTGAGCCATGATCATGCCACTGCACTC
>NW_012154174.1:573510-583947 GCF_000956105.1 Propithecus coquereli
TTTTTTTTTTGAGATAAGGTTTCGTTCTGTTACCTAGGCTAGAGTACAGTGGTGTCATCATAGCTCACTGCAACCTCAAACTCTTGGGTTCAAATAATCCTCCTGCCTTAGCTTCCCAAGTAGCTGGGACTACAGGTGCACGTCACCATGCCAGGCTAATTTTTCTATTCTTTTTTGGTAGAGACAGAGTCTTGCTATGTTGCTCAGGCTGGTCTCAAACTCCTGGCATCAAGTGATCCTCCTGCCTTGGTCTCCCAAAGTGGTAGGATTACAGGCGTGAGCTACCATACCCAGTTCAGTTCTAATTTCTAATAGGGTAAAATACTGGTAGATACAACTCATATAAACAAAAGGTCTTTGGGGTTCTCAATAATTTTTAAGAATTATGAGATTATGAGACCTAAAAGTTTGAGAACTGCTATCTTAGATCATTTTCATTGTTTCTGTTCATGAAATTGAAAAATAATGTACCCCCTTGCAGTGTTGTGATATACATATTGGTTTTCATCCATGTTTCCTGGCTCATAACTCCCATAGCCCTTATTATAGACTTTTGTTATAACTTTAGGTTTGTAAGGCCCCAGGAGCAGGCCTCAGGAAATCCTGCCCTCCTTTCTCCTGCCCCAAGGCAGGACTCTTATCTTCCCTGCCTTTGCCTTTCTTATTGTAAGTCATGAGACCCTCATTCTAGAGAGGGTCCTGCCTCATAACCTGGAAGCTAATTTTTTTTTTTTTTGGAGACAGGGTCTCACTGTGTCGTCCAGGCTAGTGCAGTGGCATCATTATAGCTCACTGCAACTTCAAACTCCTGGGCTCATCCTCCTGCCTCAGTCTCCTGAGTAGCTGGGACTATAGGCGTGTGCCACCACATTGAGCTAATTTATTTTTTGTAGAGAGAGGGTCTCACTGTGTTGCCCAGGCTGGTCTCAAACTCTTGGTCTCAAGTAATCCTCCTGCCTCAGCCTCCCAAAATGCTAGGATTACAAGTGTGAGCCACTGCAGCCAGGGCCAATGACATTTCAACACTGTTGTCCATAAAAACCTAAGAGGACTAGGTTCAGAAAGCAGAACACGTGGAGGTTCCTGGAGGGTGGTGAGTGCCCAGGGAGGGCATGGAAGCTCCACACCCTGTCCCCAATACCTCACCCTACGCATCTCTTCATTTGTATCCTTTGTAATATCCTTTGTAATAAATTGGTAAACTTAAGTAAACGTTTCCCTGAGTTCTGTGAGCTGCTCCAGCAAATTAATCGAACCCAAAGAGGGAGCTGTGGGAACTGCAACTTGAAGCTGATTGGCCAGAACTTCTGAAGGCCTGGACATGCTACTGGTGTCTGAAGGAAGAGGCAGTCCTGGGGACTGAGCCCTCACCCTGTGGGATCTGACACTATCTCCAGGTAGACAGTGACAGAATTACATTAGAGGACACCCAACTGGTGTCCACTGCAGAGCGGACTGCTTGCTTGCTGGTGGGGAGAAATCCCCACATATTTTGGGGTCACGTAAGTCTTCTGTGTTGATTGTTGTGGTATGACAGCAAACACAGTTTGTGCTTTTTCAAAACACTCATACATATGGTACATAGCAGTTCTACAATACTGCGAAGGCATTTGGATAGTTATGACTTAGAACACAAAGTAAATGATCCATACTAGATATCAAACTCTAGCCTGGTAGAAACGTTTAAGAATGTCCTCATATACGATCTCCTGTTAAGTAACAATGTGCCCCTGGTTTTTAAGGTAGGATCACTAGTATGTTCTTTAGGCATATGCCAAGTATCTGAGAAAAGAAAACTCTGGCACAGAACATAACAAATAGGTCCTGTACTATTCTATGCCATTTTTTCTTCCCTTCTCCTCAAAATTCAATTACAAATGAATTGAGATAAGACATAATTGAGATTATCAATTCAGATTAAGAGAAACCTTAGAAGAGATCCTGTAGGAAAGCAAATAGATCTGGGGACCTGCCTAGAGACTCAGATTTTCTCTACAGTGTTTCTGGTTCAGTGTGAGCCCTGTTCTACCCTGCCCTAAATAAAAAGACCACATAAAAACAAACTTCCAATTCAAGATGGGCTTCTCTGCTCACCAAAGGCCTTGAGTGGACTGATAAATGGCTTTAACACTGGAAAGGGCTCTGGATGCCTAGGCCAACCTCAGAAATAGCCTGTATTGCAGACTGAGAATCCCTAGGAGGGATCTAGGTGCAGTAATACTAAAAATTAAAAAGAGGCCAGGCGTGGTGGCTCACGCCTGTAATCCCAGCACTTTGGGAGGCCAAGGCAGAAGGATCCCTTGAGCCCAGGAGTTTGAGGTTCCAGCCTGGCCAACAGAGCAAGACTCCGTCTCTTAAAAAAACGAAGAAAATTAAAAAGAGTAAACATTTATTGATGTTTTGATAATGTCAGTATGTGCAAGCACTGCTTTAAGCATTTTATCAGATTAATTTAATCTTAATAATCCTATGAAGTTGGTAAAGTTTTCATCCCCATTTGTCCTGGGATTCACTGCACCTGTATTATACCACATTTGAAATTCCTAACCTAAAATGCCATCCTTCCTGCCTCTTATCCTGGAAAACACGAAGGAAGCACTGAGTTCCACGAAAACTAGATCATTGCTATCAACACCCATTATCTAAAGAACTCGATAGTTATCAGATGAAAAGTCTGATATTTTTTCTTACAACAAATTTCTCTTTCAATATACTAGCTTTTCTGCTTCAGGAAATGCTGTTGGTAAAGAAGAAAAATACAAAGGAAAAAAAAATTAAAAAAAAGATATTAGCTTAGGATTTTTTTTAAAAAAGGAAGAAAGAAATTGGGGATGGGAGAAAAAAAAAAGAATCAAAACACTCTTTACAATAATAAGATCCCAAAGAAAAGGAATCAAAATAAATTGAACTTTGAGGGATTCTTTTAGGCACCTCTTGATTTAAACAAAGAAGTATTCCAGAAATATACCTGTTGGAGCCATCTTTCATGTGGACTTTGGCGTAAAGAACATCCACCATGCCAGGATCATCATTCATGTATTCTATCCCTGCAATCTCTACTTCCAGGGGCTTGCCCCCAGAAATGTCACTGCAAAGGAAAAAAACAGTAAGATTTTTATAATTGCTCAAGCTAAGAGGGCTATTATATTTTGAAACATGGTTAATAAACATAGTCAAATATTACACAAAGTAATAAAAAAAAGGCCTTGTTGTGCCAAGCTGAAACCCAGCTGAAAATCAGCTCACTACATACAAGCTTCTCCATGCCCCACAAGGCTAGGCACTCTCTCCATCTTATACACTCCTATATCCTCAATACATGACATAATGCGCCTTATACAAAATAAGTGTTCAATAAATCTCTGGTAAACATTAAATGGATGTTCTACTATAAAAGGGAGAAGCTATTCTAGATAATTTTGAGATCAATATGGTCACATACCTATATTGTCATTAAATAAAAATGTGGTACTGGCTCAAAGACAAGAGGATTTTAAGATCCATGAAAAGACAATTCTATTCTTACCACTGAGTTTAAGCACCCCCCGTAAATTCATACATCCATAGTGAAAAATTAAAAAGACAATTCTATTAGCCAAGGATGGTGGTGCACACCTATAGTCCCAGCTACTCAGGAGACTGAGGCGGGAGGATCACTTGAGCCCAGGAGTTTGAGATTGCAGTGAGCTATGATGATGCCACTGCACTCTAGCCCAGGCCACGGAGTGAGGCTCTGTCTCAAAAAAAAAAAAAAAAAAAAGGCAGAGGAAGCAATTCTAAAAAATCAAAAAAGTTCTCTTGATATTGAATCCAGGCTATAAGAATGCTCTTTGTAACCCAGGAGTCCTAATGGTAAACATTATCTTAAAACTTCAAGGCCATATTATTGAATAAGACCAGAATTTCTCTCAGTAGAAAACGGGCTCGGTATGGTAGCTCATGCCTGTAATCCTAGCACTCTGGGAGGCCGAGGCAGGAGGATGGCTTGAGGAGTTCAAGACCAGTCTGAGCAATAGCAAGACCCCTGTCTGTACAAAAAATAGAAAAATTAGCCGGGCATGATGGTGCACACCTGTAGTCCCAGCTACTCAGGAGGCTAAGGCAGGAGGATCGCTTCAGCCCAGTTGTTTGAGATTGCAGTGAGCTATGATAATACCACTGCACTCTAGCCAAGGTGAAGGAGTGAGATTTTGTCTCAAAAAAAAACAACCAAAAACTAAACATCTGAATTATTTTAGACAGATACCAGATTAATAAAAGTTATGGGCAGGGCACAGTGGCTCACACATGTAATCCAGGTGTTTTGGGAGGCCCAGGTGAGAGGATCACTTGAGACCAGGAGTTAAAGATCAGCCTGGGCAACATAGTGAGACCCCACCTCTAAAAAAACGATTTAAAAATCAGCCAGCTGTGGTGGCATACACTTATAGTCCTGGCTACTTGGGAGGCTTAGGCAGGAGGATCACATAAGTCCAAGAGTTCAAGTCTACAATGAGCTATGATTGCCTCACTGCACTCCAGCCTGGGTGACACAGTAAGACCCTATCTCAAAAAAAAAGAAAGAAAATGAAAAAAGAAAGATAGATAGATTATGGTCCTGATCATAAGCCTCCCTGCCACCTCTAATAAGAAGTGGGACATTTCAAAACACAAGCCTAGCTCTGAACTGGTACCTGAGATCTGCAGCTTCAATCAATAATACAATATATCTCCATTCAAAATACCAGCCAAAGAATTCAATAATGAAAGACTTCCAGCAAACCCTATCAAAGTGCAACTGAGAAAACTTATTTGAAAAAAAGTTTCCTACTAACCACACATCCCCCGATGTTTTTTTTTTTTTTTTTTGAGACAGAGTCTCACTGTGTTGCCCGGGCTAGAGTGCCGTGGCGCCATCCTAGCTCACAGCAACCTCAAACTCCTGGGCTCAAGCAATCCTACTGTCTCAGCCTCCCAAGTAGCTGGGACTACACGCATGCTCCACCATGCCTGGCTAATTTTTTATATATATATTTTTAGTTGTCCAATTAATTTCTTTCTATTTTTAGTAGAGACGGGGGTCTCACTCTTGCTCAGGCTGGTTTCGAACTCCTGAGCTCAAATAATCCACCCGCCTCGGCCTCCCAGAGAGCTAGGATTACAGGCATGAGCCACCGCGCCCGGCCACCTGCAGTTATTAAATAGATCATCAGAAAGCATACCATTGGCATAGTTTCCCACCAAAATGTTTTTTACTGCGTTATATTTAATGTGATGCTCTCAATTTCTAGGGGTCAATACAAGAAAGCGCCACATTAACAATGGTTTTATCTTCTGCAAAATTCCCATTAAAGGCACCTGCTCATCATCATTCTGGGTTCTTTAAGATTTACATGACAAATTTTCCATTTACTGAGAACCAGAAAAGGTTTCTCTCCTCAAAAATTATTATACTTTTTATAGAGTAAGAACTATAATAAATTGGTGTGTTTCTTTTGGAATTTAGTTCAAGTATATACTGGTATCAGAAAACAGTACCAAACTTTAATGCTCATGCACAATTAACATCTCACCTTGATTTTCAGGTAGAATTTTCTCCCCATTTCATCCTTATGGTTTCTGATCTCTCTGACTTTAGCACTTCTTTTCTATACATGCCCTCACCCTAAACTACCTCAAATCCTTGAAATGAGATGGCATACTAAGAACAAAAAAATAAATGAAATTATGAAAACCTGCTCTATGAGTAGATACAATTTCTTTCAACCTACCCCTAAGGTTTATTAAGAGGGAGATTAAAGGGCAGGATAGACATCCAATGATTTGCCTGATGAACGCTTTTTGTCTCGGTGGCCAAACTATTCCACCTGGGACACCAGTGAGCATACTTCCCAACTAATGATACCTCAGGCGATAATTAGGCATTAACATTTGTTCACGGGTATTTTCTTTCCTTGTCTCCTCTTTCTTGTCTCTTCTAAACCTGTTCTTTGGTTTGACCTCAGCCCTATCGGGAACACTCAGGCACAGGAGGGTGACGGTGGCGCTAAAGAAGAGCTGTCCATTTGTCCGACTCTGTCCTCAGAGCCAGTGCACTGTTCTGTGTCCTACATTTCACAAAGAAGAGTCACAAGGGACACAGTTAGAGCTTCAGAATTTACTAAACACTGAATAATTCATTCAAAATCTATAGAGCTACATGAGCCTTTAGCCAAAGAATTAAAATGAAAATCCTGTTTCTGGTCAGATAGTGTCCTTTAAATTAAAAATCTACCCCCAAATTTACAAAAAATATTCAACTATTCATTTCTTTAAAATAGTTATATAGCACTGTAGTTTAATCAAATTCCAATATAGCCACATTTTAATACTCCAATTTAAAAAGCCATCAACTTAAACTATAGCTCACTATGTACTGGTCTATTCATTTCTCAATGTTTTCTTTTTCATATTTTAATTTGGAATCTTTACAACATAAAAGGTTCAGGTTAGAAATGCCATTATTTATTGACATTTTTTTCCAAGGATTTTTATTTTATTTTTTTAAGTAGAAGTCTCTTCTACTTCCTATCTTCTTAGGAAAATAAGATACCTCAAACCAATTCAAACACCTATTCTGATTCTCATCCTCCTTCTCAGAAGTAAATTAATTTCTCACTTTTTACTTTTAATTTTTTACTTCTTAAACAAATGCACGTGGCAGAGGGAAGGCAGGAGAAGAGGCTGTGGAGACTTGTTTTATTTTACTTGCTGGCTTCAAATCTTTCCAGCTTTTTAAAAAGAACATCTTCAAACACATTTTTGCAGGCACTGCAGATTTTTGGCAGGGTAACTTTGTCCTATTTCAAAAGCTTTGCTGAATTTGAAAAACTACAATTACTGTTTTCATCCTGTCATGTCAAAAATTCTTAGGGACTATTAAGATGCTCTTTATTCCCTATGCACACCAACTCTGACATGCCTAAAGCTCAGATTTGGCATTTAGTCACAAAAAGCGCCAAGAGACATAAAAGGGAGGAACTCAACTAAATCTTCACATGGCTTAGGATAAAGCTTCAGTGATTAAAAACCTGTGACCTGATTTTCATAAGGCAAAAAGAACAAATACCTCTCCAAATTTGTTCTCTAAACAAATATTTTACCTATTTTTAAATTTTTTCTTAGCAGGATTATCCCAACGTTGCTAGGAAAATGCAGCAGCTTTCAGTTCAGTTTAGCAAAAAGTGAACTGGGAATAAGTTAAAGTATCAGAACTGATCCTCAAACCAGGTAAAATTGCCCTGATTATTTGTAAGACAAAGCATAAAGTTATATTTTATACAAGGAAATTTGCCAATATCTAATACAAACACCAAATTATTGTGAATTTTAGGTAAGACTGAGAGAAAACAGATATGTCCATCTCTGAGCAAAGACGACAAGAAGTGGAATTTGAGATTCAGAGAGGGTCTACAGCCATACCACCCTGAACGCGCCCGATCTCGTCTGATCTCGGAAGCTAAACAGGGTCGGGCCTGGTTAGTACTTGGATGGGAGATTCAGAGAGGACAGGGAGACTGCAAACACAATCAGCTTGTGACTTTGCACAAGAAAAATATCTTGTCTTTGAAACAACGGAAAAGGATAACTGGCCCACAAATAAGTCACTGTATTACACAGTTTCATATACAACACAACTAAAGAAAAATTTTAGATCATTTTACCTTGTTCTACCCAATGAATAAGGTAACTTCTTTCCACAAGATCATGTTAAAATAGTGTGGGACTTGTATATAATAATGCAATTAAAAAAACTACTTGAGTGAGTCAGCTTTCAAATCTCTCTTATTCATTAATCTTAAGTAAAAAGAGTAAAGTGAGAGAGGAGAAGAGATGATTCTTTGCAATAAAGATGTTATATCAGATGTATGTGTAAATTAAAATTTTACGAATAACAACTCTGTCCCCAGAACAGCAATGTTGTCTCTGAATTAAAACAGATTGCTTAGAGCCAGGCATGGTGACACACATCTATAGTCCCAGCTTCTGAGGAGGATGAATCAGGAGGACCACTTGAGCCCAGGAGTTCAAGGCTATAGTACATGATGATCACACCTGTGAATAGCCACTGAGCTCTGGGCAACAGAGTGAGACCTCGTTTCCAAAAAAGTAAAAAAATAATATTACCTGTATTTAAAAAAAAAGAAAAAGAAAATCAGTGTTTCTGAAACACAACAAAGACTTTCCTAGGGAATCATATTATAATGTTTGAGTTACTGCAGTAGGCAGAATAATGCCCCCTCCCCCAAGATGCCCACATCCTACTCTCTGGAATTTGTAAACACGCCATCTTCCATGGCAAAGAGACTTTTGTGGATGTAAGGTGAAGGAACAGGAGATGGGAGATTAACCTGGATTACCTGGGTGGGGGTTCAATCAAATCATGAGTCCTGAAAAGCAGACAACCTGTCCTTGCTGTGTGTCACAGAGATGCAATGTTGCTGGAGTTGAAGATGGAGGAAAGGGGCCAGTAGCCAAGGAATGGGGGCCAACTCTAGAAGCTGGACTGGAAACAGATTTCTCCCAGAGCCTCTAAAGAAAGGATCAAAACCCTGCCGACACCCTGATTTCAGCCTAATGAAACCCACATCAGTCTTCTGATCTACAGAACTATAAGATAATAAATTTGAGTTATTTTAAGCCACTAATCTTGTAATAATATCTTATAGCAGCATAGAAAACTAATACTAAACTAATACTAATACTAAACTAATAATCATAGCCTATATGCTTTGATAGATAATAAGGAGAGTTTCCTATTGAAGAAAATAATAGGATGTCCTGTTTAAGAACAAAATTTGCCTACTGCATTTGTATAATTTAAGGTAGAGTCTTTCCATAAATTTTGTAAATATATGCTTAAATGTCATTTTAAACTTTTCAGACAATGGTCCAGTGTTAAGTGTTACAAATGGGTGAGTCAACAAACTTTGCTCCCTAGTCCAAAAACAAGTCTGCATAATAATACCAAAAAGAAGTCAGCCCAGGTGGACCACCCTTCCCCATCCCTGAGGATTGCTCACTTAATGAATTCCTCTTTACACTGCTGTAGCATCTCACATGTCTGCTGGATCTCTTCCTCACTCAAAAGCACCAACATCCCAATAGTTAGATGAAGCTTTTTGGGATTCTGGAAAATGCTGCTATCAACGCCATGATCCTGTTATCAAAGGGAGAAAAATAAGAAACTCAGTCCATACAAAAGTAAATGGCAAGAACAGAATTGAGACCCCAGAAACAAACTCACACATCTATGGCCAACTGATTTTCAACAAAGTGCCAAGACCATTCAAATGGGGAAAGAACAGTCTCTTCAACAAATGATGCTGGGACAACTAAATATCCACATGCAAAAGAATGAAGATGGACACCTACCTCATACTACATACAAAAATCAACTCAAAATGGATCAGTGACCTAAATATATAACAGCTAAAACCATAAAACTCTTGGAAGAAGAATAAAATTAAATTTTCATAACCCTAAATTTGGAAATGGATTCTCAGATATGACACTAAAAGCATGGACAACAAGAGAAAAAACAGATAAATTGCATTTCATCAAAATTAAAAACTTTTGTGCATCAAAGGATACTGTCAAGTAAGTGAAAAAACAGCCTACAGAATGGCAGAAATATCTGCAAATAATTTATCTGATAAGGGTCTAGTATCCAGAATATATAAAGAATTCATACAACTCAACAACAAAATGACAAACAACCTAATTCTAAAATGGGAAAAGAAAAAAAAAAAAAAGAAAATAGGCAGTCCGTCTGAGTGATGAAGCAGGAATCCAAGTTCAGACATCTAAACATTATGCATTACTTCAGCATTTCTCAACCTCAGGACTGTCGACATTGGAGGTTGAATAACTCTTTGTTGTGGAAGCTGTCCTGTGCGTCATAGGATGTTTAGCAGCATCCTTGGCCTCTACCCACTGGATGCTAGTAGCATCCGCCTCCCCCTTAGTGGTGACAATCAAAAATGTTTCCAGACATTGCCACATTTCCCCAGGTGGTGGTGGCAGGGTGGGTGCACAATCACAGCCCTCCCCCCAACCTTGAGAACCATCGCTCTGTTATCTTTCATCACACGACACCCTTCAGGCAGGACCACACACTCGGAAATCTGTGATAAATTAAACTCTAGTTAAATCTGATGACTATGACAGACAAGGTCATTTAAGAATTTATTTATTCCTCTTCACCTCCCTGCCCGTGAATGTTTCCCTGCTTAAGTAGCACTGCCCTTCATTCTTAAAATGGCATCGGCAGTAACACCCTTGAGGCAATTACTTTCTAAGGTCAATATCCATAATAAAAGTTTTCTGCTTTATTAGACAGTTTTCTGCTTTATATAGACAGAAAAAAGGAAATATGGGAAAGAGTCATGTCACTTTTTATAATAGATAGGTAGTACA
>NW_012154174.1:583997-587464 GCF_000956105.1 Propithecus coquereli
AAAAGAAAAGAAAATGGGAAAAGGACTTGAATATATATTTCTCCAAAGAAGAAATACAAATGGCTAACAAGCACATGAAGAAGCTCACCATCATTAGTCATTTAGGGAAATGCGAAACCACAATGAGGTACCAATTCAATCCCCCTAGGCTTGCTAGAATCAAAACAGCAGAAAATAAGAAGTGCTGGCGACCTTGTGTAGAAATTGGAACCCTCATACATTGTTGCTAGGAGGATAAAATGATTTAGTCACTGTAAAAAAGAGTTTGACAGTTCCTCAAAAAGTTAAACCTAGAATTACCACATGATCCAGCAATTCTCCTCCTAGGTATATGCCCAAAAGAATTCAAAAGGGGACTCAAACAAATGCATGTATATGCATGCTCCCAGAAGTACTAAAAGATGGAAATAACCCAAATGTAAATCAACAGATGAATGGATAAACAAATTGTGGTATATACACACAATAGAATATTATTCACCCATAAAAAGAGGTGAAATTCTGATCCATGCTACAACATGGATGAACCTTTAAAACATTTTGCTAAGTGAAAGAAGTCAGATATGAAAGGTCACATGTTGTATGACTCCTGTTACAGTTTGGATATTTGACCCTCCAAACTTCATGTTGAAATCTGATGATCACCAATGTTGGAGGTGGGGCTTAATAGCAGGTGTTTGGGTCATGGGGGCAGATCCCTCATGAACAGCTTGGTGCAGTCCTCATGGTAGTGAGTGAGATTGCACTCTTATTAGTTCCTGGAAGCTAACTGTTAAAAAGAGAGCCTAGCACCTCCCCTCACTCTTGCTTACTCTCTTGCCATGTGATCTGCACAGGCCAGGTCCCCTCACCTTCCACCAGGAGTGGAAGCAGCCTTAAGCCTTCACCAGAAGCCGATGCTGGCACCAATGCTTCTTATACAGCCTGCAGAAATGTGAGCCCAATAAAACTCTTTTCTTTGTAAATTACCCAGCCTCAGATATTACTTTATAGCAACACTAAATGGACTAAGACAACTCCATTTATATGAAATATCTAGAATTAGTATCCATAGAGACAGAATACAAATTAGTGGCTGTCAGAGGCCATGGGGAGGGGTGAATGAAGAGCAACTGCTTAATGGTTATGGGATTTCCTTTTGGGGTGATGAAAATGTTATGAAACAATATAGAGCTGGTAGCCGCACAACACTGTAAATGTACTAAATGCCACTGAATCGTTCACTGTAAAATGGTTAATTTTGCTATGTAAATTTTTCTTTTTTAAAAATTTTTTCTTTCATCATGCCTTCAGACTGAATGTGTAAATGTCATCTCAATAAAAAAATTTAAAAAAAAGAAATGGTAGCCTGATAGAATGGCCTGGCTGTGGAAAAACAGAATGTCATCTAAATGTAGGTGCTAAGAATACCTTTTCTTCCTTATCAGCAGTGTTAGTTCTAGAGCAACTGGGACCTTATGGGCTTCCCCAAAGAATAAAAAACTTTCTATAAAAAGCACAGGAGATGCCACATCAAATATGGTCATCCTTTTCTGCCATCATCATTCCTTATACTTCAAAACTTTTGCCTCTGGGAAGCACAAAAGGTGCTTGTGAATCCCTTTCAAAAAAAAAAAATGAGGCGAAATTCACTTAACATACAATTAACCATTTTAAAGTGTACAATTCAGTGATATTTAGTGTATTTACAATGTTGTCAACCACCAGTATTCTTTAGTAGCAAGACCTTTTTATTACCCCGTAAAACCACTCCACACCAATTAAATAAATAATCACACTCCGTTCCCTATGCCTCATCCCCTAGTAACCTCTAATTTGCTCTCTGTTCCTTTGGATTTGCCTATTCTGGATATATTATGTAAAAGGAATCATATAACATATACCTTTGTGACTAGCTTCCTTCACTTAGTGTAATGTTTCAAGTTTCAGCCAAGTTGTAGCATTATCAGTACTTCATTCCTTTGTAGGGCTGAATAATATTCTAGTGTATGTACCACAATTTATTTATAAATTCATCTATTGATGGACATTTGGGTTGTTTCCACCTTTTGGCTAACATGAATAATGCTGTTATAAACATTCACATAGAAGTCTCTGTGTTGATATATGTTTTCAATTCTTTTGGGTATATACCCGGGAGTGGAACTGCTGGGTCATCTGGTAATTCTAGGTTTAACTTTTTGAGGAACTGCCAAACTGTTTTTCACAGTGGCTGAACTAACGTACATTCCTAGCAGCAATGTATGAAGCTTCTGGTTTCTCCACACCTTCACCAACACTTATGATTTTTTCCTTTTTAAAAAAATTATAGCCATCCTAGTGAGTATAAAGTGGTATTATATTGCACTTTTGATTTGCATTTCCCTAATAACCAATAACATTGACACCTTTTCATGTGTCTGTTAGACATTTGTACATGTACATCTTAGGGAAAATGTCTATTAAAATCTTTTGCCCACTTTTAAATTGTCTTTTCATTGTTGAGTTGTAAGAATTCTTTATATATTTTGGATACTACACCCATATCGGATCATGACCTACTTTTAAAGGTAAGTAGGTCTCAAATTTCATTAATCTCATTCTGCAAATGAAAACAAGAAAAAAAGTTGAAACTCTTCTCTTCCAACAGGGAATGATGCAGGAATTCTACCTTTGAATTGCAAGTTCTTATCCCATAACCAGATCCCTGACCTAATAAAATGCCCCAAAGGCAGAGAAATGTATTTATCAAATGCGGATAGCTTACATCCTATTCTTGGTTTGCCTACAACTTACTGCCTAATTTCTGCCTTGGCAACAGTAGTTAATAGATTATTCGTTTTCTAAGTGTTAATGGAAGTTGAGCTATTTTTACATCTGATGAAGAGTTTTGTGATTCCACACATTAACCCAAATTGCCTCATTTAATGAAAGTGATTTTAAGGAACAATCAGCTTTAAATGTGTCAAGGAAGACTAAGTGCAAGGCTTATCACCCCAGCTATTCTAACCCTTGGCACAACCTGTCACTTTAGAGAAGGCATGCAAAGCCCCCCGGATGATTTCAGTATGCACAACTCCATCCCAAACTACAGCTGAGAACTGTTCCTCTAAACAATAATAGTTAATATTTGTTAAGCCCTTACTCAACTCCAGGCATTTTCTATACACTATAGACAAACATCCTATAAGGGACGTACTACTACCATCCACATTTTACAAACGAGGAAACTGAGGCACTGACAAATTAAGCCATTTTTCCAAGGTAACACCACTAGGAAGAGATGAAGTTGAAATTCAAGCCCAGGCAGTTAAAACCCAAAGACTGCTTACTTGGGTTTTTTTGAGACAGAATATCCCTCTGTTGCCTGGACTACAGTGCTGTGGCGTCATCCTAGCTCATAGGAACCTCAAACTCCTGGGCTCAAGCAATCCTCCTGCCTCAGCCTCGCCAGTAGCTGGGACCAAAGGTGCACGCTACCATGCCAG
>NW_012154174.1:588426-608140 GCF_000956105.1 Propithecus coquereli
TTAAACATTTTACCAAAGCAGATACGTTAATGGCCTCAAGCACAGAAAAAGATGTTCAACATCATTAGCCATTAAGAAAATGCAAATCAAAACCAAAATGAGGTATCACTTCATACCCATCAGAATGACTATATTCGAAAAGATAAACAATTGTTAGTGAGGATATGGAGAAACTGAGCAGCCACTTGGTAAAATATAAATGTAAAATGTAAACTGGTGTAGCCCCTTTGGAAAACAGTTTGGCAGTCACTCAAAAAGTTAAACATAAATTTACAATACATTCTACTCAGCCACAAAAAACAATGGTGCTATAGTGCCGTGTTATCCTGGATAGAGCTAGAATCCATTCTACTAAGTGAAGTTTCCCAAGAATGGAAAAACAAGCACCACATGTACTCACCATCAAATTGGTATTAACTGATCAACACTTAAGTGCATATGTAGTAATAACATTCATCAGGTGTCAGGCAGATGGGCGGGGGGAGGAGGGGATGGGTATATACACACATAATGGGTGCGGTGCACACCATCTGGGGGATGGACACGCTTGAAGCTCTGACTTGGGTAGGGCAAGGGCAATATACGTAACCTAAACATTTGTACACCTGTAATATGCTGAAATTAAAAAAAAATTTACAATACGATCCAGCCATTTCATTCCTAGGACTCTACCCAGTGAAATGAAAACAAAGGTCCACTGCACTCTACCCAGGGTAACAGAGTGAGACTCTGTCTCTAAAAAAAAGAAAAAGAAAAAGAAAAAAAGAAATGTAAAACAGAACTACACTGAATACATTTCTCACTCACAACACTGACAGAAATTAAAAAGCCTGACAATACACTCTGTTTGAGAGGCTATAGAGGCACAGGCACTTTCAAGCATTGCTACTGGAAATGTGAAATGATACAATTCCTACAGAGGGAATTTTGGCAGTATCTAATAAAACAAAAGATACATTTGTATTGTATCTTGTCATACATTTGACCCAATGTTAAGAAATGAACTGTGTCCCCACCAAAATCCATATGTTAAAGCCCTCACACCCAATGTAACTGTATTTGGAGACAGGGCCTTTTACAAACTATAGAAATGATCCCTAGAAGTACAGTCTTGAGATATGTCTTTAAAGTGGTAATTAAAGTTAAATGAGGTCATAAGAGTGGGTCCCTAATCCAACAGGACTGATGTCTTTATATAGAGAAGAAAATCACTACTGGTGTTTCCTCCTCTATATAAGGCACACAGAAAAGGCTATCAAAGGACACAGAGAGAAGGTGGCCATCTGCAAACAAGGAAGAGGCTTCACTAGAAAACAACCCTGCTGGCACGTTGATCTTAGTCTTCCAGCTTCTAGAACCGAGAGAAAATAAATTTCTGTTGTTGATGTCACCCAGACTGTGGTATTCTGTGACAGCAGCCTGAGCACACTGACACACCCAATGATGTTATTTCTAGGAATTTATCCTGAAGATACATCTCCAACAATTTAAAATACATGTGCACAAGGTTAGTCACTACAGCATTATTGCAAAATAATGCAAACTACCTAAATGCTCAAGTGTAGAATATTGGTTGAAAACTATGTATAAACACACGTATAAACCAATAAGGAATGATTTTTCAGAACCCAATATTAAATAACAAAGTAAAGTCCAGGAGAGCATATATACTTTGTTACCTTTATGTATGAAAAAAGGGAAAATAAGAAAACATACAAACATAAATGTATCTGCTTATCTTTACTAAAAAAAAAGAAAAAGAAAAAAACTCACAGGATAAACTAAAGAACAACGTCCTTGGTTACCCAGAAGGGATGAGGGGGAATGGGGCAGAAGAAATACAAGAATGTGAGACACTTCTAAGTATATACACCTTTTATATACTTTTGACTTTTGGAAGAGTGTTTTTGGTCTACATACTCAAAAATGAAATTAAATTAACAAGGATGGGAAGAGAAAAGAAACCTAAATTTGAAAGTGAACTAAAAATGAACCCAACTATAGTTCAAATGAATACCAAATCCACACTAGAGTGGGTAAGAAAGGAAGAACTAATGAACACAATATATGATTTCCCATATGGGGGTTGGGTGGAAGGGGAGCTACAAAGAAATCCTGAATAGGTTTACTCTTACAGAGGTATAGGCAAAGCAAATCAAAACTATTTTAGAGGTATCATGAGACTGAGCAAATGAGTAAAGGTGTTGCTGATGCTGCAAGGCAGGGTTCTAACTGTGGAAGGAGGGACATACGAATACGGAAAGAGAGCAAGGAAGAACCATGCGGGGATGGCCTGGAATTGGAGCTATCTTGGTGAACTCTTGACTTCTAAAATACTGGCTAGCACAGTGACTCACACCTGTAATCCTTCTACTTTGGGATGCTAAGATGAGGTAGGAGGATCACTTGAGGCCAGTTCAAGACCAGCCTGGGAACACAGCAAGACCCCATCTCTACAAAAAATAAAAAAATTAGTCAGGCATGGTGGCACATGCTTATAGTCCTAACTACTTGGGAGGCTGAGCTGGGAGGATCACATAAGCCCAGGAATTCAAGGTTACATTAAGCTATGATCAATTGGGCCACTCACTGCACTCCAGCCTGGATGACAGAGTGAGACCCTATCTCAAAAAAAAAAAAGTATATATGTGCATTTGTGCCCATGTATATGTACATTATGTCTGTGTGTATATTCGCATATATATACATGCATATGTTTCCTAGATCTGTCCTCTGAAATGGCCTAAAAGGAAAGATATCCTGAGCATACCTGGCACCCAAGTCTGGTCCTAATATCACTGCCCAATAAAAGGAACCAAGGCTCTTTGGAGAAATGGCTGATTCCAGGCCCGGCACAGCAAAGTAAAAGATAAGCCTGGAATAGCTTTTCATGCCATAAAGTATGGATATACTCAAAAAAAAAAAAAAAAAAAAAAAGCAGGCATGTTACCAACATAAGAACCACTGGTTAAATTAAGGACAATTTGAACATCAAAATAATTAATAAGCATAACTTACAAGCTACTGAAAAAATAGAAATGTATGATTCTGTATCAATGATAGACAGACAGACACAGACAGATGAGAAAGGAGAGGTGTTTCTTACAGTAGAATACTGAATGCCAACTGATAAATATAGAGAAAATACTGAAATTGGAAAATCATAATTTTGCAACCATCATAGATTTAGGCTGCTAAATCTAAGGGGAAATTTTGTTGAGTAGAATATTTGCATAGTCTTAAAATGTCTCCTCACAGATTGCTTATGAGTTGAAAGGAAAAATAATAGTAACTATAGAGTTCTGTATAGTCTTCCGATCTATGTTATATTTAACAATTAAAAAGTCTAAAAAAAACTCTTAAGCACAAATGTTAAGAGAGAACAACTTTTTTTTCAAGGTTTTATAAATGTTGGGGCCTTTTAAGGGTAAAATTACACTATTTCCTCTTTTTAAAAAAAAGTGACAGGAGAGAGGAGAACAGGACAAGACATGCCCTGTCACTGGCACACCAAATCAAGACTTCACTGATAGAGCCAGACTCAATTCTAAACCCCTGACAGTGTATTCAAGTACCTTCCTATGTCAACTTGAAAATGACTAGCAGACTAAGGGGGAAAACTGACCAAATGGCTTAAAATTCCCCATTGGTTATCTCAGTCACTTTCATAATTTCATCACTCTTTCCCCCTTTCTCTTTCTCATTCTTCGGCCTTCTCGCTCATAATCCACCCTGATACCCAGCTAGAAAAAGGAAGCTCTTCAACTTTGCTTTCCTTACCTTACCCTTTGGGAACCTACCACGTCAACTTCACTTCGCTTGCCAAGAAAATATGGAATACTGGGAAACAAAACACACAGAATGCAACAGAGCAGGACAATGAACAGATGGGTTACCTAAAAGTCACACAATCAGAAGTCTTTGGGGGAATTTTGAGTCATAAGTGTTCAAATAGCCTTTAACTCTACAGGAGAGTATATAATTTACAAGTAACCCTACTAGACAGTCTCTTAATGAATGGAGAAACAACCTAAATTTTGCCCTAACAACACCATCTACCAAGAAAAACTTTTCTCTTACTGAATTATCTAAATGTAATGTGGAACCAAACAATCTTCAAGGTAATAGCATAAATCTCTAGAGTCACTGTTTTTCTTTGCTCAGAATATATCATATTTCCACCACAAGCCCATTCATTGAGATGAATAAAGACCAACATCAAATTCTTTACTCCAGGGGTTTAATTATACCGGGCCCTGCTCCAAGTTCGCCATTACTCAGAGCTGGAACTATTTTACTCCATTAGGTTGGCCACCCAGGCTGGCGCCTGAAAATTCTAATGGCACTGACCTCCTACCCAGCAGGGAGAAGCAAAAGATGAAGTAACAGGAATTTCCTGGGGCAGTTTTGTCCAGATGAAAATAAATGTTTCTTTATGGCTAAGTCACAACATCTCTTAGCCTCAGTTTCTTCATTTGTTAAATAAGCCCTCATCCGAGGAGGGAAAATGCACACAAAAGCTTCCTCCACAAAAAATTTATGTGCAGGCCTAAGTCACAGTTCACCTGCTGACTCAGCAGTCCCAGGTGCATGACCTTAACCCTCTCATTCAAACTGCAGCTCATGATTTACCACTAGCAATCACCACCTCATCACAAGCCCTTCACTAAGCTCACTTTTAACCCAGCACTCCAGGCTCCACTGGGGCAGAACTGCTAGCAGTGCTGGTCAGTACAAACAATTAACAAGAAATAGCAAAACCTAGAAATGTCAAGACTGGGGAAAAGGCCATTCTGTCTGCTTCCTTAAAGCTCAACCATCCTTTCCATGCAGATGAGACACAACCCCGGTGCATCTGCGAGAGCTGTCAGCAAGCAGAAGGGAAGCCTCTCTTCAGACTTGTAAGAATCTAATCCAAATGTGTAGCACCCAGAATGAAAATAATTTATAGCACTCTGCCTTGACAGTACCTGCCAATTGCCAGAGACAAAAAATAATCCTCAAATTATATTCACATATATCACCTTTCTGGAATTCCAGGAGTAACAAAGGTTTGTGCCTTAACTATAAAAGGCCTTTAACCTGGACTAGAGAGTCTAGGGTTCTCATTCCAACTCTGTCACAATCCCCCTGTAATTAGGCAAGTCATTTCATTTCTCTAGGCCTCAGTTCCCTCCTCTGTAAAATATGGGAGACAGACTAGTTTACCTCTAAGTCAAAGGTCCTATAAACTTTCAACATGTTCCCATGAACCTATAAATAATTCCCTGCTAACAAAATCGGTATTTGTGAGGGATGTACCAATTCACTTACTGATATTCTATTCAAAGAAAAGGACAAAATAACCATGTTTCCTCTACGTTCATTATATTTTCTTTATCTTTTTAATGGCCAAATTCTATAGAATCACCTCTAGCAGGTGATACTAACCTCATTCACATATGAAAGTTATTCAAATAAGGCAAAGTAGTGAAAAGAGCATTTAGCTTTGCAACCAGACGGGACTAAATTCAAATTCTAACTCTGCCACCTATCAGCAGCATGACCCAAGGCAAGTTACTCAGATACTTTGAAATTCAATTTCATCATCTATAAAACAGGCAATACTTCCCTCTCAGGTTTGTTCGGAGGACTAAATGAAATACATGTGAGTGTCTGACACACAAAAGTATGGAATAAATACAGGCTTCCCTCTCTTCTTTTTACATGACTATGTAACACTAGACAAATATCATCTTTGCTCTCCCTTTTAAAGCAGCACTGGAAGCTAAATTAGGCTCTGCTGAGTCATTTCCACTATTCTTTAAGAATGTTCAGAGAAGCTGACTTTCATTTGAGAGTCTCTATGTGTTATTAATGAAATACGCTGTTAAGTTGTATAAGCTTCAGAAAAAAAAGAAAAAAGGCTTTGATTCTTCTGGCTGATAAATTCTATCTATTCAGACATAATTATGAGAAAGTGAAGAGGTTCTTAAAAACAAGGAGAAATATTCAAGCATCAGCTTTTATACTGACCAGAGAAAAGAATTTCTCAGGCATCGTCTAAATATCTTTACTCGGTAAAGATGAGTGAAGAGCATCTCCCCTCACTAAAGGATGCACCACCCTATTTACCTTAGATGTGCACAACAAATCCTTAAGGCTACTCTTCTAAAGACTTAACTACTCCTCCACAAATTACTTGAAAGCACTAGTTAGCAAGCATCTACTAACCTATTTTCCCAAACACAGACCCTGATCCCTCTGACGTTTGCGATGGCTTAATGGTGCAACACCTGTTCAAGCTGGATCCTTAGCTTCTGGATGCCACTCTCCCTCATCTCCGTATCATCCTCCATGGGATTATTACAACTCCTATTTGGTATAACAATATTTATAATAATTACAACAAGAATAACTAACACTTATTCAGCATTAGCTGCATGCCATGCTCTGCCCTAAATACCCTAAACTTACTAACTCACTCTTCATGGCAACACTGTAACATAAATACTATTATAATCCCCACTTTAAAGAAGGCCTCTGAAGTATCTCTGGACTATATCTAGTCCAGAACGTGCCACAGATCCTAGTCTTCTTTCAATAGACTATATCAATAGCTTCCTAACTGGTACCGGTCTCTGGTATCCCACTCCTTAACTCTCAGTGCCTCCTCTATACTGCCTTCAATTATACTTCTATGATGCTAAGTTCATCACAGTCCCTGCTTAAAATCTTAGCTAGTTCCTTACTAGCTATCTACAGGAAACATTCAAAATCCTTAACCCACATTAGACCTTTCACAACCTGGATGCCATTTAACCTTCCACTCTTAACTCCTACCTCTTCCCTACTCTACTCACTTTCTAGGCTCCAGTCTTAATGAATTCTTCACTCTCTCGTGAATACCTCACAAGTGACATTTCCTCTGCCCAGAATGCTTACCAGTCCCCTTGCCAGCCTGGCACAAACTCCTGTCTTTCCTTCAAGACTCCGTTCAAGTGTCATCTTCCTTATCAAGCCTTCTCCAAGAACTACTGAATCTCTCTTCTGGGTACCCACTACCCTACCTTCTAATAGCACTTTATCTCATAATACTGTAACTATTTTTGTAAGAAGTCTATCTCCACCCCTTCCCAGAGTATGGGATCCTTAAGCGTAGAGTCCACTGTTAGTACATAAAACATATGTCCTATATATTACATCTAGCTGGTATATGGCAGACATTTAATAAATAGTATACGAATGCACAAAAAACAAAAACTTGTTCATAACTACCATCTCCACCCAAATGGTACAATATATGACTCTTGTAAACATCTTTTCTTACTTTCCTACCCAGCATCAGAATTCAGGGGTTTTACAATTTTTCTTACAACCAAAGACAACTACCTCATCTTCATTCTAAATTAATTCATAAGATAACTACAAATCCTGCAACTCCCCTTATACATGAAGAATTTTAAATTATACGCTAAAGCTTCTATGTAACATTTTCTTCTTCAGTGATAATACTAACTGGAAAAAAATAGTCTTAACTGAGGGAGCCGGGGGGATGCAGACCCATTACCCAGTCTGCCCAGTGTCAGCCTTCACACTACAATATGAGCAGAATTACGTAGTTTCTGGAACTATCACCTATTCAGGTTCTCTAGAAAGCCTGAGAAATCCCCTATTGCTTCATACAGATCTATAAGCCTTCAGAATGTTCCACCACACAGTTTTGAATTACTGTTTTTCATTACTGATGTGCTTTCTACTGGACCCTGCTGTGAGATAAAGTGGAATTATAGCAGCATTACGAGCTACAGAGTGATGGAGAGATATACAGGGTTGTAATATACTTCTTGAACTTGCAGACAGTGAGACATCTTTGAATCTTAATGCGAGAGGAAACAGTGAAAAAATAAGGTGCAGTTTATCTGCAGATCACAGAGATGAAGAATACCTTGCCAATGTCTGTGAGCAGCTAAATCCTACACTAAATACTCAGGCTGAGGCAGCTGAAGCACAGGGATGATGGTGATAATGTGTGCAGTCAAATGATATTTCTTGTAACTGATGAGCACAAAGGAAGGTGATTTCAGGAAATGCTATCCTGAAAGGTAAATTCAGTTTCCTTGGAGAATCAAGGGTGAGGTCAAGGACAAGCATGCTACCAAAGAGGGGAAAGAGGCCAACTATTTTAAAGGAAGAAAGAAGTTCAAGGAAGGGTAATAGGACAGGATGAGACGTGGGAGTGAGAAAGTTGTCTATTATACCAGAAATGTAACCTTCATAACAATGTTTAACAATGAAAATTTATGGCTATGGTAGGCAGAACTCTCAGAATGACCCGCAACAACCTTGAGCCTGGTATAACTGACCCCAATCCCTGACTGTAGGTGGAACCCGTGCCTGTGATAATGTATCAATCCTACGATTGTACGTTATATGGTACAGTTGACCTTAAGAGAGAGAGATTACCCCAATGAGCCTAATCTATATACATGAGCTCTTTAAAAAGCAGAGTCTTTGGCTGGTGGCAGGAGTCAGAGATTTGAAGCACAAGATGGATTTGATAGAAGCCAGAACGGCTATGTGTGAAGGAAACAGGGCCCTCAGACCTATAGCCACAAGGACCTGAATTTTGCCAACGATCTGAATGAACCTGAAAGTTGATTCTTCCCAAGAGACTCCAGGTAAGAGACTAGTCTAGCCAACATGTTGATTTTGGCCCTGTGGGACCCTAAGCAGAGAATCCAGTCCAGCTCACTGGGTCTTCTAACCTAGAGAACTAAGGAACTACTACAAAACTGTGAGATGATAAATGGGTGTGGTTTTAAGCTGCTAAGATTGTGGTAATTTGTTACGCAGCAATGGAAAACTCACAGGGGAAGGTATAAATGTAAACTGATAAACTCATTTTCAATAGAACTTTTTTTTTTTTTGAGACAGAGTCTCACTCTGTCACCCAGGCTAGAGTGCCATGATGTCAGCCTAGCTCACGGTAACCTCAGATTCCTGGACTCAAGCGATCCCCCTGCCTCAGCCTCCTGAACAACTGGTACTACAGGCATGTACCACCATGCCCAGCTAATTTTTAGTAGAGACAGGGTCTCACTCTTGCTCAGGGTGGTCTCAAACTCCTGATCTCAAGCAATCCTCCTGCCTCGGCCTCCCAGAGTGCTAGGATTACAGGCGTGAGCGACCGTACCTGGGCTCAATAGAACCTTTCATCCCAAAGATCCCAAAAGCACCTGACATATTTGACATGAGTCATGAAGGAGGATAAGTTCACCTTCTCAAAAAAAAAAAAAAAAGAAAAAAAGAAATAAACAAAACATTAGTAATATCAATTAAAAATTTTTTAGAAGATGAAGAGTCTCACCTTGACTAATGTCATCTACTTATTTTACTGAATTGTATAAATTAGAGCAGATACTAGATCTTACGTCACTTTGTATCACCTGCTCTACTTAACGCTGTGGCACTCACTAGGTGTGGCTCCTTAGGCAAGTTAACCTCTCTAAATTTCCATTCCTTCATCAGTAAAAAGGGATATAAATACCTATCTCATGGGGATGGCCTGAAGATTGAACAAATATACGTGGCATTTAAAACACTGCCTAGCACAATGCAAGAGCTCTATAATTATTTGCTGTCTTATATTTCACTCAGTATCAATTGAGTGAATAAAAGTGGGAAATGCAAGCTTATTTACGATATTACAGATTAACAGGAAAAAATGCATGAATAGCAGCTTTATTCATAATATCCCAAAAGTGGAAATAACCCAAATGTTCATAAACTGATGAATGGATAAATGAAATATGGCATATACTTACGATGGAATATTTTTCAGCCCTAAAAAGGAATGAAGCAGTATTACATGATACAACACGGATAAACCTTGAAAACGTTGTCTTAAGTGAAAGATGCCAGACACAAAAGGCCACATATCGCATAATTCAATTTATATGCAATACTGAAAATAAGCAAATTCATAGAGACAGAAGGTAGATTAGTGGTTGTCACGGGCTGGGGAAAGACAGTGATGGCTTAATGGCTATAAGGTTTCATTTTTGGGGTGATGGAAACATTCTGGAATTAGATAGTGGCAATGATTGCATAATCCAGTGAATATAGCAAAAACCAATGAAATGTACCCTTTAAAATGCGATTTTTTCCAGAGCAAGTATCTCATTAAAATAGGGGGGGAGGAAAGAGTAAATTTTAAAAATAAAAATTTTATGTTATTTGAATATCTTATTTTTAAAAATGTATTGGAGGGCCGGGCGCAGTGGCTCACGCCCATAATCCTAGCACTCTGGGAGGCCGAGGCGAGCGGATTGTTTGAGCTCAGGAGTTCGAGACCAGCCTGAGCAAGAGTGACACCCTGTCTCTACTAAAAATAGAAAGAAATTGGCCAAACAACTAAAAATACACAGAAAAAAATTAGCCAGGCATGGTGGTTCATGCCTGTAGTCCCAGCTACCCAGGAGGCTGAGGCAGTAGGATTGCTTGAGCCCACGAGTTTGAGGTTACTGTGAGCTGGACTGACGCCATGGCACTCTAGCCCAGGCAACAGAGTAAGACTCTGTCTCAAAAAAAAAAAAAAAAAAAAGAAATGTATTGGGACTGTTCCTTTTGCCCATGAAGAATTAGCTCCTACAGGACCTGCCTTCCTACCATCAATAACTAGAAAACTAGATAAAATATATGAAACAAATGTTTTCAGGTACTTGACAACAAATGATACCAAACTGTGGTCCCTAAGACAGAGGGAGGAAATAAAAACTCAGACCTTCCCTGGCCTTCTGCATAGAGGCAATTTCCAAACGATGGCACAGAGCGGGTAACCCAAACGAAGCCCAGTGTTTCCAATGAGTTGAGGTGACAAAAAGTGGAATTCAGGGATGCTAACGTGAATAAAATTTGCAGGGCCAAGTACCGAGGAGGAGGGAAGCTATGCAAAGAAAGGGGCTCCAGAAATCTGCATAAAGGACTCCTTGAGACTTTAGCTGAATAACAATCTGTACATACATAGGGTGAAACCTACAAGACCAGATAAAAAAACAACAACTGGGGAGCTATAAGCTGAACAATTCCCAAAGCTCAAGCAGCAGGGAAACACTCAAGTTGCCACCAGCCAGAGTAGAGAGACCTCACAGGGGACTGAACAGAGACTGCAAGAGGATCACATCTTAGTAGTGAGGCTAAATTAGCCCTATAGTAAAAAGTACTCTACATATGTCCTTTTTAAAGCTTTTAAGTTTTAAAAACAATCTTTGAAATGATTATACTAATTAACAAATAACTACCTTCCGGAACAAAGTTTAGGACTCTTTAAAGGCTGTGCTCAATGGCTCACACCTGTAATTCCAGCACTTTGGGAGGCCAAAGCGGAAGGATCACTTGAACCCAGGAGTTTGAGACCAGCCTAGGCAACATAGTGACCCCTGTCTCTACAAAAAATAAGAAAAATTAGCCCGGCATGGTGGTGCATGCCTGTAGTCCCAGCTACGTGGGAGGCTGAGGCAGGAGGATCTCTTGGGCCCAGGAGTTCAAGGCTGCAGCAGGCTATGATTGCACAACTGCACTCTGGTCTGGGCAACAGAGCGAGATCACATCTCTTAAAAAAAAAAAAAGACTCTTTAAAGAAAAAAACACTGGGCCAGGCGTGATGGCTCACACCTGTAATCCTAACATTCCAGGAGGCCAAGGTGGAAGAATTGCTTGAGCTCAGGAGCTGGACACCAGCCTGAGAAAGAGTGAGACCTGTCTCTGCTAAAAACAGAAAACTTAGCCAGGCGTCGTGGCACATGCCTGTAGTCCCAGCTACTTGGGAGGCTGAGGCAGGAGGATCGCTTGAGCCCAGGAGTTCGAGGTTGCAGTAAGCTATGATGACGCCACTGCTCTCTACCCAGGGTGACAGAGGGAGACTCTGCCTCTAAATAAATAAATAAGTAAGTAAGTAAATAAATAAATAAATAAAATGCTTATACTGGAAAAGAAGAAAGGTCTGCCCAAAAAAGTACTAAATTAAGACCAAAGCTTAGCAGAAGAAATAAAATAATAAAGATAAAAGCAGAAATCAATGAAACAGAAAATGGACAAAGTATAGAGAAAAATCAATCAAATCAAAAGCTGTTTCTTTGAAAGCACCAATACAGTTGATAAACCTATTGCCAGGCAGAGCCAGGAATAAAGACAGAGAAGACACAAATTACCAATATCAACAATACAAGAAGGGGTATCAGTAAAGAGCTGACAGACACTAAAAGGATAACAAAAAACTTTGAGCAACTTTATTCAATAAAATTCAAAAGTTTAGACAAATGGACAATTTCCTTGAAAGACACAAACTACCAAAGCACATTCAAGAAACATATAACTAGAATAGTCCTAAATCAATTAAAGAAACAGAACATGAAGAAGTGAACACACTTCTCGACTCATTTTATTCATGTGGTTAAGTCAGATAGTTGGTATTACCCTGATATTAAAACCAGATGAAGATATCACAAGAAAACTAAAACCAATATTGCTCAAGAACATAAATGTAAAACTGCTTAATAAAGTTTTAGCAAATAAAATTCAGTAATACGTAAAAAATAATATATCAAGACCAAGTAAGGTTTATGTAAAGAGAAAGATTAGTTTAATGCTCAAAAACAAATGAATGTAAGTCAGCATATTTATATAATATTATGGAGAAAAAAAATATGTTCATCCCTGAGAAACTGAAAAAGCATTTCACAAAATTTAACCCCAGTCATTACTTTTTAAAATTATTGGCAAACTAGGAACATAACGGAATCTCAACCAGATAAAGGGCATCTGTGAAAAATCTATACTTTACATTAAACTTCAATAATAAGCAAACTAATATATATTAACTAGTTACTAGACTAATAAGTGAATTAGGCAAGGTCACAGGATATAAGGTCTATATGTGAAAATCAATTTTAATTCTGGAGAGCAGCAATGCAAAGTAACTATACCAGGCTTGGCTAGGAGTCCAATGTGCTATCCACTGTACCACAGAGCCAGCTAGCAATGCAAAATTAAAAACTAAAATTTAAAAACACCACCTACAATGGCATCCCAAAACATGAAAAACTTAGGATAATTTTAATAGTAACAACAATTTTAATCAGTAGCAATTAGAAAATGAAATTAAAAACTAATTTCATTTATAATAGCATCAAAAAGCAAAAAATAGGATTAAAATTTAATAACATACATGTGCAATGTGTGCACTGAAAACTATGAGACATTACTGAGGGAAATTAAAGAAGACTTAAACACATGAATACATACCGTGTTTATGGACTGGAAGACTAAAACATTGTTAAGATGTTAATTCTCCCCAATATTGATCTATATATTCAAGGCAATTCCAATAAAAATCCCAGGAAGCTTTCTGTAGCAATTAACAAGCAATTCTAAAATCTATATGGAAACATAAAGGATCATGGACAGACAAAAACAATCTTGAAAAAGAAGAACGAAGTTGAAGAACTTCCACTATCTGATTAGAAGACTTACCATAAAGCTATAGTAATCAAGGCTGTGCAATATTGGTTTAAGGACAGATACATGAATAAAGTCCCGAAATAGACCAACACAAATAAAGTCATTTGATTTTTTTTTTTTAAGAGATGGGGTCTTACTATGTTGCTCAAGCGGGAGTACAGTGGCTATTCATGGGCAAGATCATTGCACACCATAGCTTCAAACTCCGGGGCTCAAGTGATACTCTTGCCTCAGCCTCCTGAGTAGCTGGGACTACAAGTGCGCACCACTGTGCCCAGCTAAGGTCATTTGATTTTTGACAAAGGTACCAAGGTCAGTCAATGGGGAAAGGATAGTCTTTTCAACAAATAGTGCTAGAACAACTAGACAATGTATGTGAGAAAAACAAACCTCAATCCTTACCTCTCACCATACATAAAAATTAACTCGCAATGAATCCTAAACCTAAACATAAAAGCTAAAATATAAAACATAGTTCTATAGTCTGTAGCTTATAGAAGAAAACTCTGGGGCAAAGATTTTTTTGAGATACAACATAAAAAGAATGAACCATTAAAAAAATTGGACACAATCAAAATTTTACATTTCTGCTATTTTTTTTTTCAAGGTAAGTGCAAAACAAAGTTTATTAAGGAGAGAAAGACAGGATTATAGAGTAAGAGCAAGATATAGATTTACAGAGTAAGAGCAAGATATGTTCACCACAGAACGACAAACGGACCCCTGTCATAACAAAAAAGCCTAAAATTTCTGCTCTTCAAAAAATACTATTAAGCCAAGCACAGGGGGGTGTGCCTGTAGTCCCAGCGACTCGGAAGACTGGGATAGGAGGATCACTTGAGCCCAGGAGTTCCAGAACAGCCTAGGCAACACAGTGAAACTCCATTTCTAAATAAATAAATATGCCAGTAAGAAAATCAAAAGACTGGCCGGGCGCAGTGGCTCACGCCTGTAATCCTAGCACTCTGGGAGGCCGAGGCGGGTGGATTGTTTGAGCTCAGGAGTTCGAAACCAGCCTGAGCAAGAGCGAGACCCCGTCTCTACTAAAAATAGAAAGAAATTAATCGGACAACTAAAAATATATAGAAAAAATTAGCCGGGCATGGTGGCGCATGCATGTAGTCCCAGCTACTCGGCAGGCTGAGGCAGAAGGATCGCTTGAGCCCAGGAGTGTGAGGTTGCTGTGAGCTAGGCTGATGCCATGGCACTCACTCTAGCCCAGGCAAAAGAGTGAGACTCTGTCTCAAAAAAAAAAAAAAGAAAATCAAAAGACAAACCACAGACTGTGGGAGATAAAGGTCATGTATTTAGAATACACAACTCCTACAATTCGATAGAAATAAACAAACAAACACTAAAAATGGGCAAAAGAGTATACTTAAAAATGGTTAAAATGGTAAATTTTATGTTACATATATTTCACCATAAAGAGAAAATCTAAAGCATCAACAATTAAAAAAACGGGCAAAATATTTGAACAGGTACTTCGCAAAGGCAGATACACAAAAGGCCAATGAGCACATGCAAAGATGCTCAGCAGCATTGGCCACGGGAAACGTGCACAGAAAACATAAGGAGAGGCCACAGTGAAATGCCCACCAGCACAAGTGAAATTAAAATAAGACAGACACCACCAAATGTTGGCAAGAATGTGGAACAACCCAAACTCGCATACATCATTTGCGGCAGTGTAAAAGCGGCAAAACCTTTGAGAAAAGGTCTGACGGTTTCCTATAAAACTAAACATATGTTTGCACTTGATCCAACAATTATACTACTAAATATTTACCCCGAAGAGGAATAAAAACATATACTTAACACAAAGCTTTGCACACAAATTATTGTAACAGCCGTATTTATAATAGCCAAAGACTAGACACCACCCAAACATCAATCAAAATTGAAAGATAAAGAAACTGGTACATTCATGGAAAGAAACACTATTCAGCAATAAAAACAAACTACTGTAACACACAACATGAATGACTCTCAAAAATATGCTGAACCAAAAAAACTCTATGTTGTAAAATTCCAGTAATATGACATGCTAGAAAAGGGAAAGCTAATAGCAACAGAAAGCAGATTAGTGGTTGACTAGAATCACTAGCAGGAGCTGAGAGGGCAAGGAGTGGGGACCAACCACAAAGACAAAACTTTTGGGGGTGATGGAAATATTTTATATCTTGTTTGTGATGGTTGTTACTCTTGTGTATACATTTGTCAAAACTCATCAAACGGTATTCTTAAAATGGGTGCATTATATTTCATGTAAATTATAACTTAATAAAACTCATTTTTAAAATACAAAGGAAAAAACAATGAAAAAATTTAAAGGTTGCATTCCCTTAACCTATATTATTCTACTTCTTACAATTTATCCCAAAGAAATCAGCAAAGACATAAAGATACATGTACACAGATGTGCGCTGTGGCATTATTTGACAGAAATAATTTCCTCCACTGTTCCATCCACTGTTCCTCTACTGTTCCATCAATAATTTCCTCTACAGTTCCATCAGGATTGATTAAATAAATAAATTAGGGCATACTCATAGAACTCTTCACAACAATTAAAAATGGGAATTAGATTCGTATGTACAGACCTGAAACATGTTAAGTAAATAAGGTAATTACAAAACAGTGTATAACATAATTTTTTTTTTGAGAGATGAAGTCTTGCCGTATTGCCCAGGCTAGCCTCGAACTCCTGGGCTCAAGTGATCCTCCAGCCTCAGCCTCCCGAGTAGCTGGGATTACAGGTGTGAGTCACTACACCTGGCTAACAAATGTATATAACAAACTCATATGTAAACTCAAAAAAATTTATGAGCCAACTCTGCGCCAAGAGATGTTATTTTTTCCCTGTGTTATTAAGCAAAGGAATATTGAGACCATCACTATTTTAGAGATGAGGAAACTCTATCAGAGATGTCAAACCAGTTTAAGAGGAACCAAAACAAGACTGAATACCATGACACAGTCTATCAGGAAACAACTCCAACAGGTAGATGTTCTTCAAAATTTCTAGAAGGGAACTCACCTAAACTGGGTCATAAATGCAGAGTACTACAAGAAAATGACTACAGGCTTTCACAGCCATCTGCCTGTCATTCTCACACCAGAATGAAACTTACTAAAAATCTCTTCCATATAATGTAGATAATGGTCCCTTACTTATTTCCTCTTTTATGTGATGCTTATTTCCAGCTGTTATCAGGGCCTGATTTAATGGCAGGAAGGAGGCTATTAAGCCTATGTCAGAATGCAGTCTCCCTGAAAGTAGGAAGGAAATACTTTGGACTGATTAAGGCCAGCATGACATTCATGGCAGACAATCTCATTCCGGCCAAATTAAAGTAGTAATTCCAGTATTTGTTCCCTGCCAGCCCTTGTCAGCAGCCAAAAGAAAAGTGGTAAAGTTAATGTAAGTGCGCGCGCGCGCGCACACACACACACACACACACACACACACACACACACACACGGGCTAATTGATTACAATCTGCTTGTCTCATACAAGGTATTGTAACATTCCAAAGAATATATACAATGACTGAGCTTCAACTAGTTGGTATTCACAAGGTAAAATAATTTTAAAAATAAAATTAGTGAGGCATGGTGGCACATGCCTGTAGTCCTAGCCATGCAGAAGGATTGTCTGAGCCCAGGAGTTCGAGATTACAGTGAGCTATGGTCACACCAATGCACTCCAGCCTGGGTGACAGAGCGAGACCCTGTCTCTAAAATAACAATAATAATAATAATAATTTCAAAACTTACCAGCTCCTGTTGCCCCCAAAATTACCAGCCTATACTGAAACTTCACTGTTCTGATCTCCACTTACCCTCCATTCCCACCGACAATAAAATCATCTCGCTATGAAATGTTAAGGAGAAAAATGTTCTGATGGCTCACTAATAATAGCATCCACATATATATTTGAGTATTTGACTTATAGATATGACCTTGTTTAAGCACATAAATACCAAGTTAGTCATTTAAAAATGGGTTATACAATTCTATACTAAGCCTAGGCTGTCTCTCATATTTGCCCAATCTGAATCTATTCACCGTCAAAACATCCTTCTTAAATAATCTATTTTACCAATTCTTATCTCTTGCCCCACAAAAGTACTTGGTTTCTATACCTGTATATCTCTTTCTCACCATATTCTAACACCTAAGACCAGCTTTAGCGATACAGACAGGACAGGAGAAAGAAAAGGAAAGGAAAAAGAGAAGGGAAAGAAAGGAAGGAAGGGATCTTTTAAAATTTTTCACCCAAAACATTTCCACTGACATAGCCCACAACTATCAAAGCTAGCCTTTATCTACTCTTCATACTCCAAAAAATACCATCAACTTCAACCTAACTGGCAGTAAAATAGCAAGAGTAGCAGCTACCATTTATTAAATGCTCTTATGTATTAAGCACCATACTAAGTAAGCACTTTATGTTATCTAATTTAATCCTTCCTACAACCCTCCCATGTAGGCTGTAAAGATTTGGAGAAATTCATTTGCCCAAGTCCACACAGATCGAGGAACCCAGAATCAGATCTAAGCCATCTGTTTCAAGAACCAAAGACATAAACCACTATTTTATTTTATTCCAAATGTTTTTATTTCTCTGTTGACTAGAAGATTAAGAAAGCACAGCACAGACAAACATAAGCAGAAACAGAACCTTGACCTAAACTTCACACCTTGTAAAAAAAAATTAACTGGATCATAGATCTAAATATAAAAAGGTAAAACTATAAAAATTCTAAAAGAAAATATAAGAGAAAAGCTTCATATTTCAGGGTTAGGAAAAGAGTTCTTAGATATAACATCAAAAGTACAATCCATAAAAGAAAAAATTAATAAGCAGGACTTCATCACTGATAAGAGAATGAAAAGACAAGCTACAGATAGGGAGAAAATATTTGCAAATCACGTATCCTTGAAAGGACTTAAACACATATTATATAAAAAAAAAACTCTAAAAATTCAACAGTAAGAAAACAACTCAATTTTAAAATGTGCAAAAGACGTGAACAGACACCTCACCAAACAGGATATAAGGATGGCAAAAAAGTACATGACAGGGCTGAGTATAGTGGCTCACACCTGTAATCCTAACACTTTTGTGAGGCTGAGGAGGGAGGACTGCCTGAGGCCAGGAGTTTGAGACTAGCTTGAGCAAGAGGGAGACCCTGTCTCGACAAAAAATAGAAAAATTAGCTGGGCATGGTGGTGCATGCCTGTAGTCCCAGATACTTGGGAGGCTGAGGCAGGAGGACTGCTTGAGCCCAGGAGTTGCAGGTTGCAATGAGCTATGATGACACCACTGCACTCTAGTCAGGGGGACAGAGTGAGACCCTGTCTCAAAAAAAAAAAAAAAGCATATGACAAAATGTTCAACATCATTATCCATTAGATAAACACAAATTAAAACCACAAGATGTCACTGCACACCTAGAATGACTAAAATAAAAAATAATGACACTACCAAATGCTGGCAAGGATGGAAAACAACCGGAATTCTCACGTTACTGGTGGGAAAGCAAAATGGTACCGGCACTCTGAAAGACAGCTTAGCAGTTTATAAAAGTTAAACATACACCTAACATATATCCCAGCAACCCTACTCCTAGGTGTTTACTATAAGAAATGAAAACTTATGTTCACACAAAAACCTGTACACAAACGTTTATAGTTTTATTCATAATTGCCAAAAACTGAAAAAAAACTAAATGTCTACCAGTGAGTGAATGGATAAGCAAACTGTGGCACATCCATAAAGAGGAATACTACTCAGAAATAATAAGGAATGAACTACTGATACACACAACTTGGATGAATCTCAAAGGCATTATGCTCAGTGAAAGAAGTCAGTCTCAAAAGGTTACCTACTGTACGATTTCATTTATATGACATTCCCCAAAAGACAAAACTACAGTGAAGAAAAGATCAGTGATTACAGCATGAAGGAGTTTTTGGGGTAGAATTGTTCTATATCCTAATTGTAGTGGTAGTTACAAAAATCTAAACGGGTTATTCATTGAAATATATACCCGAAGTCAATTTTACTGTATAATAATTTTAAAGATAAAACTGAAAAATTTTCCTGTAATCCTAGCACTCTGGGAGGCCAAGTGGGTGGATCACTCAAGGTCAGGAGTTCGAGACCAGCCTGAGCAAGAGCGAGACCCCGTCTCTAATTAAAAA
>NW_012154174.1:608387-614062 GCF_000956105.1 Propithecus coquereli
AAATAGGCGTTTAAAAAACTTACAGCCTTACCTCTTACCAAATATCAAAATATATTCTAAAGGAAATAAAAAGTTAAATGTAACTTATGAAGTAATACTGATCTTAATACATATGAAGCTCTTACAAATAAATTTAAAGAAAGAATACTTCCAAAAACAAATGGGCCAAGACATGAAGAAACAACAGAATATATGAAAATGTCTTATCTTACAAATAATCAAATAAACAATAAAGCAAATGAACTAATACTTTGTCAATTGGATTACTTAAAAAATCTTAAAAGAATAACACCCAGTATTGGCAAAAGTGGGAAAAGAAACCTAAAGAAAACTCTGGTTTGGAATATAAAGTCCTATATTCCTGAAGGTAATCTGGATGATATAAATATCAAAAAACTCAAAGACACACACTCTTTTTCCACTTTTAGGAATTTAAGTAAGAAAATCATCAGAGTAGTGCCAAAAAATGTATGCAGAATACTCATATCAACATTATTTATAATAATGAAAATAGAAACAATAAAGGTTGAATAATTATACATCCATATAATAGAATAGTAAGTAGCCATTAAAAAATCAAGTCATCTGAACAGTTAATGAAATCATTATGCTACTTTAGTCATCACTGCTATAATTTCCTACCTGACCTCCAAGTCAAAGGTAAAACATTTAGGTTTCTGTTCATTGACAAAATAATGTTCATGGTATAATGCTATGTTTCAACGAAAGCAAACTATAAGACTATATACAAGCTAAATTTTATTTTTTTAAATGTCTATGTGTGTACGCACACATTTATACACTCAGGTATATATAATATGCCACAATAGTATTTCTCAGTGGTGGGATTATGGGTGATTTTTGATTAATCTTTTCTGAATTTTCTATAATAAACATATATGGCTTTCACAAAATTTTTTAAATCAACTAAAATTATTTCTAAAAGGAGTTTTAAAACTTGTTTTCTAATCTGGATATTCTGCTATTATTCTGCTCACAAGAATTTCACTGTTACAATTCTATATGCAAATTTGTCTTTTAGTTACAAACCTCAAATGAACCATGACTGCCAGAAAGCAGAAAATCCACACATAATGGCACTCATTAACACTGCCACCCAAAAGGTGGAGAATAGTGTATATATTAGGATGAGCCTTTTGTGTCTTCAAATTTTTAAAAGATATTTTGGTAATATATAGAAATTTATGGACTAATATGTCAATACTTTTTTTTCAGTTCAGTATTATAAGAAACCATCAGAAATAGTTACCTTTTTTGGTGGGGGAAGAGTTTTGTATCTTCCTATTGTTTGATTTATGAACCACTTTTGTACTCTTTTTATATTCAATTTTTTTTTTAACTTTTTGTTTTGTTTGCTACTTACCATGGAACACTTCTCCAGTACTTCTTCCTGGAACCTCAGGAATCCTTCCTGAACCTCAATTTCATTGAGGAAAAAGGCAAGGAAGTGAGTGAAGGGCTGCTTTCTTCTAAAAGTGTCCAAAAGAACATCAATCCGAGTTCGGGCTGAAATTACACCATTTCGATGCTGGCCAGTGATTACTGCAAGCAAAGAAAAAAGAGTTAACACGCTCAAGGACCACCAAATGCTTTTAAGATAGGTAACTTCTTGATACTGTCATCTATGGGGAGCTAAAAAGGTTCTGAATGAGTGCATAAATCTTAACAGGGGACAATGCCATGTGTAAGAAAGTTGTTAATGAATTCAATTTAAGCAGAATCAGGCTTAAAAATAGAATATCCTTAAGATCACTTTATGAAATAGAAAAAATGAGTTCAAAAGCTACAAAACAAACCCTCATACATTGCTGGTAGGAATGTAAAATAGTATAGCCATTATTGAAAAGTTTGGTCATCCCTTAAAGAGTTGAATATAGAATTACCCTACAGCCCAGAAATTCCACTCCTAGGGATACCAAAATAAGTAAATACAGGTGTTCAAACAAAACTTGTACACAAATGTTCACAGCAGCTCTATTCATAATAGCCAAAAGGTAGAAACAACCCAAATGTCCATCAACTGAAGAAGAGATCAACAAAATGTGATATATCCATAAAAAAGAATATTATTCAGCAATAAATTTCTCATGAAATGCTGGTACATGATACAACGAGGATGAACCTTGAAAACATTATGCTAAGTGAAAGAAGCCAGACATAAGAAGGTACATATTTTATATATCCATTTATAGGAAATATCCAGAACAAGCAAATTCAGAGACAGAAAGCAGATTAGCGGTAGCTAGGGGTTGGGGGTAGGGCAGAATGGGGAGTGACTGTTTAACAGGTATGGAATTTCCTTTTGGGATGACAAAATATTCTGGATATAGACAGTGGTGATGGTAGCACAACATTGTGAATGTACTAAATGCCAGCGAATTTAACATTTTCACAAGATCGAATGGTAAATTTTATGTCCTGTATATTTTACCACAATAAAAAAAAAGAAAAACACAATTAACAAAAAATTAAGGCAAACAAATGGAATTTTCTTTTATGTGAATTTTACCTAAATTAAAAAAAATACTGTGTGGCCGGGCACGGTGGCTCACGCCTGCAATCCTAGCTCTCTGGGAGGCCAAGGCGGGCGGATTGTTTGAGCTCAGGAGTTCGAAGCCAGCCTGAGCAAGAGCGAGACCCCGTCTCTACTAAAATTAGAAAGAAATTAATCGGACAACTAAAAATATATAGAAAAAATTAGCTGGGCATGGTGGCGCATGCCTGTAGTCCTAGCTACTCGGGAGGCTGAGGCAGTAGGATCGCTTGAGCCCAGGAGTTTGAGGTTGCTGTGAGCTAGGATGACGCCACGGCACTCTAGCCCGGGGAAAAGAGTGAGACTCTGTCTCAAAAAAAAAAAAATACTGTGGCAAAAATTAATTATTAGTGATTTACTATAGCAAAAGAGCAAAGGAGAGTCTACTACAATATAATCCTATTCTCTGTGTACAAAAATAGAAAGTTAAAGTAAAAATGCTTATCTACACATAAATTGTATTTATAGATATCAAATTTTCATGTTTTAGTCTGTGCTATGTCTATATGTGTAAATAAATGAAAGTGGTGGGAAAAAAGCCACAAAGCCTAGACTACTGTCTGCAAACAAAGAAAACCATTTAGGGATTACATAATCTCTTTTTAAGCAGAGATTAAACTTCTAGGTTCGAACTGGCAGGGCTTGATTCGAAACAGTAACTAAGAGGTGGAGAAGATATGCACAATTAACAAAATTGGCATTTCAACAGAATATTTATTAAAGGGAAAAAGACAGACTTCTGAATATGAAATAAAATATTGATGTACCAACTACAATGGTAGTAAAATATGCTATATGTTTTAAAGACCACAAAGCCTGTTCCTTCCAGACAACTGTAGAAGTAAAAGAAATAATTCCATTTACTTGTCCTAACACTTTCCATTAAAGCAGTTGAAATTTTCTATAAGAATTACCTTTCTATTTATTAATAAGAATTAAAGTATTATATCCATTTTGTTTTAGAGAAACAAGATAGAAATTTCTAGGAAAAGAAGTAAATTATGAATGGATTATTAAGAAGCCTGAGAATTGTTTGTCAAAGCAAAAGCTGACATAAGTAACAACCATAAAATATAAAAAAAAAAAAAAAAAAAGGAAAAGTGGAGATAGTGTTTTTTAAATGACATTATTTATATTATCAGATAGAATACTATGAGAATCCAAAAGACTCAAATGCCCAGTGAAGGGAACTATCTGTAGCAGACACTCAAATATTGTGCTAGAGAAATACTAACAAAGGAAGGTTGAAAGGTAAACTAGAACAAAACTAAAGGAAAGTAAAAACTATAATTATCTCTGCCATAGACCAAAAACATGGTGAGAAACTAAAAGGATGGGGAGGAAAGGGAACCTTAAAACTCATGTTTGTATTTCATTTCTATAAAAGTTTGGTACAAAATGCAAAATCTGCTCTTTTTCCTTAAAAAGATGGTTTGGAGCCGGGCGTGGTGGCTCACGTCTGTAATCCTAGCTCTCTGGGAGGCCGAGGCGGGCGGATTGTTTGAGCTCAGGAGTTCCAGACCAGCCTGAGCAAGAGCGAGACCCCGTCTCTACTAAAATTAGAAAGAAATTAATTGGACAACTAAAAATATATAGAAAAAATTAGCCGGGCATGGTGGCACATGCCTGTAGTCCCAGCTACTCGGGAGGCTGAGGCAGGAGGATCGCTTGAGCCCAGGAGTTTGAGGTTGCTGTGAGCTAGGATGACGCCACGGCACTCTAGCCCGGGCAACACAGTGAGACTCTGTCTCAAAAAATAAATAAATAAATAAAGTCAACTACAACCTATCCGTCAAGGTGATTATCTAATATAGCACAAAATGAGAACAGTACTTGTAATTTTTTCTGCTAAAACTCAATATACTCGATGGGTGTTTATGGAAAATGGATTATTGAAGACGGCTGCACTCTTTGACTTTGACTTTGATTCTAGAATGAGTTTACAATTTTGTTTCTACAGTATTCCTCACTCAAAGCCAAAGTACAGTGTGTCCTGGTTCACACTGATGCTTGGTACAGACACTTTCTGACTTGATTTATACTGCCAAACTATTTTTCCTCATCTGAATAGTTATTTGAGTCAGGTTATATTATTTAAATCATTACTCTTGTATTAAACAATTTCCTTCCTGGTCTATAAAGCAAGGGTAAAAAGCTTAAGAGAACACTTACGGAAAAGGCTGAAATTTATTTCATATTCACAGATCTCACTGGTTTTCTCTCATTCTAACTTGAAACAATTCACAAACTCCATTTCAAGCTACCAAAGCATAAAAGAAATCTCCTGTAATACACAATGAAACTGGAAGCTTTATTCTATCAATGTATGGCAAAGTGTAAAATTAAGGCCCAGTTACTCAATCAAGATAAGGTTGTATAACTCCATCTTTCCTCATTTGGGAGATTCATACTGATATATCATTAAAAGGGCAACAGCTACAGAACCCCATAGAGAGAACACAGTCATTAAATGCTGCAATAGGGTTAAATTATTCCATACATATGCACAAGTGATTGCAAATGTAACACATATACTAAGTCTCACCAATTTCTCCATCTTGTCCAGGTTTAGGAATGCTAATAGAAGTTTTGGTCTCCATTTCTATTTTCTTCTTAGTGTCCCCTCTCTTTCCAACTATATGCCTATAATATGAAGAAAAATTAATTAACAGAAGGGGATTAAGAAATAATGTACCAAAACAAAGAATCCCACCATGTTTAAATCCTTTATGGCCAGAGATACTCCCTTACAGAAAAATTGCTTCCGTAAAAGCTCAGTATTTGTGGAGGAAATTACAAGTCATCTAGCTTTACAGAACATGTTGCATTAAACTCACTGGCAAAAGGATGCCATATAGTCAATTCAATGTATAGATAGAATAACCATGCCCAACACCTGTTTGCTTCTTAAAACTAGGTTCAAAATCCAGGTCTACAGGCCGGGAGCGGTGGCTCACACCTGTAATCCTAGCTCTCTGGGAGGCCGAGGCGGGCGGATTGTTCGAGCTCAGGAGTTCAAAACCAGCCCGAGCAAGAGCGAGACCCCGTCTCTACTAAAATTAGAAAGAAATTAATTGGACAACTAAAAAATATATAGAAAAAATTAGCCAGGCATGGTGGC
>NW_012154174.1:614112-633529 GCF_000956105.1 Propithecus coquereli
CATGGTGGCGCATGCCTGTAGTCCCAGCTACTCGGGAGGCTGAGGCAGGAGGATCGCTTGAGCCCAGGAGTTTGAGGTTGCTATGAGCTAGGATGACGCCATGGCACTCTAGCTCAGGCAACACAGTGAGACTCTGTTTCAAAAAAAAAAAAAAAATCCAGGTCTACAGTTCAGTGAAAGCAAAGCTGGCATAGTCTCAGAGGGCACTTCCAGCAACCAATGGATCCACAATTTGAGAAGGAAAGAACCTTATTCATTTTGGAAAACAAGTTAACTATACTATGAGTTCATCCTAAGGGGGTTATCCCTGATTAATTAAACAAGGAAAAATAGCTTAGCAAAGAGCAGGATTCACCACTCCAAAAGCACTGGAAGTAAAAAAGTAACCCTCAGGCTGAATTCAGCACATGGAATGTTTTGTTTGGAGAGTACACCCAAAAATATATATTTTTGCAGGTTCTTAAGAAAAATCAGAAGATCTAACAACTCACAGCAACAGGCTGAAGCCAACTCTGGACTATTCCCTGAAGATGGGACATGAGCTCATCACAATCCCATCACTCCCCACAGTCTTTGATCTACCCCACATCAATCACTTATTGACTCATTTCCACTACATTGCCTGTGCTTCCTAATACAAATAATTCTGACAATCCAAGGTTATCTTCTGGAACCCATAGTAATTAGATGTGTTAAAGTGAATGAGACTACTGGATCCCAAGAGAGAAGTTTCAGAGTCTATAAAGCACTAAGAGACCATCACAGGACTATATAAAATTAAAAGAAAAAACTCCCTGTCATAAACATTATTTCAACTTCCATGATTTCAATCACAGTACCCCAATACTATGGGTGACTATTTCTAAAACTATTCATTTGTTTTTTATATGGGATAACCAAGCCCAATTATTTCCATTAAGATCTATTGTAGTAAGCCAGTTTTTAATAAACAAGATGTTTAGAAAAGGATTGGAACTCTGTACTTTCCATGTGGTTACCCTCTGTGTTGGGCTGGAGGTTGTATCTCACCAACACTATCAGGCCTTTGTCTTTCTCTGTCTTAACCCCTAATTAGGGGTGTTTGCCCCTGTTTGTTGGTATGTGGTGAGTGAACAAGCCTATCACAAAAAGTAGTTGACTCAAAGCATTATTAATAATCTAGGCTTCACTGTCTTAGAAAGGGAAGTGGTTGAGGTTAGAGAGGCTTTAGAATCAAACCTTGAGCAAGTCAATTTAGTCACTCTAAGCCTACTTCTTCAGTTAGAAAAATGTAGTGAATAATACCTATGTACTGTAAGGTTGCTGCAAGGATTAAATGTGATCATATATGAAAGAGCTTCCCAATGAATGGCACAGAGCTCCTTACAGTCCATGCTATCCTCATTAAGTCCATAATGGCATCCTTCCAGTTAAAAGTACAGTTAAATTCAAAAGAGGTTTACGTGGAAAGGCTAAAATATTCACTACAATAATACAGATAATCAGTGAAAATGCGACTCCTTGGTTGAATATGTAAGTGGAAATTCCCACGAGATCAAGTGGTTCTCAGTCTTGGCTACCCACTGGAATCACCTGAGGAGCTTCAAAACGAATGATGCCTCGGTCCCACTCGGAGAGATTAATTGGTCTGGAGTGCACCCAGGCATCAGAATTTTTTAAAGCTCCCCAGGTAATTCTAATGTGCACCTGAGACTGAGAACCACATAGCATTAGACATATTCCATGGATAGGTGTTGCTAGTATTAGACTTTGATTATAAATTAGTCTGGCCAGGTAATTTCTTCCTTGATCCAAATAAACCTACAAAAATGATTCATAAGAAAGATATCTTCCTAGTAAACATTATCTATTAATTAGGATTTAGCAGAACCAATATCTAATCTAACATGCAAGTCATCTGGTTCATAATGAGTACTTAGAATATATAGAAATCAAAAGATCAATTTAGAATTAGACATGTTAGGAATTTTTACACACCTTAGCAGTAACAGAAATACACATTAAGACATGTTAGACTGACCTTACCAAGAAACTGAGCCAAGACTTTCTAAAATCATGTTTCTTAGGAAAAAATGTCACTAGACCCTGATTTGGCCACATTCCAAGAGAATTTCATTTTTTTTTTTTTTTTTTTTGAGACAGAGTCTCACTCTGTTGCCTGGGCTAGAGTGCCATGGCGTCAGCCTAGCTCACAGCAACCTCAAACTCCTGGGCTCAAGCGATCCTCCTGCCTCAGCCTCCCGGGTAGCTGGGATTACAGGCATACACCCATGCCCAGCTAATTTTTTCTATATATTTTTAGTTGTTTGACCAATTTCTTTCTATTTTTAGTAGAGACAGGGTCTCACTCTTGCTCAGGCTGGTCTCAAACTCCTGAGCTCAAACAATCTGCCCGCCTCAGCCTCCCAGAGTGCTAGGATTACAGGTGTGAGCCACCGTGCCCGGCCAGAATTTCATTCTTAATAGATGTTTCAGAATGTTATCAAAGTTTGCCTTTTGGAGTTTGCTATGTTTAGATATTTGACCCCTTCAAATCTCATGTTGAAATCTGATGCCCAATGTTAGAGGGGAGGGCCCAGTGGGAAGTGTTTGGGTCATGGGGGCAGATCCCTCATGAATACCTTGGTTCAGTTCTCATAGTAATGAGTGAGTTCTCACTCTATTAGTTCCTGAGAGAGCTGGTGGTTAAAAAGAGCCTGGCACCTCCCCCTGCCTTGCTTCCACTCTCACCATGTGATCTCTGCATGTGGCTCCCCTTCACCTTCCACCATGAGTGAAAGCAGCACGAGGCCCTCACCAGAAGCTGAGTGCCATGATTCTTGTACAGTCTGCAGAATCACAAGCCAAATAAACCTTTTTTCTTTATAAATTGCCCAACCTCAAGCAATACAAAGACAGAGCTTAAAGGCATATGATTCCACATCTGTAGATTGTGCTTGGACAGACCTAATTCATCTGGTATAGCACAAAAAAACAATTTATGGACTTCCTAGACCAGCCTTGTTTAGAGGTATAACCCCCAAAGAAACCAATTAGCCACAAAAGCTGACAATATTCTATAATATTAGTGGTTACTATGAGACAGAATGTGGGCAAACACACAAGTAAGCAAGCACGTACTGATGTGATCACAGTTTCCAAGTAATTTATAAAGATAACCCTGGAAAAAGAATGTTTAGTCTTTGATAATCATTAGGGATTAATGGAACAGACATATGCCTGCTTTCAAGAAACTTCCCATCTAGGACAGGAGTCATCAAATAGCACATAAACAAATATAAACATAAACTGCAATAAACACCACAAAGAAAAAGTAGAGTGTGTTATGGAAACATATAATAGGGCAATCGATGTGGTCAGTGAGGATGATGGTGTCAAAGCAAGCTTCCCTAAGGAAGGAGAATATTACTACGTAATGAAGTAGAATGATGCCAAGGCAAAAAAACAGCATATGCAAAATGTCTAAGGCAGAAAGAAGCACAGCATAGTTGAGGAACTGAAGAAAACCAGCTGGGTGTAAGTGCAAAGCCAGAGAAAGAATGGTATAAGCTGAGACTGAAAAATGCAGGGCAGTTAAGTCATGTTTAAGACTTTGGTCATTGCTCTAATAGAATAGAATTCCATTAACAATGGAAGGCCATCGATGGATTTTAAGCAGAGGTAGTAAAATCATTCCACCCTCAGTGTGAAGAACAGATTGAGAAGAGAGCAAAAAATCAATGTAGACAGAATAGTGAGAAGGCTGTTTTAAGTAATCCACAGAAAAGGCAGACAGGTAGCAGTGAAGACAGAGATAAGCAGTAGATTCAAAGATATTTAAGATGCAAAATCAACAGGACTTGGTGATACACGTGGAATGATGAAATTAATCTGTAATCAGTCCTTTGAAATTTTAGGATATAAAACACTAAACTATTTTATCATTAGTAATTAAGCATTGCAATAAGAAGACTAAAAGGTCAGCTTCTTGCTGAGTTTCCTGGAAGTGCCTCCCCATAGAGCTGCTGGGGACTTCACTCACTTGTAGAGCAGGCTGGGGGCCTTCACAATAGACCGGAATCCTTGTGGGGTCTGCTCCACCTCGTAGGCATCACAGGGTTCATCAGTACCCTCCATGGAACCTACATGAGAAACCGTGACATCTTGCTCAGTAATGCTGCTGCTCTGTGGACAGCAGCCTTCTCCTCAGCTGTCAACCAGCCAACCACCGTTGGGGTTTTAAAAGAGCAATACACAGGCACAAAGAACGGCCTGACACTTTACATTGCAGAACACTGCTCTGATATTCCTCCTGACCAGCTCAGAAGAAATAAAGCATAAAAAAACACACAATGACTATTTGAAACCTTTTAGTCCTAGAACCTTGGGAAAGTGGCATACACACACAGCAGTCCCCCCTTTACCTGTGGTTTCGCTTTCCAAGGTAGGGTTAAACTTAACCACCATCAGCTGCAGTCCAAAAATATTACATACAATAAGATATGAGAGAGAAAGACCACATTCACATAACGTTTATTACAGTGTATTGTTATAATTGTTCTATTGTATTATTAGTCATAGTTGTTAATCTCTCATTGTGCACAATTTATAAATTAAGCTTTATCATAGGTATGTATGTGGAGTTGGCCCTCCATATCCAAGGGTTCCACATCTATGGATTCAACCAGACGCAAACAGAAAATATTTGGGAAAAAAAATTTTTTTAATACAGCAAAAGATAGGACAAATAAAAAAAACACAGTATAAAAGTTATTTACATAACACATCGTATCAGGTATTGTTAAGTAATCTAGAGATGATTTAAAATATATGGGAGGATGTGCATAGGTTACATGCAAATACCAAACCATTTTATATAAGGCACATGAAAGCATCCAACGATTTCGGTAGCACTGGACTAAATACATATGTTCGTTTATTTCAATAATTTTTATATATTACTTCAAACTTTACACATAAAGGAACTCAATTTTGTCACAGTATATTAATGGTTAATATTAATAGTTAACAAATTACTCCTTGTGACATTTAAGTTTCTGTGCAAAGAAGAAACATAATTTGACTTATGAACTGCAACTGAGAACAACTCAAACTCAGACTCTTCAGTACCCTGAGACATCAACACAAATGAAGCCATGCGAAGCCAAACATCTCAAATTTCAGTGCTGACACAGAAACACATTGAAACAAAACAAAGAATTGCTCCTGCAATACACAGGACATTTTATTGACCAAAGAGAAACTAGGATTACCTTGATAGAAGTCCTCATCTTCTTCTTCATGTTGATAAGTCTGTTCTTGGATGGGATTCTTCCTGTAATTGCGACCATCAATTCTTACAAGCTGTGGGCGCAAGACTTCCATGACACTTTCGCCAAACAATATTCCAGTGAAGTCCTGAAAAATAAATTATCATCTTTTTAATGAGAATTAAAAACCCTATCTCTATTGCATGGGCCATTACATAGGCCTGAATTGGGCACCAGTTCACAGTACATCCTACACAAAATAAGTACTGAATTCCATTGGATTTCCTACCTATAAACTGGTTAAAGTCAGTTGCTACATTTTCCATCACACTGGCTCACTCCAGACAAAAGTAATTTGTAAACTATTTCTAACCCCAGGAAAGGTGATTAAAAGGTATTTATATACAGCCCTCCATGACTTTGAAAGACAGAATAAAGGTCTCTTTATTACTTTAACCTAAAGGGAATAAAATGCAACCTTCAGTGTTTACCTAACCATTTGCAAAGTATCTCATTCTTTTTATCTAGCATGATAATTAAAACAATGAGGGATATTTAATACACTTAACCATCCAGAAAAAAAAAAGTCCCTAAGTACTTTTAGAGTTGCTAGAAATATATACCAAACAATCAGGTCCAGTTGTCTGTCAAAAGCACAGTGAAAATATGACAACCAATGTGGTTCTCAGACCAACATACTGCTGAGGCGAGGAGCCAATTTCTACGGGCCACTGCCCAAAAGACTATACATCACTCGCTGAGAAGCCCAGCTTCTTAATAAAATCAATAATTTAGGAAACAAAGGTTCCTTATAGCTGTGATTAAATTCAACCAATGTTCTCACCACATATAGTTTGGATAGTCTCGAAGCACAAAATACTGAAAAGCTCCAAAGAAAACGGATTGACCCTCACTAAATACACTAATGTTCAGTCCAACACTCAGCAAACAAGTCACTTTAATTGAGAGTTTTTCTGCTTACAGAACCAAGAGGTTTCGTGTTGTGAGAAGTAACAACATAGAGATAAATCGACTTGGATGGAGGAAGAAGGGACATAATTAGCAATAGCCTAATGACATTATACCTTAGCCGCCTATTCCCCTAGGACTTCTCAAAAAAAAAAAAAAGAGTTCCCCACAAAAACAGACTTTAGGCTGGGCGCGGTGTCTCACGCCTGTAATCCTAGCACTCTGGGAGGCCGAGGCGGGAGGATAGCTTGAGCTCAGGAGACCAGCCTGAGCAAGAGTGAGACCCCGTCTCTACCAAAAACAGAAAAAATTAGTCGGCCGTGGTGGTGCGCGCCTGCAGGCCCAGCTATTCTGGAGGCTAAGGCAGGAGGATCAATCAAGATCAGGACTTTGAGACCAGCCTGAGCAAGAGCAAGACTCCGTCTCTAATAAAAATAGAAAGAAATTAGCTGGACCACTAAAATTATATAGAAAAAATTAGCCGGCCATGGTGGCACATGCCTGTAGTTCCAGATACTCTGGAGGCTGAGACAGGAGGATCGCTTAAGCCCAGGAGTCTGAAGTTACTGTGAGCTAGGCTGATGCCACTGCACTCTAGCCCGGGAAACACAGCAAACCTCTGTCTCAAAAACAAACAAAAAAAAACACCAAACTTTAATTTTTTTAAAAATATACTTAATTTGAATGCTTCACAAATTTGCGTGTCATCATTGCGCAAGGGCCATGTTAATCTTCTCTGCATCGTTCCAATTTTAGTATATGTTCTGCCGAAGCGAGCACAAAAAAAAAACCATACTTTAATGTTAAGGTCGGGTCCTCAGACCACGAGCTCTGGGAGAAAAGGTAGCATCTACCTTTCCTGTATGGCCCTGGTCTCTGAGGCTGCTCAGAAGGAAGGGGGAATAACCAATTTAACCCCGCCTCGCGGTGTTTTGGAGAGGAAGAGGAAAGCAGTATCCTTCTGCAATATCATGAGGGAAACTGAAGCCCTGAATCATAAAAGCGAGCCAAAAAGCGAGTACGCCAAAGGGAGAGAAGAACAGAGGGCTCCAAGACCGCGTGCAAACCAAGGCAGGCAGAGGAGGTTAAAAACCCGGAAGTCCTCTCCCCGAGCGCCTTCTCCGCCCCGGCCACGCCCACCAAAGCACGAGCGCGCGCACGCCGCCGCTGTCGCGGGCCCCCTCTCGCGGGCGCGAGCACGCCACCGTCCTCGTCGTTGTAGCGGCCGCTCCGGCTGGCCTTGGGGGCGGGGCTGTAAGGGAAAGTGCCAAAGCCGCTGAGGTAAGTGGCCGAGAGTTTAAGGACCTTCGGGTGCTTGATGGAAAGAGAGCTGACCCTTGGGATCCTACCTGCAGGGACTAGGAAGATGGAGAAGGGAGGAGGAGACCCAAGGGACTGCTGCAGCAGGCGTGTAAAAGGAAATTTCCTCAGGCCGCGCCGGGCTGAGTGCGCATGCGGGCCGAGGGGTGGCGCCTGCGCAGTGGGACGGCACCAATGGCGTCGCTTCCTTAGGACTGAGGCCTGTGGGAAACGTGGCTTGGAGTTAGCTTGGGAGTAGCTTGTGTTCTAGCCCCTCCCCTCTCCAGCCACTTTCTCTCCATCCCAGCCCCAGCTAGGTTTTAGCTTCAGCATGCATTTGATTTGGATTGTAATCCAGCGGTTTTTTTTTTCTTTTTAACTTTTTAAAAATTTTTTTAGTAGAGATGGGATCTCGCTCTTGTTCGAACTCCTGACCTCAAGCGATCCTCCTGCCTCGGCCTCCCTGAGTGCTAGGATTACAGACATGAGCCACCACGCCCGGCCATGTAATCCAGCTGTTTTCAAGTGGAAAGATTTGTTGATGATAGAATTTAATGATTGCTTGTTATAATTTGCCTTCATACTGGAGTAGGAACTTCCTTCAGTGTCCATTTTTTTGATGAGACTTTTTTTCAAAAGGACTCTTTTTAAGATAGGCATATATCTGCTAGAAAGAAGTTTATAAATGTAGTCATCCTTGTCTTACATGAAGTAAATGTTTAATCATTTTATCAGTGCAGACACAGCAATCTGTGTCCCTAAAATATCATTGCTGCTCTATGAGGATCTCTACTGCCAATAATCCCAGCTTCCCTTACAGGGCCAAGTCCCAGGATACTTCATCACCAACATTTGCTCAACAAAATTTTACTGAGCGATGGGCCTGGCAATCTCGTGGGAGATAAGAGTTGTGTAAATAGATCTGCACGATGAGAAAGAAAAAGAAGACCGTAATGGGCCAACCTTCATGACATCAAGCTTCTCTGTTCTCATAAACTGCTGAGCTGCTAGCCCTGTGTTCTGTCTTTGTTCATCATTCATTCATCCCAGAAACTCTGTGATCCAGGTTCTGTGCTAGGCCTTGAGGGTAGAAGAACAATTCCTTCCCCTTTCCAAGATCACAGGTTTCTCTCTTAAGATCGTGAACCTTAAAATCAAAGTGTGAAGCGCCTAATGGAGGGCATTGTTCCTCTTCCAGAGCAGACCTTTTCCCCTGTAGGAGCTTGTTGTCTGTGTGTTAGATGGAAAGAATTAGAACTTTTCCTTGTTGGGACATAATAAGTATGAAAAACTGGGATCTGCATAGGAAAATAAAATAATTCAGGAACAACTATCCATTAATGATTTTTGGATAGGGTAAGATTTATTAAATGTTTACTAAGCCTGCAACTGTTATAAATGCTTTACATGTATTAACTAATTTAGTTTTTGTAACACCTCTATGAGGTAGGTACTGTTATTACAGATTGAGAATCCCTAATCTGGAAACCCTTTATGCTCCAAAATTTGAAACTTTTTGAATACCAACATGATAGTCAATGGAAATGCTCTTTGGAGCATTTTGGGTTTTGGATTTTCAGATCTGGGAGGGGCAATATTTGTATTAAGTATAATACAAATATTCCAAAATCCAAAAAAAAATATGAAACACTTCTGGTCCTAGCATTTTGGATAAGGGATACTTAACCTGTATTCCCATTTTACAGATAAGACAACTGAGGAACAGAAAGTTAAGTGATTTGTCCAGAGTCATGCAGCAAGTCGTAAGTAGCAAAACCAGGACATGAACCCAAGCAAAGAGGCTTCAGAATCTGAGTTCTTAACCATTATGCTGTTTTGCCTTGCACATGACACATAACATGCCAACAAGCCATTGCATCAAAAACGTCACAGCAGGCTGGGCACAATGACCTAAACCTGTAATCCTAGCACTTTTGGAGGCTGAGGCGGGAGGATTGCTTGAGCTCAGGAGTTCGAGACCAGCCTGAGCAAGACAGACCTCGTCTGTACAAAAAATAGAAAAATTAGCTGGATGTGGTGGCATGCTCCTGTAGTCCCAGCTACTCAGAAGGCAGAGGCAGGAGAATCACTTGAGCCCATGAGTTTGAGGTTGCAGTGAGCCACAATGATGCCGCTGCACTCTAGCCCAGGCAGCACAGTAAGACTCTGTTTCCAGGACAAAAAAAAAGTCACAGCACATAAGCTAAAATTGTCTCTATGCCTCAGTTTTGTTTTGTCCTATATAAAATGAGGATGTTGGATTAGATGACCTTTAAGGAATCTCTGGTTCCTGTGAAATGTTTAATTTATTCAGCAAACATTTACTTAAATGAGCAGCTACTTGCTGTAGACCAAACATCATGTTTGGTTCTAGTGATCAGTTAATGCCTGCCCTCAGCAGTTACAATATAGCATTTATTGTTGGTTTTGCTTTAACTCTTGTTTACCACTTGCTAATAGCATTCAAAATTTAACCTAAATCTTTAAAGTTAATAATTATTTAGGTGTCTTTCCACCTTAGCTGAAAACTTCTTATTTAAAGTTAGCTTTGTGCTAATTCTGCACTCCAGTTTTCAATCCTGGCTGTTTTGTGTATGGAATGATAGTAGTTCTGAGAATTAGAAAAAAAACAGGATGAAAGGGAATTCCTTTGATTATACTCAGTATAGAAGTCATACTGTGGCTAAGCTTTTGAAGCTGTCCTCTGGCAGTTGCTTGGGTGCTCTACTGAGCAACTGATTTCAAAATATAAAGTATAAAGCCTTTGCAACTGAATAGAGCATTTATCAGGGCATAGAAAAAATAGATTAGAGTTTTAAATCATAGATGAGATATGTAAACAGTTCACACTGGGTTCTACTCTGAACTGATGGGAAATAAAGACTGAGCTACTCTCTAAAAGTTGGGTAAGTTGTCTGTATACTTTATTTGAATCCCACCAGGAATCTACTTAGAGATTTAGACCTGATCCATTACTGCTTAAGTTCTTTTCAGAGCACATTTAAAAACTTGTCAAGCTATATTTTGACCCAGTGTAGTTCAAAAGGTTGGATATGAATTAAACTTGAAAAGTTATTGCCACCATGGATCTGAATATACTTTGGGAAATTATCAGAGTTTATAGAAAATAGGAAAGGTGATCTAATAGCACGATTGAAAATAATTGTTAATCAGTTTGAATTTTAATAGTCTGACAGTCTGATTATAATAGTTGCCTTACTGTTCTCATATCCTACTTCAGCATTAATTAGTATTACTTATAGATATATAATGAAATCAGAGATCAAGCTTTGCTTCTCTGACAGTCTTAAATCATCACCACAAAATTAAGGAAACAACAGCCAGCATTTCAAGACATAGTATATTGTTTTCCTTACTAGGAAACTGGTATTCTACATATATAGGATTTTTTTTTTTTGAAACAGGGTCTTAGGGTCTCACTCTGTCACCCAGGCTGGAGTGCAGTGGCCCAGTCATAGCTCACTGCAACCTCAAACTCCTGGGCTCAAGCAATCCTCCCACCTCAGTCTCCTGAGTAGCTAGGACTACTGGTGTGAGCCACCGTGCCTGGCTAATTTTTTAATTTTTTGTAGAGACAAGATCTTGCTGTGTTGCCCAGGCTGGGAAATTCATTTCTTAAATACTTTTAAAGTCTTTTTTTGTTTTTGATTTGGGCTAAAATTGACACCATAAAATTAAACTTTAGCCATTTTAGCCAGTCATGGTGGCTCATGCCTGTAATCCCAGAATTTTGGGAGGCCAAGGCAGGAGGATCACTTGAGGCCAGGAGTTCAAGACCAGCCTGGGCAACATATTGAGCCCGTGTCTCTACAGAAAATTTTTAAAAATAGCTGGGTATGGTGGCGCACACCTGTAATCCCAGGTACTTGGGAGGCTGAGGTGGATCATTTGAGCCCAGGAATTCAAGGTTACAGTGAGCTATGACTGGGCCACTGCACTCCAGCCTGAGCAATAGAATGAGACCCTGTCTCTAAATAAATAATAAAATAAAATTAAGCCATTTTTAAGTGTACAAGTCAGTGTAAAGTCATTTTTTAACCTAAACACTAGAATTTCACTATCCAGTGCAGTAACCACTAGCCACATGTGGCCATTTAAATTTTAATTAACATTAAATAAAATTTGAAATACAGGTCTTCAGTCACATTTATAGCTACAACGTGAGGATACCGGCTACCATGTTGGACAGTGCAGAAATAGATCATTGAAACATATGCATCATGGCAGAAAGTTCTGTTAACACGGCACTAGCCTTTTTTTTGTTTATAGAAAATGCTGTATATGCTGCTTAGAATCTTTTGTTAAAGTGGTGTAAGCTTCTGTGGCAAGGAGAGTGTTTTTGTTTTGAACTTTTATAAGGAGTCGTGTATTCAGTACAGATTTTCTCATTTACATTTGAATTTTTTGATATGACACAGGATTAAACATTCACAGCTGCTGTATTCATAATAGGCCAAGATTTCCAAGATCATTTCCTGAGCTATTTTGTTCCAGTTTGGGGACGCCACCAAGTGATAAATTTGGGTATTACATATGGATGAAAAGGTTAATTTTAATGAAAAGTCCAATATGTATTTCCTAACCAGTTTCCCTTCCTTGGGAACAGAACACAGTGTTATTCTGGAATTTTATTTGGAAAATATTAAAAGTGAATTTCTTGATGTGGCTTGGTCAGAATGTCTCCAAGACAAACTGTCCTGTGGTTTGTTTCATCCTCATATAATTTAATTCCTCAGTCAAATTTAATTCCTCATTTCTACCTTGGCACTGCCATATCACCCCTTCATAACGCACAAATCACCCACCATCAATCCCCAAGCAACGTAAACAGTTTGCTAATGGTAGGAATTAGTGTTTTAAGTAGACATACTATTCTTAAACATATTTTTACTTCAAAACCTGAGCAGCATTTTGTCCTGAGGTATCAATAAAAGATTGTGGGAGTAGAGAGGGTAGAAAAAAGGGGAGCTAATGTTTTACAAAACTGTATACCGGCCCTATGGCAGCTAGAATGAAATGTTGTCAATCTCATTTCCATAAACTTGCCAATTGCTGTTTTTCTTTCTCTGTAGTGAAGTAAGAATTCTACTAGCGAGGAAATGGCTGCCTCTTCATCATCCTCCTCAGCTGGTGGGGTCAGTGGAAGTTCTGTCACTGGATCTGGTTTCAGTGTCTCAGACCTTGCCCCACCACGGAAAGCCCTTTTTACCTACCCCAAAGGAGCTGGAGAGATGTTAGAAGGTGATCTCATGCTGCTTTTTGCTGAATAATGGGTTCAGACCTGCAATGAATATTAATTGTAAAGAAGCTATTAAGTAGATTAAAGATGAATTTACCCTGATTTCAGCTCCATATTTCATGTCTTGTCCCCATCTCAAAATAGTATCTTTAAAAACAAATCTTGCTCCAGAATCAGAATTTTGGAGCTGAAAAAGACCTTTGAAATCAAGGAGGTCATCCAGAGTTATTTAGATCCAGAAAAGTTAAGTGATTTGACCATGTTATAAACAAAGTGCTGGAACCAGGAATTTCTGGACCTCCTGCTCGGGTTTGCTTTACCCTAGCACCTGTCTACCTCCATATACATAGTAGGTTTGATGTATTTTTTCTAGTGTAATTCATCTACAGATAGATTAGCCCCCTCAGAAAGGTTCTCAGAGGAAGTAAAAACTAATATACTGCCCTTTTATGTGAAGATGACTCCTGACCCACTGCAGGACAATACTGTATGTTTTTTCTAGCACTGGAGCCAGATTTGTATCAAATCATTCATCATCTTACTCAGCAAACATTTGCAGACTGCCTGGCCAAGATCAGGGTATAGACTGTAAGCATGAAATAGCACTGGTAAGTGGAATTCATTAGATTCATGTTATTTTAGGAGATAGACTAATAATTCTTAATAGGGAGCATAAAAATCACCTTTGAGAAGCTTATTTAAAAAACACATTTCTGGGCCCACCTTAGAGTTTCTGAATTATTCTAGGATGCAGCTCAAGAATCTTGACCAATATCCAAGGCATTCTCATAAAGGTAGTCTTCTCCTATTTTGAAAAACACTGGCAGATTGAAAATTTATTAAGGATTCAAAATTTACTTGATTCTAGCATATTAGTGCTTAATTATGTATTCATCTTTTTTGCCATAAATATTGCAAATTCACATAAATATATTTAAAAACTTGCCTGGGAAAGTCTCTGGAAAAGGTACAAACTAGGCCAGGCACAGTGGCTCATGCCTGTAATCCTAGCACTCTGGGAGGCTGAGGCAGGAGGATCACTTGAGCTCAGGAGTTCGAGACCAGCCTGAGCAAGAGTGAGACTCTTCTCTACCAAAAATAGAAAAAATTAGCCAGGCGTGGTGGTATGCACCTGTAGTCCCAGCTACCCACGAGGCTGAGGCAGGAGGATCGCTTGAGCCCAGGAGTTTGAGGTTGTAGTGAGCTATGATGATGCCACTGCACTCTAGCTAGGGCCACAGAACAAGACTGTCTCAAAAAAAAAAAAAAAAAAAGGTACAAACTATGGTTGGGAGTCAGTTTTTGTGGTGATCTTTATTAATTTATATCAGATAAAAAAGCAGAGTTTTGGATTAAGCCAGAGCAACATTTGTGACAAGAAAACACGGGAAGACTCTGGGACCATAAGGCTCTCTAGAATTGGTTCAGCTTATGAGTAGTGAAGTAGACAACCATGTAGTGTATGTAATTAGTGATTACATCTTAGGTGTATGTACTTCTGTCTTTGCATTTTCATTTTCTTTAATTGTTTTAACTGAATACTCAAGTAAGGATCACTGACTTTTGTTGGAGGTAATGAACAGTTGGGGCCTTGTTTACCATATTTGGCACTAAAAATATATTATGACTTCAGTTATATGCAGCAGAGACCTGGTATTAAGGAAGTTCCCCACAAAACAAATCAAGAGTTGGAGGCACTTAAATTGTTTAATGAGTTTTATAGCAGCAGAAGAGGAATCAATGTTTAACAATAGAGCTCTAAGATTAGAGACATTTAAATTCTAGCTATAGGAGGAATTCAGCACAGGAGGTTCCTCCATAGTCTCAAAGCTATCAACAGATTCTTTGTCAGTATACAGCAGATTACATGGAGATATTGAAGAAGAAAGGCTTCTGAGATTAGTCTGAATGTTGATGTTCTAACGAGTTAGAGATCTATCCATTTTTATTCCATCCCAGTATGATTCATGGAGGAATGTGTTAGGTTTCTATTGTGGGGTAAATTTATATTAAGTTTAAAATCACAGTGCATGGTTCTTATTCTGTTTCTTGGGTTTAAACTTTCTTTCATCAGCAGTCTTAAAGCTGCTTATGCTTAAAGACAGACTGGAAAATAACCTAGAGATGGCAGCCCCTGAACTATCTTGGTCAAATCAAGAATATTAAATTAAAAAGAATATTCCTAAATGTGAGTTAGTAAGGATGTTAGATTCAGAAGGATTTTCTACCATGTTTATAGGTGATACCAGTCTCTTATACAATTAATCTGTATAAGTACCTGACAAATAATAGTTTAAGAGAATATGAAAATAAAGTAGGAGGGGTTGCCTATGAAGAATAAGGAACAAAAACAGTCAGGAATCAAGGTTGGGTGCCATTTATAATCTTAACAGGTTCGGCTTGATGTTGCAGCAAGTCTGGGATAATAAACCCAAATAACCTGTAGTTAACCTTGTGAATTAACTTTTTGGTGCATCTGTTGCCTGATAAAAGACACTTCACATATGCAGCTGCAGCAGTTTTTAGCATTCTCCTGCCCTTGGCTAAGATTGTCCTCACCCAGTTATTAGTGAGCAAATTAGAGACTGCCTTCCAACCCAGCAGTGGTTGTATTTTAGTGACATTGCAGGCCACTGAAGTATAAATTATCTGGCATTGTTTAATTTCCTACTGTGAAGTAATATTCTTTTAACTGAATTTGTTAGCATCGTATTTATCGTAGTTGACAATAGTGTTAGATTTGGGCAATTTACTAAACTTTTCACTATTTATAACCTTTGCTTGTCTCTTAAGAGGAAAGCTGATATATTGCTACTTGGTATGTTACAAAGTGTTTGATTACAGTTTCTAAATGGAAGACACATTGCCCCAGGCTGACTCCACTCTGGAGAAATTCCAGGCTTTAGATCGGTACAAATATCACATCTAGTAGAATGTGGCTAAGAAACAGTGGACTTTGTGGTTGGTTAATAGAGAGTTGCAAATCAGCAAAAGTATGTTCCATAGGCTGTAGTGTGGCAGAATGATATGCAGGTGCCTTTTTGAAAGATTAGCTTATATCCTTTTGCTTTGAAGTTCATTACCAGGGAAAATATGCAAATGTCACAACTTAAGCATTTTATCCTAATAGAACCTGTAATTAAATGTAAATGGGAGGTAGTACTTTCAAAAGCTTCCATGTACATCTTGGCCTGATCCTTATTGCCCATAATTCCCCACTGCCTTGTGCAAGATCCTAAAATTCAGGATCAAACCACCTGGGAGATAAATTCTAATTCTCTGTGCTTTGTTCTTTCTAAAATAAAACTTGAGTTATAAGTGGACTTTTTAAGCAAGAATATGAATAGGATAATGAATGCTGGCTTGTCATTTACACAGAAGAGCTATAATACATTGCATCATTGGTGTCAAATTTTCACAACAGTCTATCTTCCCATAGTGGAATTCATAGTTATTTGCTGCCCATTGCTCTTATCTAAAACAAAACAAACAAGCAAAAAACTCAGTGATGTCATTAGCTTGCCTAGATATTTAAACTGGACAGTCAGTATAATATTTAGTTAATTGAAAATGAAAATATTTATTTGCTTAGATGATCAGCAGCTCACAAATGACTTACATTCGGCTAAAGAAATGGGGGTGGGTGGAGGAGGTGGGATCATATCCCGTATATTACACAACATGTAGAAAAAAGATTTGAATTTACAGAACGTAACTCTCCCTAAAATATGTACATCCCAAGAATTATACTTTCTTTTTTTTTTTTCTTTTTTCTTTTTTTGGGGGGGAATCACTTTGAAGCTAATATTGCAAGGAAGCCCTCTTGGCTGTATATTCAAGCCAGCCATCTGGATACAATATCTGTAGTTTTTCTTACTGGTTACCATGACTTCTGAAATAAGGTCTTCCTTGTGTGAAACTCAGCATGAGGCCAGAATGTGTTAGCCTTATCTCCTTGTCACTTAATACCTGGCTGCCATACCAACGCATGATTAATGGGTGAATGCTTGACACCTACTGGTGCAGGCGTGAACTACTGCCTAAAAAAAGACAGGTGTGTTCTCTCTCTCCATTTGTTTTAGAATTTTTACAATAAGGTACATGCCCCAAATCATTTCTGCTACCCTTTTAAAAATCAAAATTTTCTTACATGAGCTGTATACCTTTGGGGATATGTTTTGCTGTATCAGCCCTTGCCTGACAAGGAATAACACAAACTAGGTTATGTTTCACAATCTTGTGAATGCTTTGGTGACCACGTTGGCTACTTCTTGTTGGCAGTTCTTGGCACCAGTACAATGCTAGGTTCTGAACTTGCACCATACTCTTATCGTCATCCAAATTGCAGTGTTTTGGTTCAGTTGGAAAATCAAGGTTGCAATTTGCGTTTATAGAATAAAATTTCCCAGCAGTGTTTTGTGATTGTCATGGTGATGTAATTTGATATATTAAAAATCAACAACTATTTCTCCTTCAGCTTTGTTTTTTAGACTGAAAATGATTTGAAGTTTTGGTGTACCTTTATATTTTGATAGCTCAGGAACCACATGGCCAAATGTGTCAGCAGCCAGTGTTTACCTGACATACAGAATAGGCAAACATTAAGAAACAGTCAGGATGGGCCAGGCGCGGTGGCTCACACCTGTAATCCTTAGCACTCTGGGAGGCTGAGGCAGGAGAATTGCTTGCGCTCAGGAGTTTGAGGCCTGCCTGAGCAAGAGTGAGACCCCGTGTCTACTAAAAATAGAAAAAATTAGCCAGGCATGGTGGCGCATGCCTTTAGTCCCAGCTACTTGGGAGGCTGAGGCAAGAGGATCCCTTGAGCCCAGGAATGCGAGGTTGCTGTGATCTAGGCTGACGTCACGGCACTCTAGCCCAGGTGACACAGTGAGACTATGTCTCAAAAGAAAAAAAAAAAAGAAACTGTCAGGTTGGAAGGGGGGAAATGTTGACCAGGACATCAGACTGAGGTTTCTTGTTTTTGTTTTTTTAAATACTATTTTTAAACTTTTAAACAAGTAGAGGGACTATTTTAATATTCTAGGTATAGAAAAGGTAGCTTTTATAACAGAGCAATGTTAGTTCTAAATGAAACAGAAGCTTTCTTTGTAAACACTAAAAACTAGACCATGAATGTAAAAGCAGGGAAAAGAATGGGCAAGTTTACTTGGTTTATCAGAAGCCATAAAACCCTTAAAGCAGATTAAAACCTCTTCCCCTTTTGTTTGTAGATGGCTCTGAGAGATTCCTCTGCGAATCTGTTTTCAGCTATCAAGTGGCATCCACGCTTAAACAGGTGAAACATGGTAAGCATATGAGTGTTGTATCCTTGACTATGAGGATAAATTTCCAGGGAGGAGGGTAGGGGAGAGGGATTCCAAAAGGTCAGTGTGCTGTGAGAAAAACCCCCAAACTCAGCAAGGCTATTTAAGCAGACTTCCTAAATTAAAGAACATTCTGAGGTCTTAATCTAGACATAATGTCCACATCGAGGCTTAAAGTCGACATCAAAAGTTGGTTCTCTAGGGGAGTCAATGCTTCCTGCTCCTCTTGTGTTGCTCTTTCCTCTGAAACTTGCTTTTACTGTTGTCCTCTACTGGTTACCATCATCATCTTCATCTTCAAGTAGTTATGTAATACCTCATGGTCTATCTGGACTCTTGAGATCCTGGCAGCACCTTTTCTGTTCCATTATGCCTTGCCAAGCCTTCATTTATGCATCAAGGAACTATGTTCCCCCCCTCCAGACCATTTCTCCATTGAAAGCATTATGTAGCAGGAAAAGCTGCAGTTGCCTCTACCCCTAAGATTTTAGCTCACAAATCACTGTGGCCTAGAGGATGAGTAATTTTTTTTAAGAATAGGCCGGACGCGGTGGCTCATGCCTGTAATCCTAACACTCTGGGAGGCCAAGGTGGGAGGATCGCTAGAGGTCAGGAGTTCAAGACCAGCCTGAGCAAGAGTAAGACCCCGTCTCTACTAAAAACAGAAAGAAATTAGCTTGACAAGTAAAAATATATATAGAAAAAATTAGCCAGCCATGGCAGTGCATACCTGTAGTCCCAGCTACCTGGGAGGCTGAGGTAGGAGGATCGCTTGAGTCCAGGAGTTGGAGGTTGCTGTGAGCTAGGCTCACACCACGGCACTCTAGCCTGGGCAACAGAGTGAGACTCTGTCTCAAAAAAAAAAAAAAAAAATAGAGCACATAGTGAAAATGTGATCATTTTATTTAAAAATGATTTTTATCATTTTCAGACTCAAAAAAAACTGTAGAGGACAGAAGTTCTTTGAGGCTGCTGTGATGTGTTTCAAGAAGGGAGATGGGGAACTTATGATCCTTAATGGCTTAATATTCAGAATGATCAAGTAAATGTTTATTTTTATCTGGAAGCTTTTAGCTTTCAGCTGTTCAATCAAAAGCAGTGAAGGTGAATGGAGAATAATTGGAAATATTCCTTTTTTTTTTTTTTTTTTTTTTTTTAAAGACTAATCTTCCGACCTACATAGGATAAGATCCCAATGCTAGACTAGTGGCGCAAAACCTCTCTAGAAATTATTTTTAAACCAGTCATCATTGTGGTGCTTGGTGGCAGTCTCCTGGGGAATACACTGTTGTGTTATATTACCTCCTTGGCTCTTT
>NW_012154174.1:633579-676872 GCF_000956105.1 Propithecus coquereli
TTTTTTTTTTTTTTTTTTTAAAGACTAAGCTTCTGACCAACATAGAATAAGATCCCATTACAAGACTAGTGAGGGAAAATCTATCTAGAAATTATTTTTAAACCAGTCATCATTGTGGTGCTTGGTGGCAGTCTCCTGGGGAATACACTGTTGTGTTATATTACCTCCTTGGCTCTTTACAGATCAGCAAGTCGCTCGGATGGAAAAACTAGCTGGTTTGGTAGAAGAGCTGGAGGCCGACGAGTGGCGGTTTAAGCCCATTGAGCAGCTGCTGGGGTTCACACCCTCTTCAGGTTGATGCTGCCTGGATGGTCACCTCTGGTGGGAAGCGCAGAGCCAGCGAGGGACTTTCTCACAGATTACATAGCCATCCAGAGATTCACAGCTACATCACTGAATTGTTAATTCACATTTGTACTTGGTGTCTCTGTATCTATCCACAAGCAACAAATACTTAAACATGTTATCTTGCAGGGAAAATTTGTGTTTATTTGTTTTAAAAAGTATTGGGAATCAGATTAAGACAATCATTTTCAGGGAACCAGGAAGTTTAGGTTTAAGAGATATTTATAAAATTTTCACGAGCCAGGTAGGGCACATGCCAGAATTGGCCAACTGCATGGCGTCTGTCCTGTCATCCATACAGTGCCTGGAAATCTTCACCAGTCAAGTCCAAGGTCAGGATCTATGGTTATAAAATACATTTCTGATCTAAAACAGTTCTTTCTGCAGATGAATGTGATTTCAACTCAGGACCTGTCCAAATGAATTTTCAAATGTTTGGGTTTTTTCTATTTTTAGACATCTAATTCAATAGATTTTAATTTTTTCTAACCTCTTCTAAATATGCCAAATGCTGGCAAAAAGAATTGCTTTTTGAATATTGCAGCATTTGTAAAAATAGCAAAATACTTTTAAACACAGAGATCTTGAGTTCATCTCATTGGTGGACTCAAGCAATTCTATAGCAAATAAATCCTCTGAAAGAGCTCCAGATTGGTGTCTTTATCCTTTCAAAGCATCAGGGATTTGGGATAGAGAGAAGAGGTCAAATCATTTTTTACAACAAGGGAATCTAAAAACCATTTCTCCTTTGGTAGATTTGCTTTACTTCAGGGATATTTGTCTTCATAGAAGTATATGGATTTATTTTACTGATATTTCAGTAGGTTTTTATCCCATGATAGGGAAAATCCTGGGAGGCTAAGAGGTATCCTTTGGTCTCCCTCATGGGACCCCAAGGTCCACACTGCACAGTTAAGAGAATCATTTATTGTAGTGTCTGCAAATTTTGCCTTAGACAACATTTGGCTTTTTCCTCATTAATAACTTTTACCTGATCTGCTTAGAGTTGCTTAATTATAGATAAATATAATCCCAGTAGCAATTGGCCTTAATCTCAGAAGTTCAAAATGTCTATCACGTACTACCTGCCAGGGAGGTGGTGACCTCATTCAGTCACTAAGGAGTCTGAGCCCAGTGAAGTTAAAGACCTGCTCATAGTCACATAGCCCAGGCAGAAGAAAACCTTGGAACTTGGAATAGATCACAGTTGCTTGATAATTCAGCTCACTATTCTTGTCTCTAAAGCCAATCAGAGCACAAGAAGTACCAGCCACAAACTCACCTTTTTCATATCACTATTTCTCAACCAAAATAAATAAGTTCTATGTTTGAAAGCATTTGAGTTTCCTAACAGTACTTTTTAGTATCAATCATCTTCATAATTACCAAGGGAAAAATTAAAAATACCTAGACCACAATAAATCTTTAAATTGGATTTTCAGTGACAATTTAGGAGCAATCACTACCTTCCTCTTAATTTTTCATTTGTATAACTGTGCAGCATAGGCACTGTATTACCTCATCTTTACCCTTGGATATTTGAACTTATTATAAAATTTTTTCTCTAAGTTGGACATATTTTTTTGCTCTCAGCAGAATCAGACATTTTTTTATATGACCTTAGAAATTGAAGAGATCAGGCCAGGCGCAGTGGTTCACGCCTGTAATCTCAGCACTCTGGGAGGCCGAGGCGGGAGGATCACTTGAGCTCAGGAGTTCAAGACTAGCCTGAGCAAGAGTGAGACCCTGTCTCTACAAAAATAATAGAAAAAAAATTAGCCAGGTGACTAAAAATAGAAAAAATTAGCCGGGCATGGTGGTGTGTGCCTGTAGTCCCAGCTCCTTGGGAGGCTGAGGCAGGAGGATTACTTCAGCCCAGGAGTTTGAGGTTGCTGTGAGCTAGGCTGATGTCACAGCACTCTAGCCCAGGCAAGACAGTGAGACTCTGTCTCAAAAAACAAAAAACAAACAAACAAAAAAAAGTCTCAGAATTACAGAGCTGGAAGAGAACTTACAGATCATCTAGTTCACCCCTTGTTTACAGACAGGAAGTCAGGACCTTGTCTGTATTCTCAGTACCTAGAACACTATCTGGCAGGTAGTAGGTGTAAAATAGGTCTTTGTTATGTAAATAATGCATGAATTTATGTGTTTGCCCTATTTTAGAAACTATACTAGCTAGTTCCAGTGCAAAATCCATAGTGGAATAATGGCTGGAGTAATTTAGATAGTGGGCAGAGCCAAGACTATAACCTAGATCTCAGCCCAGAGCTCCTTCTATAATGACACACTGACAGGAAGCTGTGGAACAAATGGAAACTGTTCCAAAGCAGCCAGGTCTCACGTGACCCCATCCATGTGACGAGCCAAGGCAAACGAAGCTGGTGGCTGCCTGGCCTCCTCACAGCCTCCTACACACGGGCCTGGTGGTAGTGCCATGTGTCAGCGTCCACATGCTAGTCTCCACCTCTCAGACACTTTAACTCCTCCAGTCTTTCAAGTTTCCCTAGGAGAAGTTGTTCTCCTAAATCAGCCTGTTTCATTTTTATAATATAAGCTGTTTAGAGCAGGTAATGAAACAACATACAATTTATTACTACCAAAATAGAGGAAATGTTGCTTTCCAAATGTTTCAGCGGACACTTAGTGGGCACTTACTGTGTGTCTAGCATCTGCTAGATGCTGAGGATATGCTGTAAAACAAGACACAGTCATCAACCTCAAGAAGTTTACAATTAAATATTAAGAGAAACAAAAAGGTAAATTTAAGTGTAAAAATTTCTGTGGTAGGGGAAAGCACGAGGTGCTGTAAAATCCCATCGAAGAGGCAGCTGATCCAGCTGGGCAAGGGGTCAAAGAAGGCATCCTAGAAGGACAGTGTTTAGGCTGAGACCTGAAGAAAAAGTGGATCGGGTGGGAAGGAAGGAGAGAATGAAATAATGCGTGGGCCCAGGGTGGGAAAGGTCACCATGCTTTTGTAGGGCTGCGAGTGGTTTGTTTTGGTTGACTCACAGAGTATAAGGGCAAGAATGGGACAGAGAGCAGGACCTGGTGGGCTTCGCTAAGGAATTTGAACTTCAACCAGAGGACAATGGGGAACCCCTTAAAGGGCTTGAGGTAGGAGAATGAAAAGACCTGGTTATGCTTCAGAAAATTTAGTTGGAGGGAATGGTGGGGAATTGGCAGTGGTAAGACCCAGATTCCTTAGGAAGCTGCTGTGGAAATCCAGGTGAGAGATTCTGCAGCCGGAATTAAAGATGTGGAGACAGGAGGATGGATTTGGTTTGAGAGTTACTCAAGAAGTGTCATATGTAGGACTTGGTGACTGGTGGGACTTGGATAACTCAGGGAGGACACCCAGGTTTCTTGTGTCAGGAGCTGAAGGACTGGTGGTACCAGTCACTGAGACAGGCGTAGAGAGAGAGGAGCAGGCTCAAAGAGATGTCCAATAGGCTCTATGTGTCTATAGTCCAGGAGGGTGGGCTGGGCTGGAGTTAGACCCGGGCCTCACCAGCCTAGAGATGCTTATTAAGCCAAAGGTGGAGATAGACAGAAGATCCCAGGAGAGCTCCTGGAGTGAGGAGAGAATTGCACCAAGGAGGGACCCTTGAGGAACTCTGACATTGTAAGGGACCGGCAGAAGACGATACCAGGAAAGCAACTGGCAGGAAGTCACCAGACAGACAGCAGGAAAACTAGAATGTGGCGTTAGGGAAGCCAAGGGGAAAGGACATTTTGAGAAGGAGGCTGCAAACAGCAAGTGTGTGCTGCAGCCAAGCAGTTGGGTGAGGGGGATGGAGAAGGCCTGGGAGAGGCTCTCACCAAGGAGAGCGCTGGTGAGCCTGTCTCAAGAGCAGCCGTCTCAGCGGTGTAGTGGAGGCAAGGCAGGCCACCATGGTGGGAGGGCGAGTAGAAGGGGAAAGTGGGACCACATCCAGGCAACACTTTCAAGAAGTTCCTCAGGAAGAGAGGCAAAAATTAGGGACTGAGGCGAGAGCTAAAGGAGGACACATTGTCAAGGGTTTGTGTTTTTTCTTTGACTATGGGAAGGGACAAAGAGAAAGGGGCTGATTGGGGGTGAGGTCCCTGAGGAAGTGGGAGGAGATGGGGTCCAGAGCCCAGTTGGTGTGAGGGAGGGGAAAGGATGGGTAAGCGTGTAGGTGAGGTGGCAGGAAGCTGAGGGAGGTTCCCAGCTGATGGCCTCTATTTTCTCTGTGAAGGAGGAGGCAAGTTGGTGCACTGCCTGTGTCCCAGGGTCAGAAGGATTGCCAAGCCCTTTTACGGGCCTGTGCAGTGACAGCCCATGAATTTGCAATGGCACCAATCTTTGGGAAAGTACACCAGCAGCTCCCAACAGCCTGGCAGTAGGAATGGAAAAAATGAACAGTGGTGGTTAAGGTTTTGCATGGTAAGGGCAAGGGGGTAAGCAAATTGTCGGTCTAGGATAGAGGGAAGGAAGTGAAAACAAGAAGGGGTTGCCAGAGGGAAACTAGCAGGGTCAAACATTTCTTAAGGGCCTACTATGGCACAGGCAATATGTAGAGAAACCGAAATTAAATGATAGGGCAATAGTTCCCAAACCTGGCTATGCCTCAGAATCCAGCTGAATAAAAATACAGACTTCCTGGCCTCATTTCTGGGGTCCAGTAGGTCTAAGGGCAAGGGGGTCAACCGCATGTCACTCTTACATCGTGAGCTTTGGGAGGACTTGGACCAGGGGAAGAAGCAGATGAGTAGACAGACACGAGGAATATAAACGGTGTGGTAAGTCCACAGCCCTGGTCTGCACAGGCTGCTGTGGAAGCCAAGAGGGCTTGGAGGTGGGAATGATGGAGAAATGGCAAGGAACATTTCCTAGAGAAGGTGAGCCTGTGCTTGAGCATGACTGGTGTGTCGGCGCTAGCCCAGCAAAAGGGGGAAGGCGTCAAAGAAGCATTCTGAGCACAGGGAGCAGCACGCGCCAAGGCAGGAACCGCAGGCCATTTGGTGTGGCTGGAGCACGGAGCATAAACAGGGGAGTGGTGAGAAGTCTCAGGAGAAGGAAGCAAGAACCAGACTGTTCTGAGCCCTGTTCACCATGCTCCACTTTCCATCCAGAGAGCATTTTTCTAAACAGCCAAGGACGCCTAAGACAGAGGCCAAGAATCCTGACTTTCACAATAAATAACTTAGAAAGCAGGCTCCTTTCGTGCCCTGCAGGGTTGGACCCTTAGGCGGGTAACGATGCATTGAATGTGATCTTTGCAGACCACTAGGTGGTGAACGGTATTTTTGCTCTGCCTAGAAACAGCAGTCACAGATTGTTATTTATTTACTTTTAGGGAAAGGCATATGTCCTAAGCTGACAAAGAATTACTGAAGGAGCCTTCCTTCTGGGCTCTGAGCCAAAAGCCAGGATAAGAGGCAGCACGAAGTGATCAAATTTAAAGTCTGTGGATATCTTAGATGTTTTTCCCTCAAATGTTTTCTCCTCCTTTTTTCCCTGGGCCCTGAAAGCCCGAAGCAAACTCTCACATCCTCTCCCTCCCTCTTTGTTCTCAGAAATGTCCAGGCATGTATTTGAAGATAAACCACACAAACACGGGCATTTCATTTGTTTAGCAAACCAAGAGGTCATGTTTGGGGGAGCTGTTCAAGTCACACTCTCCCCACTTAACTTTCTGCAGTCTCCAAAATAGAGTCAATCTGGAATATTCTACAAAGTCAGAGCAACTTAGCTCTCAAAATAAACACACCCATACTGGAGAACAATCTAGGACATTGCCATCCCAGACCAGTGTCATTCCCCAGATAGGCTTATTCTGTGATTGGGCCTCGATGCTAAAGGCTAGAGCACTTTTTGAAAGCACTCCTGGCCAGCACAGTGGCTCACACCTGTAATCCTAGCACTTTGGGAGGCTGAGGTAGGAGGATCGCTTGAGTCCAGGAATTCAAGACCAGGATAAACCATATAGTGAGACCCTGTCTCTACAAAAAATTTAAAAATTAGCCAGGTGTGGTGATGCACACTTATAGCCCCAGCTACTTGGGAGGCTGAGGCAGGAGGATCGCCTGAGCCCAGGAGTTGGAGGTTGCAGTGAGCTATGACAACACTACTGCACTCTAGCCTAGGCAACAGAGCGAGACCCTGTCTCCTAGGAAAAAAAAAAATGCACTCCTGTTAATGAAAAAGAAAATCAGCCTCTCCCAGCCAGCCCAACATTGCAGCTGGAGTACAAGACACTGTGGCCTCCAGAGACCTATGGACTCAGGGGCCAGGAAGAAAGCAGGACACCATCCCCAGGCCATTTGTCAACACGAGAGGTGTTCATCACAAGAGCTAGAAAAGAAGCTGGAGAGGAGGGGGATGAAGGATCAAGGAGGAAGGCAGTGCTTGCTGTCTGAAAGCATGAGGCCTGACACCACCTGTGGTTAAGCCTTATCCAGGACCCTGCCAGCCACGGAGTGTCCTCATTAGGCAAATAGGAAAACGAAGGCTTAGCCCCAGAGGTCTGCAGCTCGTGACAAGGCACATCTCCGACCACAAAGAGGAATTTCTCTCCCAAGGACAGATAGACAATCTCCCATTCTGAGTTGTTGCCATTGCTTTTTCTAGTCCTGCTGGCTCTATAGCCAAAATGAGCTTTCTGTTAGCGAAGAGTTAGGCTCCGAGAAGGTGCCAATTGAATGCTCTTAGATTTAGAAGCTGCGGAGGGAGGTGGGCAAGTCAAGTCTTTAGTGACGGCAGGAGTGATCACGAGTTGGAACCCGCATCTCTCATTTTGGCACACAGGGTCTCAGGGTGGGTACAAGCAGTACCCAGGCACTGGGAATCCCAAGAACATTCATTGTGGTTGACACGTAGTGAGTGAGGAGTTATGTGGGGCATTGTGCCAAGCACTCCCACACACGACGTTATTTACTCACGGAAAGGCCATGTGGGATGGGAGGAAGCCACCAAGGCATGGCAGGGATGGCAGAAAGAATCCCTCAGCCTCAGAGCTGCAGGGTCCTTAGCCACCATATTAGTTTGCTAGGGCTGCTATAGCAAAGTACCATAGACTGGGTGGCTTAAACAACAGAAGCTTATTGTCTCACAGTTCTGGAGGCTCAAAGTCCAAGATCAAGGCGTCGGCAAGGTTAGTTCCTTCTAAGGGCTGTGAGGGAAAAGATCTGTTTCAGGTCTCTCTCCCTGGAGTGTAGATGGCCATCTTCTCCCGATGTCTCTTCACATACTCTTCCCTCTGTGCATGTCTCTGTCCAAATTTCCCCTTTTTATAAGGACATCAGTCCTACTAGAATAGGGCCTACTCTACTGATCCCATTTCAACTTGATTACCTCTGTTAAGACCTATTCCCAACAAGGTCACAGTCTGAGATACTGAGATTAGGACTTCAACATAGGAATTTGCAGGGGACACAATTCAACCCATAACAGTGATGTCTTACCCAATCCTCTCCTTTAAAAAATGAGGGTATTGAAGCCTCAAGTGGGAAAGTGATTTGCACAGGCTCACACATCGAGTTGACAAAACTAAGACTAGAACACAGGTCTTCTGGGGCCCTGAGCTTTCAGCAGACTTCCCAGGAGTAGCGGCATTGCCTGCTTTTGGAAGCCCCTCCCCGAAGAAGGGAATCCTGAGCTTGGGCCAGTTTGGGAAGCACCCAGTTGAATCTCTTTACAGGCCTAGAGTGAGGACAACAAAAACTGTCCGACCAACCAATATCTGGAAAGAGGCTCTGAAATGCCAGCGTGGAAAGAGCCCTATTAACGGAGTTTAATATAGGCACTGGGTCTTCTTTTCAATGGCCAAGCCCCTCATGGAGGTGGCGGAAATGCCATCTGTCATGCAGAGCTCTGCTCCTTACTTGCTGCCCCCACAGCGCCGTTAGCCAGAATCCAGCTGGGATTGTGCTGGGCTTCTCTGGGCTCTCCCCCTTGTTCACTTTCTCTGGACCCACCTTTGCTAGGGCTGGCCAGAAGCTGGTAGGTCTCCATTTTGCAATCTGTTGTGAAAACTCGCTAAGAAGGCATTTTTGAAAGCCTCATGCAACTTGCAGGAGTAACATAAATTTAAGAGCCTTGTGTAATCCCAGCTACTTGGGAAGCTGAGGTAGGCGGATCACTTGAGCCCAGGAGTTCCAGGCCAGCATGGGCAACACAGTGATACCCCATCTCTAAAAAATAAATAATTAGAAAAAAGAACCATGTAGTCTTCAAAAACAAGGAGACAAAAATTGAGATTGAATATAGCACAGAAGTGTGGGTGACACCAAACCACAGACTGAGTTGATAGGCTGAAGGGAAGGAAGTGAAAAGTTCACCTTGTCCTTCCTCTAACAGAGGGCTGCTGGTTTTGCAGAGGTTTGCTTTTTTAAAAATTTTTCATTCAATAAAAATAGCTCGGTAGGACAACATATTATAGCATTCGTGGAAATAAAAACTAGGAACCACATCATAGGATGTTCTGCTCCAAACCTGGCACTGATACGCCAGGCAGTTCCAAGTTCCTTCTGATTTATGCAACAGCAGTAGAGGCCCAGGTGGGGTCTGGCCTTCAGGGAGGAAGGGAGGAGGTGGTACAGAGGCATCAGCTGTTTCCCTTGCATCTGGGCCAAGACCCTGACCACGGCTAGAAACACAGCTTTGTCCCTGGTCTGCTTTCTGCGCTGGAAAAAGTTTCCACCACAAAGGGTCGATTCAGGAAACCAAGGTTAGAGGCAAACGGGTCTTATTTGAAAATGGTGAAACTGGGCAAGGCCTCGGGCTTCCTGCATTGATTGCTCTCCTGGGGCCTGGGAGCAGCCCAGCGGGGTGGGGTGGGGCCGCAGTGCAGGTTACAGGATGTGAAAGTGGGGACCGAGGTTAGGAAAAAGAATAAAAGGCTGAGACCAGAACACACCCGGCAGAGGCCATGTGCAGGTCTCTTCTTCAGGGTTTCCTGTGGGTACGCTGAGAACATAGCGTTCTGGCTGTGAACTTACCCGGCTCAGCCGGCTCCACACTCAGTCCCTGGGTCCTAGTGCTGCCCTTGCCTGCTCAGCCCTCGCTGCCTGCACCTGTGCGAAGCCCACAGCATAACACTGGGAGGCCAACTGCTCTGTGTCCTCCCTACTGGGTGAGGCCCCCAGCCACCAGAGTGTGACTTACCACTTAGATACTGACCCAAAGCGTCTTCGACATGCTGAGTGCTGTCACACACAGCATTTCATGTCCCTCATAACTTCAGATGTCAAAACTGACATTCAGAAAAACTGAACAACCAACGTCAGTATTTCTTAAAGGTCTCCTGTCACTTCAGGATAGCTGACTGTGAAGCATTAATTTCAACCCTTGAAATGAATGTGAGCCTTTGCCTTCAAAGTTTCTATCCAGGTGAGTCTGAGAATAGGTGGCTCAGAGCCGTCCAGAGGAGCCTGAGCCAGAGCCCTGCCCTGCTCAGAGCCGGGAGAGTCTGCCCTCTGCACGACCTCCCTCAAGCTGCCCCTCTGCCACCATGAGCCCCTGTGCAGCAGCCACACCAGGCCCTGGACTGTTCTGTTAGGGTCCCTGAACTCAGAGGCTGGGGCCAGCCTACGTAGCCAAGAATAAGCGAACCAGCAGAGAGGGAGAGGGGACTTGGGAAGGGATGGAGGCTCTCTGGTTAGAAGAGATTTTTGCAATTTTGAAACTGAATTTTGGATTATACGTTCCTCTACTAGGCTGCAATCCTTTCTGTCCAAGTCATCTTTGTATCCTGTCCAACGAAACCCTTTGCCTTTTGTGTGCAGGGTCCTTGATTGACAGTTGTTGAACGACCTGAATGAAAGACACTCACTAGAGGTCCTTTCCTCCAGCTATGGCCTGTAATCACTCAACCGCACACTGAGCACCTACTGTGTACTAAGCACTGACTGAGACAATGAACACACAATTGCCAAAAACAAAATTACAAACAAAGGAAAGGCAGCCATGGTCTGTGCCCCTCCTAGAAATCTTTCCAGTGGAAAGACAGACATCCAACAAGTAGGACAATCCCAAGGGCTCATGATTATCTTAGGGGGGAAGTCTAGGATAACGTAGGTGAGCACAGAGCAGGGAGACCTAATGTTGAGGGCCCAGGAACGTCTCCTTGAGGAAGAGATCTTTAAGCTGAGGTCCAACGGGGAGGTAGAAATTAGCCAGGTGAAGGAGGCTGGGAAAAACGGTTCAGGCAGAGCTAACAGCATTTGTGAAGACCTAGAATTTAGAGAACAGGTGGCTTATTGAAGGAACTGAAAGAAGTCTCGTACATCTTCCGAACTCCAGACAACAAGATCTTCTAACTCTCATTCTAGGAGAGAACCCCAGGCATTGTTACTGCCAGTAAGAAAGGAATCTACTGCCTCTTTGTGGCCTTTCCCCACACCCCAGCCTTCAGGCCTAGCAAACAGGAGGAATCCTAAAAGATGGCTGGGACACATGCAGGCAGAAGGCCATGGGTGTGGCTGGGAGGGCGGGAACTGGTCCAGGCACCCAGACCCTGGACTAAGATACTGGGCAAGTCCCTTCTCACCTCTATCTGGACCTCAATTTTCATGCTCTATGGATCCTCAGCAGTTAGCACAACACCTGACACGCAGACTTTTTTGAATTAATGAATGACTTCAGTTTCCATCTGTAAAAAGATTCCTTGCAGTGCTAACATTCTGGGTCTGAGACCCACAGTCATCCCTGCCCAGGATTCTTTGAGCAACAGAAGCACCATGAAAGGAACAAGCACAGTGCCCAGCACTTGTTTGTTGCATGAATGTTTGTTGAATGAATGAGTGAATGTTCTTCCTGAAGTCACTATAAAAGCTGTGACAGATCCTGGCTTCTCTCAGCAGCTGCTCTGATCGCCATCCCTCCTAACCCTGTGCAAACATTGTCACCCACTCACTCCCCAGGGAGATGTCAGGTTCAGTGGTGAAAATGAACTCTGGCTCATGCCGTTAGCACTCCATCCTAGGGGAAGAAGATCTAAGGTGATCGAGAGGTAGGAGAACAGACAAAGGACTAAGCTTTTCAGAATTTGAACACATATCTCATGTAGCACTGTCTTATAAACACCAAACCTGCTAGATATTCTACCCAACCCTGTAAACAACTAGAACTCACCAGGACTTGCTGGCAGAACTCTGGAAACGAACAAGTGTTCCCAGAGCCACCATGTTCCCTGTTTGCCCTGTGCCAGGCAGCTATAGGAAGGGCAAGAGTTCCCAGCTGGGCACACCCTCAGATACATTTTCCCTCTCCTGTGGGTTTCCAGGCTAGCCACAGAAGCCTGATTCATCCACAACCACACTGAAACATAGAATTAATTTCAGCTATACCCTGGGTGAGCCAGGCCATTATGGCAGCCAAACCAACACTTACAGTATTATTTCGATGGGAAAATGTGTTCTGAGCTCCAAGCAACCAAATTATAAGTGGGACACAGGCACACCCAGGTTCAAATCCCAGTTTTAACACTTCCTAACCATGTGGTCATGGGCAAGGCACCATCCTCCCTGGCCTGTTTCTTGCTTTGTAAAAAAATACCTCCTATAGAAGGTTCTGGTACAGACTAAACAGACACCAGGGAAAAGGCCTCAGCTGCTCATGGCACACAGGGGCTTTTGCAGAGAGAGCCTGGAGAGGAGACTCCAGGCACAGTACTTCCGAGGGCCCTTATCTGGCTCTGCGTGGGGGCAGCATCACCACTGGACTCAGAGCAAGTGTCTATGAGATAAATGAGCGGCCGTCTTAGAAATCACAGAGCATTCCTCTATCTTTGACCTTCTGCAGGCTTTCACTGGCTTATCTGAGCCAAGAACCTTCTCCTGCCCCCACCCATCCCGCTCTCCCCCATCTCTCCGTGAACTGCATTGTTCTGGCTTCCTCAGCTCCGGTCTGGGAAGGGGCTTAGCCTCCGGAAGGGGCCAGAAGCCCTGGCCTTTCACCCTGGACCTGCATGTTAGGCTGGCTTGCCAGCGGGCAGCCCACGAGAGCAAGCAGGAGGAGGTGCGCTCTGGGCACGCCACCGCGGGTGGAAGGCAGACCTCCTCCCGCTGGGCTTTGGCTTTGGCCCCTCCTAGATCTGTTTGTTTCCCTGCAGCAGCCAGAACGGTCTGTACCCGAAGGATGGTGCTGATGGCCAAGGAATCCGTAGGGTCCTAAAGGTCGACCTTCTTCCTTTCCTTTCCCGTGTTCCCGTTCCCAAAATTTAGGGTTTCCTGGCCTTGGGCTTGTTGTCCCCTGCCTAGGGTCACTGGCACTATGGAGGTCAGTCACCTTGAATGAGCCCCACCCCGCGCCCCCCACTGCACTGTACTTCCCATGTTCCTCCCCTCTAGGTGCCACCGTCTGCAGCCTCCTCCGTATTTCCAGGTCCTGTCAATCTGTCCCCGTCCCCATCTCTCTGTGGTACTGCTGCTGGGTCTCCTCTGCTGCAGTCCCATCCCCCGACTCTACCCATCACTCCCAATCCTGTGATAGCAGAAAACGAAAACAAAAAGGTCCTTGTGAAAGTAACATGTGCTTACGGTGAAAATCCAACAGTTACTTGCTTAGCGCAGTGAAAAAGACAAAAAAGAAAAAAATAAATAAATAAATGAAAAAAATCCAACAGTGCAGAAAGCGTAAAATGAAGAAGCAAAAGCCTCTCCATCCCTCGGAGATAATAACCTCCGCGAACAGCTTCTCCAGTATCCTTCAAGATGTTTTCTTGGCATGTTTAAGTATGTACATCTGCAGAAGAATGTCCTCTTTTCTTTTTGTCCTCTAGAACGAGAATAGAGTGTACAAATTGCTCTGCAACTTGTTCTTGCCACCTAACAGTATATCTTGGACATCTTTCCAAAATCTACCTCCCTCTTTTTTTTTTTTTATTTTATTTAAAATTTCACTCATCAGTCAACTTGAACCTCCCTCTTTTTAACGCCCACATAATTTCCCATTATTTGGATGTACTGTAATTTATTTAACTGTTTTCCTACCAGGGACACTTAGGTGGTTTTCCGTTTTTGCAGTCACTCCTAATTGGTTCTCTGCCTCAGGTCTCAAACCTCCAATCTGCCCTCCACACCAGTTAGATTCCACTGGCAATCGGATTTCTCCTTCCCAGCTTAAACATCTTCCTTGTGTTAGGGTCATTCACTAGATGTCTTATCACCCCCATACCTTAAGCTGCTCAAGGCAGGGTGTTGTCTTGGAGCTCTGCAAGGAGCTCTCTCCAGGCCTGTCAACTCAGCTATTTTTGAGCCAGTCTCAGCAATGCCCTAGGGCAATGTTAAATAGTCTTTCCTTCTTTTCATACATAATGAGTGGGAACTCTGTGGGCTGGGCTTTGTGCAGGTCCCTGGGAGATCCAGAATGAAACATGCAACTGGCCTCCTGGAGCTCGCAGTTGAGTGGGAAAGTCCGCCATTGGACAGCGCACAGATGCGTGCATTTCCTCCGATGACAAAGGGAAGGAGTGCTTTGAAAGGAAACAGAGAAGAGGGGATGGAGCATGTAGGGAAGGCCTCTCTGAAGAGGTGGCAAAGTGCAGTGAAGAGACACTAGCAGACTGTCGGATCAGGTTCCCATACTGGGCCGCTCTGGGCACTTCCCCTTTAGTCTCCTAAAATGTACAAGAAGGGGAAACCCCCTTTCAGTTTTAGCTTTCTGTGACAATAATAAATGCTATCAGAGTTCAGAGGAAGCAGCGTTCCCCACTGCCAGGGAGAGCTCAGGAGATTTCTCACTGATTCCGCGTTGACCTTGTGTCACATTTCAGCTCTAGTTCCATTCAATTCTGGGTCAAATTCTTGTTGAGCATATACTGCACATATCTAACACAGGGACAGGGGTGTGTGTGGTTGTGTTGGGGGGGAGCTGTGGAGGCGGTGGTGGGTGTTCAGATTTAAAATACATGACCGGCGGGGTGCAGTGGCTCATACCTGTAATCCCAGTACTTTGGGAGGCTGAGACAGGAGGATCACTTGACGCCAGGAGTTCAAGACCAGCCTGAGCAACACAGTGACACCCTGTTTCTACAAAAAATAAAAAATAAAATTAGCTGGGTCTTGTGGCACACACCTATAGTCTCAACTACTCAGGAAGCTGAGGCAAGAGGATGACTGGAACCCAGAAGTGAGCTATGATCATGCCAATGCCCTCCAGCCTGGGAGACAGAGCAAGACCCTGTCTCAAATAAATAAATACATAAATAAAATAAAATATCTTTGGCCAAGGCGGGCGGATCATTTGAGCTCAGGAGTTCGAGACCAGCCTGAGCAAGAGCGAGACCCCGTCTCTACTAAAAAGAGAAAGAAATTAATCGGACAACTAAAAATATATAGAAAAAATTAGCCGGGCATGGTGGCGCATGCCTGTAGTCCCAGCTACTTGGGAGGCTGAGGCAGTAGGATCACTTGAGCCCAGGAGTGTGAGGTTGCTGTGAGCTAGGATGACGCCACGGCACTCACTTTAGCCCAGGCAACAGAGTGAGACTTTGTCTCAAAAAAAAATAATAATAAAATAAAAATAAAAAAAATAAAATACCTTTGAAGGAGTTTACAATCTGTTGGGGCATCAGACCCAGGACTGGATCGATCGTTTCAATGTAAGCTATTGAGGGAAAAGAGCAACTCGTCCACAGCTACACTGAGCACTGGCTTCAGAGGCAAGCAGGCCTGGGCTGGACTCCCTGCCCCGCACTCCCCAGGAGCGGAACATGAACCTTGCCAGGTCTGTTCAAGGAAGACTTCCTGAAGGCTCCTGAACTTGAGACAAGCTGGGAGTGTGAGCTGCAGCTATAAGGTGGAAAGGGCATCAGGGAAGAGTAATTGGTGGGAAGGAAGGAGCAAGCTGGAAGGGAAGCCACATGAGACCACAGAGGCACAGCATTCCACAGGGTAAAGGGAACCTGGGCAAAGTCAATTATACCAGCATTGAAAGAAAAATCCAAGTGAAAAAGAGCAGGTTAAGGAGTGCAGGCCTCCCCCATTCTTCTCTGGGGCCAAGGATTTTGTGCCCCAGAGGGGACACCAGATGAGAGAAGAGAGAAATTTACTGCTCCCTCTGCCAGTCTCACTTGCAGGTCTATGTGTCTGTCTCTCTTTAGTGTGATTAAAAATACTGTAAATTATATGCTTATACTTGTTGATGTTCTCTTTATGATCCACCGTATGTGGCTGTATATATTATGCACATCTACATACATATTACTGTGCAAAGTTGTATACACAAAGCCATGCATACTGTACTTTATGGAAAATTTAAGAGCGTTTCAGAGATAATTAGAACCATATGTGATTTTCCCCTCCTGGGATGTGGGAGGGAGATGAATCTAGAGATAGGCAAGGGCCTGCCCTGGAGGCTTGCTAGGCTGAGGCGGTGAGCCAGACTTGCTCCAGAGGCAATGGGGAGCTATTAAAAGGTTTAGAGAGGGAGGCCCTAGTGAGGCTGCATGAAGGTAAAATAAACAAAAAGTTCCAAACTCTCCTTGTTTCAACTTAAGAAAACAGAGTTGCCTCTACAATATCAGAGGCAAACCCCAAACCAGTTCTGCCCACAACTCATCTCCGTGCCTCATTTGCTCCATCTGTAAAGGAAAGCCATAGTGTGGGCCTGTAAGACCATGGAGTCAACCTTGGCAAGCAACGAGGTCCAGAGGCTGAGGGGCTTTAGTGGCTTTAGGCCTAGCAAACCCCAGAAACACTGTCGTCAAATCTGAATGTCACTCTCTGCCTCCAGGACTAGCCCCGGACTTGGTGCTTCCACGTTGGGATCCTGTTCCAAGGGGGCAGAGCTTGGGGAAGCTTCTGCAGGCCTACTGATGCCCTTCTTTCCAGGGCCAGACACTCCTAAAACTTCCCTGCAAGTGAAGTGACACACCTTATTGTGCAGTCCTCAACAAACACAGCAGCTGCACTAAGTGCTAAAGAAAAGCTCCCATAATAACCGTGTGTGATAATAAAAAGATAAAGAGGCAAATGGGTATGTAGGTCAGCTCAAAAATAGTCACCCACCCACTTGGCCTGGGTAGCCATTTGTGCCAGATGGGTACAAAGGTTTTTCTTGCTTCCCCTCCCAAGCTGATATTCCCTGCTCTTTTGAAGGTTGCCTTCAATAAAAGTCCTGCCTCCACTAGCTGGAGGTAGCCTGGGCAGCTCTGAACTACAGCCCTGCAGGGGCAGGCCCTGCTCCCTGCACCCTCTCCACCAAATAAATCCTGGGGTCAGAGGGCACAGAGGCCTCTCTGACGTGGGTTCTTGGGGCTAAGACGGGGTTGAGGGTGGTGACTCAGAGACATTCTCCCCACACCCCCCCTTCCGTCTTGTGTGCACCCAGGAAGCCTCCCCCACCCCGACAGAGACCGCTTTGTTAACACAACCCGGTCGGAGGAAAGTTACAGCTTCAGGGTTGTGCGCGCCTCCTCGGCGTCTACCTCATTCCCCCTCTCCCCTCTTGGGCCCCCACCAAAAAGGCACCGACCCCGCCTCCCCGCCCCGGCGCAGCAGCCAGGGCCCCGAAGCGCTGAAGTCAGCATCCCTGCGGCGGGTCCGCCTTCCTCCCGGACGGTGGGAGGAGCCTCCCTCCTCCCGGAGTGGGCGGGGCCAGGGCCAGCCCCGCCCCATCCCACTCCCCCTTCATCCCTCTCCCGTCCCTCAGAGCACGTTCTCGAAGTCACGTCCCTGCTTCCCCCCAGTAGGGGGTCGGCGGGGACAGGACGCCCCCCTCCAGTCAGCTGCTCAGCATCTGTCACCTCAGCCGCTGGGATCCCTTGAGGGTGCATCTCGCCTCTGGGGGGAGGGGAGAGGGAGCAGAGGGTCTTCCCTTCCCCCATTCCTGCTGGCCCCAGACTGGCCACTGCAGACCACAGCGAAGTCAGTTAAGCTCTTGTGTGCACCAGTTCCCAGAGCAGAGTCTAGAAGTTTTTGTGTTTGTCTTTTAAATACAAAAAGATTCGGCAGTGGCTCCTGGGTACCTATGCCAAAGTCTGTCCCTTTGTGGGTTACAAATGGGACAATTGGGGTGGGGGAGGGGCCCTCTTTTTAGATTACTTCCCAGATTGGCCTTCTAGGACCTAGGGGACACCAGAGCTTGCGGCGGTGGGGGGGTACTGGGAGGGAGGATGTGGTGACAGAATCACTGTCACTTCTGGGACTGAAAGTGTCTAGCTAAAGGGAAACCCCTGTGTGTCTATCTGCCTTGCCATTTGAGTCAGCACTGCTGCGCCCTGCTGAATTCTGCAGGGGGAGGAAGGACCTGATCAGATAAAACAAGGGCCAACCTAGAGAAAGTCTTTTGTGTCAACAACTCCATAGTGACTTCAGGGGTTCACTCCACCTGTTCCACACTCTAGCCCCCCAGTAACAACCCCTCTTTCCAGCCTTTACATCCCCTTTGGCTTACAACTAAGGGTGTCAGTGGCTTGGGATCAAGGAAATGAGCCTTGGAGTAATGGCTCCAGCCTGCTGACCTGCTGTGTGACCTTAGGCAAGTCACTGCACCTATCTGAACCTCAGTTTTCTTATCTGTACAGTGACACTGATGAACCCTGTCCTGCCTACATACTCTACACAAATATTACTTGTTATTTTTATTGACAAAACTATGAAAATCTTAAAGGATATGGAAGTGTTTTTAAAATCATGAAGAGCTCCACAAGGGTCAAAGATCTTTGTGAGGAGGTGGCAAAATTGCTAGGTGGGGCTAGCAGCTCCCATCACCTGCCAGCCAAGGAATTCCAGACAAAAGCCCAGGATGCAGAGATGCAGACCCTGGGTGGCTGCCTTTTGCATAGACTGGAGTTTCCCAAGCCTTGGGCTTCTAAGGCCACTGGAGATAAAAACGAGTGAGGTTAGAGGATTGGCAGAGGGTTGAGGAAGGGGATCCAAGCCAGAAAAAAGAAAGTTCCCGAGACTTGAGTGAGGCCTAACTGCAGGGAAAGAGGAAGATCATGGGCTTCCTGCCCTGCAGCTCAGGCCTTGTCCACAAAGTGGGGAGGTGGGGGCTGGAAGAAGCTCTCCCAGGGCCTGCTTGCCCTAACATTCAAAGATCTTAACGTTCTTTCTGCTCACAGAAGAATCCTGACAGGGAAAGGGATGACTCTTCTCTCTGCCAAGCACCCTAATCTAGCCCTACTCACCCTGGCCCCTTGGGATATTAAGAGGCTAGATAGGCCCTCCTGGTCTCTTTTCCCCTCTGAAAACAAAAACAAAAACAAAAAACAAAACCATAATAAGCTCATCTGCTGCCCAGGCAGAAGGTGGGCCTGGGTTCTGACTGCCCCCACTGTGGCAGCCCCTGATCATCCTTGCTATCCCCTGCCACACACTCCCTAGATTGATAAAAAAGCCCACCCTGACCCTGCTTCCCCCTTTGAGATATGGCAATTGGAAACCCTCAAAAGTCAAAAACACTGAAATGGCTGGAATACCTCTTTCTACCTTTTCTGGCCTCTGTAGGCCAGGCCTGGGATTTTGGGAAAAGCAGTTCCAAGGAAGCTTTCACATCTTTTTCCTTTGCTATGATCCCCATGGAGGTTGAAGAGGCCTTTGAGATTCTCTAGTTCTGGGTTTTCAAAACTGGGGTATGAAAAACCGAACACTACATGAAGCCACAGGATAAACACAATGTATCTTTCCTTTTATTAAAAGTATTTTTTTCTTTTTTTGGAGGGAGAAATTAAGTAATTTAACTAGTAAGTCATTGAAAAGTTTGCTACTAAAGTTAATACAGATAAAATATATAGTAGAATGCAAAACTGCATTGTTTGCAACAAAAATACTGGGCTTTAAAGACATGTTGTGTTTCCTGAGGGCTGCTTCTGGGCCATAGCCCAGAACCCTACTCATCCTTAGTAGCCAAAAAGCCTGGAACTCAGGTCTGTTGCCTGCTGTTTCCTCACTCCACAGGACTGGCCTAGCTCTGGAAATCAGGAGCCATTTAGCTTAGGCTTCGGGTACTAACTAGAGAGGGGAGATTGCCTAGCCCTCCTCCCATCTTAATTGTTTTCTTTCCTCATAAGGATTCAGAACCCAGGAGGGAGAGGGATTTCAGTTAGCTGGAAGAAAGCTGGAGCAGACAGGATGGGGTTCCTTCCTGAGAGCCAATGGAATGGGGTAGGGAGAAAAGAAACAGTGTGCTGGTGTCAGAAGAACAAAGTTCCAAGCCTGGCTGGCTTCCTAGGACCACTCTGGCTTGGTGGGAAGCCAGATGCATGGGGAGATGCCTGGGCTGGGTGCAGTCTGGTAGGCTGGGCTGGGTGCAGTCTGGTAGGCTAGGCTGGCTGTGGCTTGGCCGCTGCTGGGGTAAACAAAGGCCTCTCAGAATCCTGAGGCCACCTTCCCACTTCTCAAGACCCCTGTCCTTTGGCATGGTGGTTTATCAAACCAGCCCTTTGTGGGGTTCTCACTGCCCTGCCCCATCCCCATAGGAAATGACTTCTTGTGAAACCTAGGACCCCAGCAGAACTGGCTGGCTGTGAGCTTGCCATCATCACGTACGAGCCTTGTCTCTGCAGCTGGAAGCCCTCACCTGCCCCTCACCCACCCAGGCCCTATCTATCTTTCCAGGAGTTCAGCAGCCATCCCAACTAAAGGCAGCAGAATTACCTGGAGAACTTTTGTACAAAAACATCCCACCCAGACCCACCCAATCAGAATGGGGGCTGGGAAGATGAGAATCTCTATTTTTTACAAGCTCCTCAGATGATCCTAATTATTAACAAGACTTGAAAGCCACCGGTTGATGGAAGGATTACTGGACTCTTGCTTTAGGCCTCAATGTCTTCATCTGTAGAATGGCACTATATTTGTTCCTCAGTGGGCTCATAGATAACAGATTTTAAAAGATACTTTGAAAGGCTGCTCAATACATTGTATTGTTAGTATTTCCTTTTCAAAAAGCAGCTTCATTTGCAAAAAGGCTCCCTACTGAGTTTTTACTCTCACTTCAGCAGGACAATCCAAATCCTCCTTGAGGCCCTGGGCTTCAGTGTTTCACAACCCTCCCAGTAAGCCAGGTGCGTTTATAATCTTGCTATTTTGACCAAGCTGTTTGTTGTTTTTCAAGTAAAAAAGCCACAGAAGTCCTGGGAACGCTTTTGCTGGCTTCTTCTCCACCTCCTATCACTCCACCCTCTCCCTGCCGCCCTGACCCACGCTGCCCCTGTCACTTCCACTACCCACAACAAGAAGTTTCCAAAGGGCTGCGGAGGCGCCCCAAGCGGAGCAGTGTAAGCAAGCTGGCTGGCCTTCAGGGGTTCCCATCCTGAATTCTGGGGTTCTCAGAATCACACCCCCACCCCAAGATCTGGTTTAACTTCCCAAACCCGACTGGGGCGGCTTGCCAGACCGAGGCCCTGGGAACCGGTGCACAGGACAGGAACCGCCTGAACAGGGAGGGGCAGGTGGCCGGGAGTGAGCGCTCATTGACTTTAAATTGCAGGCTTCCGCGGGTCCCACGGGAATAGAGCACAGCTCAGGAAGGGGCAGGGTTTCTATATGGTCTGGGCGCTGGCCACAGAGACTGGGACATGGGGCCTGCTTACCAACTCCAGAAGCCTGGGTCACCTGAAATGTGACATTAGCCCACTCCTGCTCAGAGGTCAGCCAGTGTACCTACCAGGGTTGCCTGATGCAGATTCCATGTTGCACCTTGTGTCTATATGATGAGTGCTCCCTGGGGGGCTCCTTCCCAGAAGACACATGGAAATGCGTAGACTCTAATGGAAACGGCATCCTCTGAAGTAGTGCAAAATGCAGCCCTACTCCCACCAAGGGAACATATATTTCAAAAGCATTTTGAGGGGAGTGACTGCTTGATGGGTACAGGGTCTCCTTTAGGTTATAAAGATGTTTTGGAACTAAATAGAGGTGGTGGTTGCAAAACATTGAGAATGTACTAAACTCCACTGAATTGTTCACTTTGAAATTGTTAATTTTATATATGAATTTCATCTCAATTAAAAAAAATGTTGAAGTATTGAAGGGAAAGTACTGACTGTTTTAAAAGTTTCCCTATAACAAATCAGCCCTCTGCATTGTGTCACCTTTCTCCCCAGCTTTCTGGGATCACTGACTATATTCCAGCCAGAAGAACTGAGTTGTCTCAAAAGCCCTGCTCCCAGACCCCTGAGGAGGAGGGGAAATGATCCAATCTGTCCAATGTTCTTGGCAGCGCTTGTCAAAAAGAGAACAGAAAGGCAATGCCAAGGTCCTCTGAAGGGCCAATCCATAGGCGGAGCCAGATCCTGGGAGTCCAGATGTAGGTCTGTGTAATTCTGGGAAAAGCCATGTTCTTCTCTGGGAGGCCGAGGTGGGCGGATTGTTTTAGCTCAGGAGTTCGAAACCAGCCTGAGCAAGAGCGAGACCCCGTCTCTACTAAAAATAGAAAGAAATTAATCGGACAACTAAAAATATATAGAAAAAAATTAGCCGGGCATGGTGGCGCATGCCTGTAGTCCCAGCTACTCGGGAGGCTGAGGCAGAAGGATTGCTTGAGCCCAGGAGTTTGAGGTTGCTGTGAGCTAGGCTGATGCCATGGCACTCACTCTAGCCCGGGCAAAAGAGTGAGACTCTGTCTCAAAAAAAAAAAAAAAAAGCCATGTTCTTGCCTCACATAGCTATCCATTTACCCATTCATTCCTTTGTTCATCCAAGGAGCATTCACTGCACCTCTGCTATACACCTGGCACAGTGCTGGCTGCTGGAAGTCAAGATGAGTGGAAGACCATCCTCGAGCAGCTGTCTAGTGGGAAGACTATAAAGTAGAAACAATTATTAATAACAGAGATATGCACAGGGTGGAAGGATGCCCTGAGGAGGGCACCTAAGGGATGGGGGGATGGGGGCAATGGGGAAGGCTTTATGGAGGAAGGGATGACAGAGTTGAGTCTCCAAGGCTGCTAGTGGGAGCATGTCCAGGCAAGCCCAACCTGCAGCCAGCCTTGGCCTGAGGGGAGTGGGAAAGGAAGGGGAAGACACCAAATGTAGGGTTTATAGGTTTTCCGAGGGCTGGAAGAGGCCTGGCTCAGAGCTGCCCCCTCCCTAGGAAGGCCCCATTGCAGAGGTGAGGAGTGGTGTTTGGTGCCGGGAGAGGTGTGTTAAGCTGGTTACAAAGTCTTTCCAGCTTCAGCCAGGTGGAAAGGATTCTACCCTCAAAGGATGGACCAATCCCCTTCATCCTGGCTCTCCAGAGGGGCTATGGGTTAAGAACCCCCTCTTCTAGGTCCAAGAGTTCTCCTGGCAGACAGTGATATAGGCCTTGTTCCCCTCTATTGTAGTGATAGGGGGTGTCACAGGGGAAGCCACTGAAGACCCCCAGGCCTCTATGCAGGAGATTGTTTTCCTGGAACCCACTCCCTCCTACTCTAGGAAACACTTTCAGGGCTAGAACTGCCTTCCTTTTCACATCACTTTTTTAAAAACAGGAGACAAAAACACTAATAGATTTCTTTTGCAAAGAAACAGAATTACCCAGTGCACATTAATGCAGCGCTTCCCATTTGGGAGACAGTGAATTAAAAAAGATGCTTGGAACACTGCTGGGCACTGGGCTGTGATGGTGTTTGTTGAATGAATGAATGATTCCTAAAAAACTGCCCTTTCTAGACTGGCTCTTGATTCTCTGCTTATGAATATCAACTTAAAAAAAACAAACTATTTTTCTTAGGTCAATGTTCCACACTTTCCTGAAATATTTTCTTTTTTCTGTCAAAAAAAAAAAGAGAAAAGAAAAAGAAAAATGAAAGTATTCTGATCAGAAGCATCCTTGGTGAAAGAAAGAAACAAGAAAGAGAAAGAAAGAAAGAAAAGAAAAAAGAAAAGGAAAATAAAAGGGTGTTTTAGGTGTTTCCAGCCCAGCCTGGTGGGAGGAATGAATGGTCCTCTGACGGATTAATTCCCAAATCTTCTGTCCAGGACAACAGGAAGACACTTCCATACAGGCCACTCCCAACTCTTTTCTTTCCACCTCAGTTCAGAGTGATTTCAAGAGGATGTCACCGACTTCAACCTTCCAAACACTTCATCTGATGGCCTTGATCTGGTGTCATTAAGGCTCCAGCCAGTGTTCAGGCCTTAAAAGCCCCAGGGGCTATTCTTAGACCCCTTTTTTTACAATACATAAATTTGTCCCCGAAAGTGGTTCTCTCACCTGCAAAATGGGAGTGGGGTGCAGGGCCTGGATTTCAGGTCCTTTCTGGTTCTAAGTCTTGGTTGTCCCAGGGCCTCTGGGTCAGCTTTTTTTTTTTAATTAGGATGGGAGTGGGGGGCTGGGGAGGGCAGTGGCTAGCCTTCTGCAAGTGTCATTTGTCACGTGCAAGCCTGCCCTGAGGCAAGGCCCGCCAGTCTAATCTGGTGAGGTTTGTGACCACTCCCGGGCCAAGCGTCTGATGTAAGTTTGGTTCCCTCTTCCATCAGGATCCCTGTGTCCCAGATTGATAAACCTTTAAAGAAATGAAGGCTGAGTCCATCCGAACCTCCTCCCACCCCCAGCAATCATATCAGCCTCAGAGCACTGCAGCCAGGACAGATTTCCTGTGACCCCGCCTGAATGACGAAACAGGGGAACGCAATTGCACTCCTGGGCTTTTCCGGAGATCTCAGTCCTCCGTCCTGATGCAAGTCTGTCTGGGTCTGTTACACAAAGCACTCGGAGGGAGGGGCGCTAGGACCCGGCGGACGCCCGGGAGGGGGAGGCTCCTCCGAGCTGCAGTCAGTCCGTAGGGCCTGCGGGTGGGTCAGTGTGTCGGTCTGATTTGGGTCCTTGTCCTCAGCCCCTGGACCAGGCACTAGGAACCCGGGTCCATCAACATTCCCCTAACCACCTTCTCCAAGCTCTCGCCTTGGAAGCGGTCGGGGGGTGGGGGTGAATAGGGCTTGGGGACCAGGCTCCTATGGGGGGCACGGATTTCCCCATTAGCCCATCCCCTGGGGCTGTGGAGTAACGGACAGGCGCGGTCTCGGGGAGGGGGGAGCACGGTGCCTGGAGCTGCCCAGTCTTTGGACCCCACCCCCATATCGCGACCCTTCGCAAGGCAGGATAGCGTGGGGCACGGGCGCGAGGGCTGGCCGGGCTAACGTCTGCTGCTCCCCGCGCCGCCGTCCCACGGGCGTCCACCCATGTGCCCAGTGCTGCCCGTAGCTCTCGGGCTCCAAGACGCGGGGGGCAACCGTTTTCCCTGCCTGCAGCCCCCTCAAGTTCCCCTGCCTATTCCCTCAGCGCGGTCACGGGCTATCCCCTCCCCCAGCAACACGACCCTATAATAAACAAGTCTTTCCTTGATCCTCCCCTGCCGCGAGCGCCCTCGGGGACCTTGGCAGCTGCAGCCGCCGCGGATCCTTTCCAGAAAGGGGGCGTGGCCGCAGCTCGGGGTTCGGCTGGCAGCGTTCCGGGGCTCAATGTGGGCGGGGCCATGCCGCTGTCACCGGGCAGGAGAGAACGTTGCGAACGTGCGCCCGGAACCCATTGGTCGAGGCGGGCCACACTCCCGGGTCTGGATTGGGCTGTGGCGCGGAGAGGGCGTGGCCTCGCCACGCTAGTCCTTATAGGCTGCTCCGCGCTGGTGCTGGGGATCGCAGCAGGCTGAGGGGGAGGTGCGGCTGGGTAGGAACGACAGGTCTGGGCAGCGCTCGGTGGTTGGCACCAGTTCGCACACCCATTGAAGCGGCAAGACGCACTTGTCCTAACAGTTCTCGCTGACCGCGCTAGCTGGTGAGTGCCCCGGCCGTGTGTGCTGATCTGTGTGAGTCCTAGCGCTCGCAATCGGGTCTAGCCCCCAGACTGACGCCCGGTCCGTGCCCCTCTTGTCTTACAGCGGCTTCTGCGCTCCCGCAGCCTGAGCTCATCAGCAAACGCCCTGGCGTCCGTCCTTACCATGCCGAGCCTTTGGGACCGCTTCTCGTCGTCCTCCTCCTCTTCGTCGTCCTTGTCCCGAACTCCCACCCCCGATCGGCCACCGCGCTCAGCCTGGGGGTCGGCGGCACGCGAGGAGGGGCTTGACCGCTGCGCGAGCCTGGAGAGCTCGGACTGCGAGTCCCTGGACAGCAGCAACAGTGGCTTCGGGCCAGAGGAAGGTGAGCGGTGGGCGGGTGCCGGACGCGACTCGAGGGGCCGGGAAGGTGTGGAAGCGCAGTGCCTGAAGGGGTCAAAGCCACCTTGGCTTGCTATCCCTTCAGGACCCAGAATGCCTGGGGGCGGGCGGGGGGGTGTTGGAGCTCAGAGTACGAATGGGGGGCGGAAACTGAGGCACGGAGTGGGTAGGAGCGCTGGTTTCTTAGTGAAACAGGACCTCCCCCGCCTGTATGTCTCCTGTCAAAGCTGCTCTAATACTCCTCCCTGCGTGCTCTCCCCTCCAGACTCGGCATACCTGGATGGGGTGTCGCTGCCCGACTTCGAGCTGCTTAGCGACCCCGAGGATGAGCGCCTGTGTGCCAACCTGATGCAGCTGCTGCAGGAGAGCCTGGCCCAGGCGCGGCTGGGCTCGCGGCGCCCCGCACGCCTGCTGATGCCTGGCCAGCTGGTGAGCCAGGTGGGCAAGGAACTGCTGCGCCTGGCTTACAGCGAGCCGTGTGGCCTGCGGGGGGCGCTGCTGGACGTCTGCGTAGAGCAGGGCAAGAGCTGCCACAGCGTGGGCCAGCTGGCCCTCGACCACAGCCTGGTGCCCACCTTCCAGCTGACCCTCGTGCTGCGCCTGGACTCACGCCTCTGGCCCAAGATCCAGGGGCTGTTTAGCTCTGCCAACTCTCCCTTCCTCCCTGGCTTCAGCCAGTCCCTGACGCTGAGCACCGGCTTTCGAGTCATCAAGAAGAAGCTGTATAGCTCGGAGCAGCTACTCATTGAGGAGTGTTGAACTTCAACCTGGGGGGCTGACACTGCCCCCCACGCAGCAGAAACAACTGAACTTTGGGGGTGGAGATTAGCAGGCAGGAGCTGAGGGACAGATGCCTGTCATTAGCAAACTGACAACAGCCACCTGAGGGGAGGAAGGTGGAGGCGGGAGAACATAGTGTTTCCTAGGAAGCTCACTGGGTTGTGTGCAGGCGACTCGGAGTTGGGGGCACATGCCCTACAGTACTGTAGCATGAAACAAAGGCTTAGGGGCCAACCAGGCTTCTGGCTGGATGTGTATGTAGCATGTATCTTACTCTTCTTATTGTTACTGACAGTTATAAGATGACAGTGGTGTGACAGCCAGGAGAGCAGCTGGGCTGCTCCGGCCTCTGCTAGGGGTGTGTGCTCATGGTAGCAGTGGAGGGAGGGGGGAGGTCATGGAGGTGGTTTGTGTATCTCCTGGTCTGAGGGGACCAAGTATGTTTGTTGTTTGTTTTGTATCTTTTGTTTTTCTGATCAGAGCTTCACTACTGACCTGTTCTAGGCAGCTATCTTACAGACGCATGAATGTAAGAGTAGGAAGGCGTGGGTGTTGGGATCAGTTGGGATCTTTGACACTTGAAGAAAAAAACCCACCTGAGAGCTGCGTTCAACCCATCCCCCCCATGTACTGTGGAGCTGAGCTGTGAGGGGAAGGGGCCGATGTGGGTGGGGCTGGAACCCCTCCCCCAGAGGAGTGCCATCTGGGTCTTCCATCTAGAACTGTTTACATGAAGATACTCACTGTTCATGAATACACTTGATGTTCAAGTATTAAGACCTATGCAATATTTTTTACTTTTCTAATAAACATGTTTGTTAAAACGGTTGAGTCTCTTATCAGTACCATGAAACGAAAAGTAGGGAGGGGGTGCTAGTCAAAGGCAGGTTTCATCAGACTGTGGGGTCCACCTGTGTGTTCCTCTGTCCCTTTCCGGGACTGCCTGCCAGCCTGGTAACAGAGGTATGTGGACTGTGTGCCATCTGTGCCAAGGGATCCTGGCTCTCTTGGCTCTGCTGGCTGAAGCTGCCAGGAGAATGTGCTGGAAAGCACCCGAAGGTGAGGGGTGAGTCAGACCTCCCACTGAGCCAGAATCTCAGTAGGGAGAGCTCACCTGGCTGCCCAGGTTAGAAGGCCCAGGCACAAGGGCTTCCTGAGCCCAGGGTCCTTACAGGCACTGAAGGGACTGGAAGAGACCTTTTCTTTCTTTCTGTGAGAAAAGTCAACAGTTCTATTTGTTCTGCAGTCATAAAAATTACAAATTTTATCTTGGATATAAGAAGGCTAAGAGGAACCTAGGGCTCAGAGAGGGGCATGAGCAGCCACAGGAAGGAAGTGTGGGCCAGGCAGGTGCAGAGCCCCAACACAAAGCGTCACGCACCGTACACGCGCGTGCACAGGGAAGCATGGGAAGGAGTGGTAAGGGCTTAGAGCAAGGAGATTGCAGGCCTGTCTTCACAGGTGCCCTGGGTGACCTGGATGCCCTGGGTAACATGGACTCATTACGCTCTCTGGGCCCCAAGTTCCTTATCAGAGAAATTGTCAAATTGGGGTTGGGCCAGATGAAGGCCAAGGCCCTTCCCACTTCTCCCTCCCTGTGACTGGGTCCACCCACACCGAGTGGCCTTTGGAGAGTTATTATTTCCCTTGTTTTCTCTTCCTGGTCCCAGACAGGCTTGTTTGCTCAAGACTAAAACAGTGGTTCTTCCACTTGAGTGTGTAGTCACATCGCTTGGGGCCCTAGTGGAGAGTCTGAGTGCAGGTGGGGCAGGGCCCCAGGAATCTGCATTTTCCTCAGGGAGCCTGATGCAGGGTCCTGAACTTTGGGATAGCTTAGAAGACCCACATCTCTTGGGTAGAACTGAGTGACTTGTTCCCCAAAATGAATGGACTTGAGTTAGAATAGATTTGAAAATGGATGGTGATAACGATGAAGGTACCTAGAGTGTAGTTTTAGGAAAGCCCTGACACCCATTCTCTTAGCACATCCTCCTGATGGCCACCCTGCGAGGGCTGGGTGGGGCAGGGGTTTGTCATGTTTTACGGATTAGCAAAAAGAGGCTCAAGCCCATGAGTGACCATCTTCTTGGACAAGAGCTGATATTGTCCACTCTCAGTCTCTCAGGTTTGGGGCTGGGAGGGAAGCAGGCTTCACACTTGAGTGGCATCCGAGGGGCACTTTCCCAGGAACTGACATCTACACCAATGGTCCTGACCGTACTTCCATCACCTCAAAAGAGGAGCAAGGAAACAACTGTCTATCTCCAGAGGAGTTTTGTTGGTATTTGGAGGCATGAGCTGGATGTATCGGTCAGCGTTAACCCCTCTTGGAGCCAAGGAGGCAGCTGAGCACACTCAGCTCCTTTTCTTAGATGGTCAGACTGAGGCCATGGTAAGGCTTGGCTTCCCTCTCCTAAAGCCAGACTGGCTTTCCTCATCTTCGTGGGGCCTGAAAGTCCCCCCAAGCAGGACAGACGGGCTGCCAAGTGGGAGCCCTGTAGCTTGGGTTTTACAATAAGGGGAAGAAGCTTGCTGAGGTTCCAGCCAGTTCTGGGTCCTCTAGATCCCCTAAGACATGGCAGGGAGCTTTGCCGCAGGTATTGAGCTCCCTAAGAGAAGATGCGGAAGGCTCTTTTGCTGCTAAGCCTGAAAGCTAATAAAGCTTACAACTTACACATAACATCCAACTTAGGTAAATGCTTTCATAAATCATCCTATTTGGTCTATAAAAGTTGTACTGATTACCTCCCTTTGTACAGGATTCCCTCTCTTATTCCTACTTCCCACCTCCTCAGGTGACTGCTCTCAAACCTGCAATAGTTCCCTATTGCCATATTCCACCATGTGTCTTTCAGGACCTTTGGTATTGGGTCCTATATTCCAGGCTTACCTCCCTCCACCCATCTTATTTTGTTACAGGTCAGTATGGTCCTCCCACTCCTATAGCCCTAGGCTCTGCTCTCTCTAGCACCCCCCTCCAGGGATGTGGCCACTCTACAGAGTTTGCAAGCCCTGCCCTTCCTTTAAGGCCCAGAGCAAGTTCCAGCCTTTTTTTATGGCTCCCTTCTACCTCCCCTCCCCCCATCTTTCACCATTGCAGTGTTAAAACATAGCACACAATGATCTCATTGTATGCACTTGTTTTGCATCCCCCCCTAGCTCTATGGGACACCTCTAAGTGCCCCTCAGGCGTGGCATATAGTGGTTCACTAAGTATTGGCTATCTGAGCCCTCAATCATCCCCCTTCCCCAAGCAGCCTCAGACTTTCAGGCTAAGGAGAAAAGAGGGCAGGATAGAAACATGTAGTTTTTTTTCATTATGCCTATTACCTAGCATATTGAAATATTAAAGGCTATGGTCCTGGGCCGGTCGTAGTGGCTCACACCTGTAATCCTAGCACTCTGGGAGGCTGAGGTGGCGGGGGTGGGGAGGTGGGGGGAGATCGCTTGAGGTCAGGAGGTCGAGACCAACCTGAGCAAGAGCAAGACCCCATCTCTATTAAAAATCAAAACAATTAGCCGGGCATGGTGGCACTCGCCTGTAGTCCCAGCTAACTTGGGAGGCTGAGGTAGGAGGATCACTTGAGCCCAGGAGTTTGAGGTTGCTGTGAGCTAGGCTGATGCCATGGCACGCTAACCTGGGTGACAGAGTGAGACTCTGTCTCAAAAAAAAAAGGCTATGGTCCTGGTAGGGAGGTAGAGTCCTTAATGGATAAGGCCACATGCATTAGAGTTAGTGAAATCTGGGTTCAAATCCTGGCTCAGACATTTCTTAGCCAATGACCTGGAGCAAGTCACTCTACCTCTCTAAGCTTCAGTTTCCTCATCTATAAAGTGGGGATAATGTGAGGAAATGATACATAAGAAGACATAACACGGGCAGAGAAAGGAGTGGGCGGGCAGGAGATGAGGGACTGAGAGTGGCAGAGCTGGCGGCAGAGCGAGCGCCCTTTCATGGGGACCGCCCTTTGACTCCCTTTCCCTCTGGTCTTTCTTTCCTCTAACATCTTTTCGAAAGTCACCATCTTGGCTGGTCCGAAGGTAGTGAGTTATCTCACTTGATTGTTCACAGTCAGTTACAGACTGAACTCCTTGTTCTACTACTTTCCCTCCTTTTCACTTCTACACTTGACTAGTCTTAAAAAGAAAAGAAAAGAAAAAAAAACCGAAAAAAAAAAAAGTCACCATCTTAACAACAGTCATGTCAACATATGACCTTAATAAATTCTCAAAAAACCACATCACTTTGGGGGAATATGTTCAGACAGCTGCACTTCTAAGCTGTATTCTTCTAATTCTGGTACATATCAAGCATCATATATATTGTTCCTTTAATTCCACATCATGATTCAGAAGGAAATACCAAGGCCCAGAGTGGCTCAGTGAGCAGGTCCAGTAAGATGGGAAGTGTGGTCTCTTACCTCCTGGGCTTTCTATTCAAATCCCCCAAGACCTCCTGGTTCCCCAGCTCAGGGCAATCCAGGTCAACCATGTTCCTGCTTTTGGCCAAGTACTGCTGGGGCACTCCAGGGGAAGGCTGAGGATGAAACCAGTCCCAATTAATAGATTTATGACGGGACTCTCTAATTATCCTGAAGTACGGGGGTTCTTTATGAAGGAATCACAAATTAGAAAGCAGACCATTAAACCCAGACACATACATGCAGGGACCCAGCTGAGCAGTCTCCATCTTGATCCCCACCATGGGCAGCTTCATGGAAACATCTGGGGCAGCAGATGCAGCCTGCGACACGTGGTGCTGGTGGCTCTGAAGGCAGCGGTTGTCACTTGATTACTGCATTTATCCATCCATTCATTCATTCATTCATTTAATCAATATACCATATAACTAAGTGGGTCCACAGGGGCTATAAGAGAAAGTCAAATTAAGTAGAAACCCTTAAGAAGCTGATACCAAAATGCTCTTGCTCTCGCTCTCTTTCCCCCTCTCTCTCTTTCTCCACACACACACACACACACACACACACACACACTTGTACATAATCACACACACATTTATGAGTAAAAGTGTGGGGCATAGGAGAAGAGAAAATGGGTACATATTCAATTCTCCCCACCCCTAACTTCTCAGGGAAAATTTTTCTATTTGTATAAATTTGGGGGCACATGTGCAATTTTGTTACATGCAAGGGTAGCAGCCAAGTCAGGGCTTTTAGGGTGTTCATCACTCAAATGACATACATTGTACCCATCAATTAATTTCTCATCTTCTTCCACCCCCTCTCCCCCTCCCAGGAAAAATTATTCAACAATATAGAGAAGTATATAAAATGAAACTAATTGAACTGCATATTTAAAATTGATGAATTTTCTTGAATGTAAATTATACCTCAATAAACCTGAATTTTAAAAAAAGTATATATACAATACATAGCCGGGCACAGTGATGCTCATCTGTAGTCCCTGCTACTCAGACGGCTGAGGTGGGAGGATCTCTTGAGTCCAGGAGTTCGAGGCCAGCCTGGGCAACACAGCGAGACTCTGTCTCTGTCTGGGCACAGTGGCCACGCCTGTAGTCCCAGTGATTCCAGAGACTGAAGCAGGAGGATTGCTTGAGCCCAGGAGTTTGAGGCTGTAGTGAGCTATGATGGCGCCATCTAGGACAACAGAGCAAGGCTCCATCTCAAAAAAACCAGAAGCATATATACACAAAAATGAATGCAATGGGGATCATAGGCCTAAATGGAAGAGCTGAACTATGAAACTCTTAGAAGAAAATGTAGGAGCAAATCTTTGTGATCTTGGATTAGGTAGTGGTTTCTTAGATAAGACACCAAAAGTACACAAGTGATAAAGTAGAAGATTGACAAGTTGAACTTTATCAAAATTAAAAACATTTGTGCTTCAAAGGACACCATCAAGAAAGTGTCCCACAGACACTGGGAGAATATATTTGCAAATTATATATCTGATAAGCAATTTACATCTAGAATATAAAGAACTCTTTCAACTCAGTTAAAAAATGAGCAAAGGATCTGAATAGACATTTTTACAAAGAAGATATACAAATGCCCAATAAGCCATTCATGAAAAGATGTTCAACATTATTAGTCATTAGGGAAATGTAAATCAACACTACACCGAGATACCATGTCACACCACCAGAATGGATGTAATCAAAGAGGCAGACGATAACAAGTGTCGAGGAGGCTGTGGACAAATTGGAGCCCTCATGTATTGCTAGAGGGAATGTAAACTGGTGCAGCACTTTGGAAAACAGTTTGGCAGTTCCTCAAAAAGTTAAACCTAGAGTTACCATATGACCCAGCAATTTCACTTCTAGGTATATACCCAAGAGAAACGAAAACATGTGTCCACATAAAAAACCTGGACAGGAATGTGCATAGCAGCCTTATTCATAATAGCCCCAAAGTGGAAACAACCCAAATGCCCATCAACAGACAATTAAATAAACACATTTTGGTATACCCACCAATGGAATACTATTTGGCCACAGAAAGAAATGCAGTAGTGATACATGCTACAGCGTGGATGAGCCTCAAAAACATTATGCTAGGGAAGTCCTCAGCCTTAAGCCTTGAGGGCAGGCCTCGTGCTGCTTGGTGTTACCCCAGGTCGGAGCCTCAGTCCTGGAAAAGTGAAGAACAGAAGGGCGGTGGGGTCGTGAGGAGGAGCCTGGCGGCGCTGCTTTGTCCAGTTGGGCGGTGAGCGGAGCGCTGGGCGGTGGCTGCGGCCTGGGCGGTGACCCTGGCTGACCCTCTGCAGGGCAGCCGCGCTGCCGCCTCTTGCAGTTTTCCAGGTGTCTTTCCCTGCCCGGGACCCGCGCTCCTGTTGCGCGCGTCTGGAGGATATGTGTGTGTGGAGGCCCGAGGTCGCGAATCCACGCGTGGGAAGCCGGGGGCGGTGGCTCACGCCTGTACTCCAGCTGCTCGGGAGGGTCGCTTGGGCCCATGAATTTGGGACCAGCATGGACAACGCAGCAAGACCCTATCTCAAAAAAAAAAAAAAAAAAGGCTGGAGACCTAGGAAGCTTTCTGTAGTCTAAGCTACTATCCAAAACTAGAGGTGAGTCCAAGGCATGGGAAATTTGTGGGAATAAAATACTCTACAGCCGCCAAAAATAACGTTAATTACTGGGTAATGGGAATAAAAGTGATTCTTTAAAAAAAATTATGCTAAATAACAGAAGCATGTCATAAAAGATGACATACTGTGTGATTTAATTTATATGAAATGTCCAGAATAGGGAAATCCATAGAGACAGAAAGTAGGTTAGTGTTTGCCTAGGGGTGGGAAGTTGGAGGAAATAGGGGGTCACTGCTAATGGGTGACTACTCTTTGGGGTAATAAAAATGTTCTAAAATCAATTATGATGATGGCTGCAGAACAGTAAATAAACTAAAACCCATTAAATTGCATACTTGCAGTGAGTGACATTTATGATACGTAAATTTATCAATAAAGTTTTTTTAAAAGTACACATTTGTCAAAATTCATAGAATTGTACATCTAAAAAAAGGTGTGTTTTACTACATGCAGATTATACCTCAATTTAAAAAATTTTAAACACTCACAAAAAAGTATATAAAATGAGCTCTGGAAGTTTTAAAAAATAAATTATGGCTCCATAATTATAGTTCCATTTAGTGTGAAAATGGTAAATTTTCCAATAAGAAAAGAAAAGCAAAGAGAAGCCACAATCACTTTAGTTTAAATTTTATTTATTGTCTGTCTCTGACTATAAAATGTCAGTTTTTGTGTGCCTAGCATTGTGCCTGCTTCATAGAAAATGCTCCAAGAACATTTGTGGAAAGAGGGAAAAATGGAAAGAACCATGATGTCTCAAATCCACCATCTCCTGAAGATGCCCATGGGGGCCACTTTCAAGCACTTTTTATTATTATTATTGCTGTGAAATACACATCACATGAATGTTGCCATCTTAACCATATTTAAGCATACGGTTCAGTAGCATTAAGTATATTCACATTGTCATGTGACCAATCTCCACAACCCTTTCCTCCTTCCAAAACTGAAACTTTGTACCCATCAAACAACTCCCCATTTCCCCCTTCCCTGACAACTACCACTGCTTTCTGTCTCTATGGATGCGACTTCTCTAGGTAACCCATACAAATGGAATCCTACAGTACTTGTCTTTTTGTGACTGACTTATTTCACTTAGCACAACATCCTGAAGTCCATCCATGTTGTAGCATGTGTCAGGATCTTCTCCCTCTTTAAGTCTGCACCGTACTCCAGTGTGTGCACCTATCCCATTTTGCTTATCCATTCATCCGTTGTGGGCATTCGGGTCGCTTCTGTCTTGTGGCTATAGTGAGCAGTGCTGCTGAGAACATGGATGTGCGGTTAGCTCATCAAGCCCCTACTCTCACTTCTTTTAGGTTTAGACTCAGAAGTGGAATTGTTGGATCCTATGGTAATTTGATTTTTGATTTTTTGAGAAACTGCCATACTCTTTTCCATAGCAGTTGCGCCATTTTACATTCCCACCAACAGTACACAATAATTCCAGGCACTTTTGTGCCCCTCCACACCCCAGTCTAACTCCAGCTACCCCGATACCCAAGTCCTGCTGCATCCATGCCTACAGGCGGTAAGTGGTGAAGGGTCAGATGAGAGCTATGGATCTCCAGTATTCTAGGGTGTTCTAGGAAGCTGGAAGAGAGGCTATCTGCCAGACAGAGTGCGAACAGGTTCCTGGGAAAGGCAGGACGAGACTTCAGCCCTGAAGATGTGCGTGCTCCCTTCCTTCTCTCACTTGGGCCTCCCCCAGCACGTTTCCAATCCCACGTGGGAGCCTCTCTGGGGAACATGCTGAGTGCTGGGGGACAGAGTGGTAGAGCTGTTTTGGGCTGGGGCATCTTGGAGGACAGGAGAGGAGCCCCCTTTCCAATGGTCCCCAACCCATTCTGAACCTCAAAAATTTTGTTGACTTTTGCTATCACTGATTGAACAAATATTATATATGACAAACCCCCATGACTTTAGTGAATTTATATTCACTTAACTGCATCTACACACATTTAAAAAGTAGCAGGACAAATATGGGCCAGACATGCTGTGGACATCGTCTATAGACAATGCAGGGACAGGCCCCATTCGAACCTGCCGTCCCGGTGATAATTTCAGGCCTTTAGTCAAGCCCCCCACTCCTAGGGCAGGTCAGCCTCTGGTAGTTTGAGAACTGCCCACTGCACCACAGGGTTATGAGGAAGCGGGGCTCAGGGCCAAAGAGGTTAAATAGTCCATATTTATGGAATGTTTTACGTCTTCAGCTCACACAACATGTCACCAACCCTATGAAGTAGCTGCTACTACTATTATTATTCCCATTTTACAAATGGGGAAACCGAGAAACAAGGGGCAATGGAAGGAGCTTGGAACTGGGAGTGCAGAGACCTGTGGTCTTGCATGACTTGGCCACTGACACTTGTTTCTTCATCTTTGAACCGAGGGCAGGACTGGATGACATCTAAGAGTGATTCTTTGAGGCAGAGCTCAGCTGCCGCTGCCCAGCCCCACCCGTTCCCCCTCCCCCTCCCTGGGTTCAAGCCTGGGGTGTGGGTAGGGGTGGAGTGGGGAGGAAGAACAGAACGCCTTGCAGGTCCCTGGGCAAATGCTTGACTGCTTTCTGGGGCCAGTCCAAGCCTGGAAGGAGAACGTTAAGAAGAAATTTCCACAGCCCTTCCCCCATTAGGGGATTTTCCACTCTGCCTGGGCAGACATGCCTCTTGGTTTCCCCAGAGCTGGGCTCTAGCCATCCATAGGTTTTATTGAAGGGCTCAGCTCCGAGCTAGGGGGAGGGGAAGACCTGGTTCTGCTTCTTGCCAGTCGGGGAGGCACGACTGATCTAGAAAGAAGAAGCAGGGTGGGGGGTGGGGCAGGAGGAGCCAGGATGACTGTAGGTGGGAAACCTGTGGCCTCAAAGCCACATGTGGCCCTCCAGGTCCCTGAATACGGCCCCTTGACTGAATCCAAACTTCACAGGACAAAGCCCTTTAGTAAAAGGATTTGTTCTGTAAAATTTGGATTCAATCAAAAGGACTCACTCAAAGATCCAGAAGGCCACAGGTTCCCCACCCCTACGAGGAGGGCACCAGAGCTCCTGGACAAAGGAGCAGGAAGACCGGCAAAGAATAGATGAGAAGGGAAATAATGTGGACCAGGCTTACAAAGGTTGCCATGCACACGGGGACAGTGCAGTGGCCAGGAGAGAGTTGGATCAAAGAAATGGAAAATATGGTGAAGCGACTGCGGCACACGGAAGACAGACAGCCGTTGCAGGGGCTGGCACTGTGGCCTCTGCACCAGCCTGTCCCGCTGCCGGAACACCCTTCCCTCCAAGCTTCCCTGTTGGCTCCTGGGTGATGAGGTTTAGCTTCCTGACCCCTGCTCCACAGAGCAGCCCTCCCTGGCCACCCCTGTGAAAGCGGCCACCCTCCAGCACATCTCCGCCTTGGATTTTCTCCAAAGCCCTTATCGCCACCTGAAGTTAGCCTGTGTCTTTGTTTAGTGGCCACCTCCCTCCTAAAGGAGCAGAACTCTCAAGTGAGCTTGTTCTCTACCAAATCCCCAGGGCCTGGCAAATTGCCGGCTCAGTAAATATTGTTGAGATTGACTGAATTGCACTTTGAAGTGTCACGGCAAAAAGGAAGCCTATAATGATAACTTGTTTTTTTCTAAGCACATACTATCGCCAGGCACCGTGCTAAGTGCTTTACCTGCACTTATTCCTCCGAGCAACTCTATAAGAGATGAGGCCAGGATCGGTTAAGTTGCTCAAGGACATACAGACACAGGATTTGCATCTACACACTTAACCTCTAGGCTAGCACTGCCCAATAGAAAGAGAATATGAGCCATATAAGTAATTAAAAATTTTCCAGTAGCCACATTAAAATGTAAAATCTGGTGAAATTAATGTTAATAATATATTTTATTTAATCTAATATATAAAAAATAGTATCATTTCAACATGAATCAATATAAAAATATGAATATTTTACATTTTCTTTTACTAAGTCTTCAAAATCTGGTTCATAGTTTATACTTACAGCACTTGCTACATTTTCATCAGAAAATGATCTGTATTTAGATTTCATAAAATTAAAAAATCATAAAATCAAAAAAGTAGATTCACATACCCAAGTTGTTCCAAACATACCTAAATGTTTTCAGATATTGTTTTCCAATATCTCAATTGGAAAACAATTCCAATTATTTTTTATGCCTTCTAATTTCTTTCAAAAGTATTATGATGATTATTATTATTATTTTGGGACAGAGACTCACTCTATCACCCAGTCTGGAGTGCAGTGGCTTGATCACAGCTCACGGCAACCTCAAACTCCTGAGCTCAAACAATTCCCTTGCCTCAGCCTCCTGAGTAGCTGGGACTACAGGTGTGCACCACCACACCTTACTGATTTTTAAAAATTTTTTGTAGAGACAGCATCTCATTATATTGTCCAGGCTAATCTCAGACTCCTGGCCTCAAGTGATCCTTCCACTTTGGCCTCCCAGAGTGCTGGGATTACAGGCATGAGTGACCAGGCCTGGCCTTCAGTATCACTTTTTATAATTAAATGTGCATTAATTAAAATTAAATAAAGTTTAAAATGTAGCTCCTCGGCGGCACTAGTCACATTTCCGGTGCTCCATAGCCACATGGGGCTAGAGGCCTCTGTATTGGCCAGCGCAGCTCTGGGCATTGGGCTTGAAGGTTGGGTGGTTGGGAGAGGGAGGCTGGAGCCTGAGAAGTCCTGTGGGAAGAATCCGGAGCCAACTGGGGACCAGCTGTGGGACAGAAGGATGGAGAAACTGAGACAGTCAGGCCTGGCCCCACCAGCCATGACTGCCACCAAGCAGCACAGGTCCGGCCTGGTCGCTCACAAGGGGAGTGCCTCCCGTGGGCTTCTCTTGGGCCTGGAGACCCCTCCCACTAAGGAAGTGATGGCCCTCAGAGCCTTGGGTAGAGCGAATGGTGGCTCCCCTCAGAGCCAGCATCCCCTACAACACCACCAGAAAGGGATCCAGGGCGTGCATGAGGCTGGATCTGAGCAGGCTCAGGCTTGGTGGACGGGGTGAGCTCCCTCTTCTCTCTCTGATCTGTGGGCAGCTGGAGCGGGTGGTTAAGTGTGTGGGCCTCGTTAGCAACTCTGAAGTCAGGTACACCTGGGTTCCAGTCCCGGCTCAGCCAATACCTTGCTGTGTGACCTTGGATAAGTCATGTGAGTCCCGCTTTCTTTGGAAAACAAAGACAAATGATGGAATATTGTAAGACTCTAATGATGTCTATAGTGTGCCTCGCTCGATTAATCAAATGATCAATTAGCAATCGCTACTCTTCCCAGGTAATTCCTCTTCCTGTTAAAAATAGGAAAGTAGACTGGAGAATGTTGATGATCATTGAAAAGGAGATGGCAGAGGTGTGCTGTAGAGGGAGGGAGTTACCCCTGTGGCTGAGGGTTCCCTCCCAGGGCTTCCCCACATCCCCTGCATGACACAGACCTGGCTAACCAGTGGGGGTGGGAAGGGGGACCTGCTGCTCCCACAGGCAGGCGCCTGAGCATGAGGTAAGAATGGCCAAGAGCCACCTTCCAGAAACAGGGAGGGTGACTCAAACTGAATCAGGAGTGGGTGAGGTCAGCCTGGGTCCCAGGAGTTACTCAGAGTGACACTGGTATATTATGCCTGGCAGGAGTGAGGGATGAATGAGGCTCCAGGAAAGCAGGTGGGGCTGGAAACCACCCAAGACAAGGAAACGGTTGGATTTAAAACTCGAGGCAGGCAGAGCGCGGTCTGAGGGCAGCAGGCAGGGGCTGAAAGTGGGCTTGGCTGGGGTGTTTTTGAGGGTGGGGTCTCCAACTCCCCCTCTGAGTCAGCACAGCACTTAAGCCAGGAATACAGCGGTCTGGTACGTCAGCCTTCCCCCTTCAACTCCGCAGCCCCAACCTTCTCTCTGCTCTGCCGGGTCCTCCCACTGCAGGAGATGAGACAGCCCCAGGCAGCCCACTGTCCTCTGCCTTGCCAAGTCTTTTAACTCTTGTCACCTTGTCCTGCCAGCATTTCCTCCCTTGTCTGTAACTCCGTACAGGAATTGGAGCTCCTAGAGGCAGGACAAACCTATCTCGCTCACTGCTGTGTCTCCTGGGCACAGCTCAGATTGTGGCATACGGTGAGTGCTTAGTAGATACTTGATAGGCTAATGGACTCAAGCCCTGGGTGGGTTCTCATTGCATTTCTAACATGAGTTAGGTGGCTGTGGGCCACCTATGAGCCTTGTTTCCACATCCATAAAGTGGCAAACAATTGCCATGAAGAACCCAGAAGAACCAGGTCAGAAAACAGGGAGGATGAAGCATCCAGCCAGTCCTAGGAAGTTTCTGATGGATAATTCTTCAGACACAGCTTGTGAGCAGGTCAACTTAGAGAAGAGGAAACTGAGGCACAAGACGGTCATGCTTAAAAGACTGTCTAGTGGGGCTGGGCGTGGGAGCTCATGCTTGTAATCCTAGCATTTGGGGAGGCTGAGGCAGGAGGTTTGCTTGAGGCCAGGATTTCCAGACCAGCCTGAGTAAGAGTAAAACCTGTCTCTACTAAAAATAGAAAAATTAGCTGGGCGTTGTGGTGTGCACCTGTAGTCCCAGCTACTCGGGAGGATTGCTTGAGCCCAAGAGTTGGAGGTTGCAGTGAGCTGTGATGACGCCACTGCACTCCACCCAGGGCGACAGAACTGAACTTTGTCTCAAAAAAAAAAACAAGGCCGACATGGGATCAGCAAGGAAGGGGTGTGCTCTCTCCGGGGCAGCAGCCTCACTTTCCAAATCTGTTTGCTCCCTGGGTGCGTAGCATCAGGCTGGCATCTGCAGCAGAAGCCGCAGAGGGAGTCAAGATGTGGGTTCTCGAGTCAGACTGCCAGGGCTCCAGGCCAGGCCGCTCCTCTTTTCACCTGTGAGAACTTGTGACCTCACTGTGTCCTCACTGGAGGACACAGGTCGAGTTAGCAGCCGGCACCCATTCTCCATTGCTTCTGTTCCTCTTTTGGAGAAACACTCCTCCCTCCTCCCTCCTTCAGCCCACAGGTTCAGGCGAGGCTGCAGGTGTGGGGCCTGTGACCAGACCTGCCAATCTGCATGAGATTCTTCCTGCCCTGCGCCTTTCACCTGTGTGGTCACATGACCCCCAACTGTCAAAGTTAGAGTGAATCCTGGCACTTGTGTCACAATTCCCAAGAAGAGACCCTCTTTTCTATCGAACTAGAACTTGGCATATGCACCTGGAGCTGCAGAAGACACTCATGGAGCCTAAACATTTCCCAACTTGATCTGAGTCCCCAGATCAAGTCATGCTTGGATTTTTCAGTTTCCTGAGCCAGTATATTCCCTTCTTAGCATAAACCAATTTGAATTAGGTTTTCTGTTAGTTGCATCACAGAGTCTGAAATTCACATAGTGAACTTCCTTAACCTCTCTGAATTTCAATTTCCTCAACTGCAAAATGGGTATGACAATGTAACGATATTTTTTAGGAGAAAGGAAGTGGTGTTCTAAAAGGGCTGATCAGGGTCCTGCACTTACCATATAGCCAGATACATACTAGGCGCTTGAAAAATATCAGCTTTTAGGTGCTCCATGAATGTTTATTAATGACTAGACAGCCAACTCCAGCGAGGTGACCTGCAAGGGTGGGGTCCCTGGAAACTCAGGTATGGAGGTGGGAGGCACCCCTACAGGGGCCTGAACACCCTCCCTGACCCATCCGGGTGGCACCAAGAAAAGCTCTAGTGGGGGTTGGGAATCAAATTCATTTTACAGGAACATGAGTCTCAGTGACTAGGTCCAGTCTAATGCCAAGTCCAGCCACTCTCCTGGGTCAGCCTCTCCCTTTGGGCACATCAGTGCTGTCCCACAGGAGTAACTCCTTGCCTCAACCTCAACCCCTCAACCAAGCTAAGTTATATGGGTCTGTTATTCTTAAATGGAGCTTCCAGAGGGAATCTCAACCGTTTTTGAAAGGAAAAAAAGGAGTTACAAATACTTTCTCCCTCCTACTCGTGAGGGGTGAGAGGCGGGCTTTATCTTCTTTAATCTGCTGTCTCAGGCACAGTGAACTTTGCTGGGAAGGGTCAGTTTCCCCTTTCAGATCTCTAGTAGTCAGGATGCTGTCACCAGTTCACGGCAAAGAACCCCCCGCCACACCGCCCCAGAGCCTGACGCAGATTTGCTAAAGGAAACCACCCGTCTCACAGCTTGCCACACCTTCCTTCCGGGCAGGCCGTGTGCCAGGGGGTGGGAATGACACCCCCAATCCCTCACCCCCACCCCCAAGATAACCACCAACCCAGCCACACATCATTCTCACACCTGGGAATTGAGCTCACTTTGGGCTTTTCTCTCCTAGCCTCCTTGAGCCTCAGTTTCCCCTTCTGTAAAATGGGGGTAAGGATAGCAGCCACCTCTTGCAGGGTCGTTTCGAGGGAATCATGGAGAGAAAATTCCTAGGGTGTTCAGCACCGGCATCAGCGCAAAGTAACAGGTGTTCGCCCCTCCTGCACCCAGAGAGAGGAAGGCACGTGTGTGCAAGGTCACGATGCTGGCGAAGGCAGAGCCGGGATTCGAACCCGGTTCTACACAACTCCACACCCAGGCTCCTTCCACCTCCTGAAGCTCAGCGGTCTTTCGCTAGTGGGGTCCTCCCTAGCCGCTTCCCTGATACTTTTCTTCCTCCGCCTCCGCCTTGCGGGCCTCGGGAGCCTCCCGGCCGCAGCCCCTCGGAGCCAGCCCTCCCCGGCGGCCCGGGTTGCTGGGCAGAAAAACTGCTCCCTCCCCGCTCCATCCACCCAGCTCGGGTCTCCCCAGCCCCGCCCGAGGGCACTTCCTGCGAGATGCCGCCCCCGACCGCGGCCCCCGCTGACTCCCGGACACAGCTTCACCAGAGCCAGGCTGACCAGGAGAAAGGGGACTGTGTGCCCGCGGGTCTCCCTGTGGGACGGGGAGGGAGACAGGTCGCCCCTAGTAACCCCTCAACTCGGCTCACCCAGTCTGCTTTGGTTGGTCCCTTCTGGTGGCGGAGGCGGGATCTCGATCTCGGTGGCCAATGAGGAGGCTGAGGGGGGTGCTTTTTAGCTGCCATGGCAACAGGAGGCAGCATTTCCCTTCCACACAGGGCGGAGCCGGCTCTTCCAAGGACCTGCTACGTTGAGGCCGCTCTGTGGCTCCAGTTCTACCTTAGGATGGGGTGGGGGTTGGAAGTTGGGGAACAACTAGGACCCAAACCCTTGACAAATGCCAACAGGGTAGGTAAGTCCCAGCATGCCCAAGATTGATAAGAGAAGGCTGCCCAGAAGAGGGACGCTGTGAGTAGGGTCTGTGGGAAGGGACAGAGAAACCCAACTTACTGCGATGCAGATGCAGCGGACACAGCACTGCAGGGGCAGGGCACAGGGAAGGGCACACTTAGGTAAGACTGAGTGGGGTAGGTGGTCAGCAAGCAGATCCGGGTTTCCAAGCCAAGACCTCCCCAGGGTAGGGTGAGACCAAGATGAGCGGCCACAGCTGAATTGTGGGTCTCACACTGTCCTTAAGTCCTGGACAGGAAGAGAGAACCAAGGGTCACCAAGGCCATTTCCTTGCCTCAAGGTAGCTTGCATTCAGACTTGGGTATAATCATGTCCGGTCTCAGGCATTCATTAACCTCATACTCTTCCCAGGGAAGAGGAAGGTGACCAGGTTCATTGTCCCGATTCCATAGATGAGGAAACTGATGCCTGCCTGGTAAAATATTTCACCCTTGGGCTCTGGGGCCTGGCGTTGGGCCCAAGCAGGTCGCTTAAGGCCCTTAATTCCCTGGTGTGGTGGCTTGTCCAGGGAAGCCCTGTGCCACAGTTCTAACACTGTCCACCCTTGCTGATGGTGCCAGGGCCAGCTGAACCCCATGTTTAACAAGGCAGGTGAGCTGGGACCAAGGACCCTGCCCCTACCTCTGATGGCACTGGGTGGTGGTGGATTGAGTCTCCCTCCTCAGTCACTCTGGGAGTGAGTCCAGCGTCACCCCACACTCTTGGCCTTAAAAGCCCACAGTCTGTAATCCTAGCACTCTGGGAGGCCCAGGC
>NW_012154174.1:677347-683778 GCF_000956105.1 Propithecus coquereli
AAACAAAAAAACCCCACAATCTAATGGGGGACACACCTATGATGACCATATGGTGTGAGGAATGCTGCAGGGGTGACATGGAGAAAGCACAGAAGAAGCATAAAAGAAGGGGTGCCTAAGTCCACCCAGGGAAGCCAGAGAAGACCTCACAGAGGAGGCAGCCCCAGCACAAGATGCGGAGGTGTTTGCTAGGCAGCCCAGCAAGGGGAGGCCACCCCAGGCATAGAGAGCAGAGGCCTAGAGGCCTGGCTGAGTGTGATATGTGGGGGAAACAAGTCTAGGAGTCTGGACTGGGCCTTTGGGCAAGAGCCAGGCTATGAAATAAATGCCCAGGACAGGGCTGTGTGCCCCACAGCTGGGTGCCAACCCCCTTCTGAACCAGCAGGCATCCAAATACACTTTTCTCTAACTGGTAGATTTATGGAACCCCAAAAACCACTTCTCAGAACCCCACTTTGAGAAGCACTGGATTAGAAGTTAATCACTGTCAAGTACAGTAACACACAACCTCATGGGTGAATCTCACAGGTATAATATTTAGAGAAAGACGCCCAGACCAAAGAGTCATCTTTCCTTTCTTTCCTTTTCTTCCTTCCTTCCTTCCTTCCTTCCTTTCTTTTTCTTTCTTTCTTTCTTTTTTTTTATTAGAGACAGGGTCTCCCTCTATTGCTCAGACTGGAGTGCAGTGGTCCGATCATAGCTCACAGCAGCCTTGAGGCCCTGGGCTCAAGCGATCCTCCTGCTTCAGCCTCCTGAGTAGTGGGGCACCACCATGCCCAGCTAATTTTTAAAATTTTTTTTAGAAATGGGGATCTTGCTATGTTGCCCAGGCTGGTCTTGAACTCCTGGCCTCAAGTGATCCTCCTGCCTAGACCTCCCAAAGTGCTGGGATTACTGACATGAGCCACTGCGCCCACCCCAAAGAGTCATTCTATATGACCCAGTTATATAAAGTTCAAAACCAGGCAAAACTGATCCCTCGTCAGGGTAGTGGTTACCCATGGCGGGGTACAGTGACTGGAAGGTCTGGGGGTGTGACGGGTGATAATGATTGTTTCTTGAACTGAGTGTTGGTTTTGCAGGTGCATTCTTTGTGAAAATTGATCCAGCTGTATACTTAAGATTTGTGTATTTTTCTGTATGTAGCTTCTACTTCAATTAAAAAAAAAAAAAAAACAAGTTAACTGCTTCCCATAAACATCAGTGCAAATGTAGACACTAAAATTTTGTGTTCACATAATCGGCTATAAGCCAAGCATCCAGATGATGTAGAATATGTTTATACTGATTTTTTTCAGACTACTCCAAAATGAAAACACAAACATTTTAAAATCTTGTAGAGAGCTCTCATACTTCAGAGAACCTGGCTACAGGCCAGGCGCGGTGGCTCATGCCTGTAATCCTAGCTCTCTGGGAGGCCGAGGCGGGTGGATCGCTCAAGGTCAGGAGTTCGAGACCAGCCTGAGCAAGAGCAAGACCCCGTCTCTACTAAAAATAGAAAGAAATGATCTGGACAACTACAAAAAATATATATATAGAAAAGATTAGCCGGGCATGGTGGTGCATGCCTGTAGTCCCAGCTACTCGGGAGGCTGAGGCAGGAGGATGGGGAGTTTGAGGTTGCTGTGAGCTAGGCTGACGCCACGGCACTCTAGCCAGGGCAACAGAGCCAGACTCTGTCTCAAAAAAAAAAAAAAAAAAAAAGAGAACCTGGCTACAGGTCCCTGGGTTTGAGAAACGCCAGCTCAAGAGAAAGCATTACAGTGCTCAGGCCTGGGGCTGGGGTACAGAGGATTAATGAGGGGCCTGGAGCTTCTTCCTGAGGCACAAGCTCCAATGGAAATGCCTGGTCCTGGGAGGATAAGGACCTAATGGGCAGAGGTGACCATTGCCCACAAAGCCACTGAGCCTTAGACACAGCTCCATTGTATTAATAGCTAGGGTGGCTGTGAGAAGCGGTCAGTGTACCTGTGGGTCTCCCTGTGATCTCCTGAAGGCAGGGGCCTCTTTCACTCACTCTGTGTCCCCAGGGCCCCACGAGGGGCCTGGCACAGAGAGGGTTTCAGAGGACCTTTTCTGCCAGGGCCTCTTTGCCCAGTTCCATATTGAGAGTGGAGGAGGGCATCTGTTTGGGAAGCCAGGAGTTCCCCGTCACTGGCTGAGTTCCCCAGCACAGGCTGACAAGTTGCCAATGGGCAATGTTGCGGGGGCTGGCAGTGGGGCATTCAAGGTGGGGTTAGGGGTGTCCACTTCCTCCTGGCATGGGAGCGTAGAATGTGGAGGGGGGCTCTGAGCCTTGGGGGCCATCAACGTGAATAGGAAGCCCAGCCCTGCCTGCCTACCTGCCTTGCTGGAGCTGGTAACAGCCCAGCTCTTGGGGAGACAGACTATTCCAGAACCCAGAGAGGGCGGCATCTGTGGGCAGGATGGCCCTGCTCAGCCACTCCACCCTGCCCTACTGTCTCCCCACTTCCTCTGGGGACTTTGCCTCTTATCTTTCTCCTGACTCAGTCTGTCTGGCCCACTCTTGGGAAGCAGCCTCCTTTTCCCCCTCGCCAACTCAACTCAGCCAGTGTTCTAGTGTTTCTCAAACCGCCTTTAGGATTCCTGCCCTAGCCTTGCAGCTTCCTGGAGTATCATACACTCAATAATTTTTCTTTAAAATAATGCTAAATTTGTGTCTGTGTGTGTGTGTGTGCATGTGTGTGTTTAGGAGAAAGGGTCTCACTCAGTCACCCGGGCTAGAGTGCAGTGGTGCAACCATAGCTCACTGCAACCTCAAACTCCTGGGCTCAAGTGATCCTCCTGCCTCAGCCTTCCAAGTAGCTGGGACTACAGGCATGCGCCACCATGCCTGGCTAATTTTTTTATTTTATGTTTTATTTTTTGTAGAGACAGTCTTATGTTTCTCAGGCTGGTCTTGAACTCCTGAGCTCAAGTGATCCTCCTGCCTCGGCCTCCCAAAGTGCTGGAATTACAGGCATGAGCCACCAGCCTTGTTGTCATTTTAACATGGCCTTATTGTGAGATACTGGTGAAATCCTGATTCGATGTGTTAATTTTATTGTTTTCTAATACACATTCGATTTTAATTTAAAATACTTGATCTTGTACCACTTAAAATTATCCTGCCTACCACCACGTTGGAAACTGTCTTATACAATCGTTCACCCAGGATGGGTGGTTTTTATTTATTAATGATAATTGTAATCTCACATTAGTAGTGAGTTTCATGCCTTTTCTACACATTCATGGTCTCATTTGATCCTGTCCATCCCTGTGCTGCGGATCATTAGCCTCATTTACAGACCAGGAAACAGAAGCTAAAAGGGTAATCACGACTTGCCAGGATCACACAGTGAGTTAGGACTTCGGTCCTAATTCAAGGCTCTGGTGGCTCCTGACCAGGATGAAGGCAGGGGAATAAGCAGCATTTCTCTGTATCCAGTCAGACCCACAAGAGCCACAGGATGGAAACTCATGGCATCAGGAGTTTGGATTAGACATGAGGAAGGACTTCCTGGTAAGAAATGTTTAGATCTCAGAATGAGTGCCTGAGGAAGGGCGTGGAGTGCCCAGCTTCCGAAGGCCTCCAAACAAGATAAAGGCTTGCCCAGCTAGGATCATTCCAGTGCTGCCTGGAGGCAGGAGAATGGACTGGAAATGACCTCTCGAGGCCTCCTCCAGCCCCAAAGATGAGTGCACCCTGCCATCACAGTGACCATCCTTGCCATGTCCCCAAAGCATCTATTAAGCAAGGAAAGGCATGTGGAGGATCCAACTTAAAGGAACTGGGAAAAGCCTTGTGTTGGTTGGCTGTTCGCCCGCCCGGGAGGGAGTGGTTGGCAACAGCCACAGATGCATTCGGTGGGGAGTGGGGAGCAGAGGCAGTTCAGGGGGTGAGCGCATTCTCTCACCTGCTTCCCTTCCTTCTGCTCTGGCAGCTTGCATCCCAGCTCTCCTAGGCTGGGGTTCCAAGACCTGCCTACCCTCAGAATCACCCTCAGAATCACTTGGGGCTGCTCAGCCAACTGGGCCAGGGAACCTGCATTTCTTCAACACCCTCCAGGGGATTCTTTTCAAAATGTCCTGAACTAACAAGGTCAATACATGCTGACTTAAATTGTTGCCTCTCTGGGGGCTGAATTGTATTTTTTTTAATTTTGAAAGTCAAAATGTTTATTTCTCAAAACAGAAAAATCATTATTTTCCTTTCTGATTATATAAATAATATACCCCCAGTTTTTTCTTTTTGTTTTCTTTTCTTAATTGAGACAGGGTCACTCTGTTGCCCAGGCTAGAGTGCAGTGGTGAGATCATAGCTCACAGCAACCTCACACTACTGGGCTCAAGTGATCCTCCTGCCTTAGCCTCCCAAGTAGCTGGGACTACAGGTGTGCTCCACCACACCCAGCTAATTTTTTCTGTTTTTAGTTGCCCAGCTAGTATTTTCTATTTTTAGTGGAGACAGGGGTCTTGCTCTTGCTCAGGCTGGTCTTGAACTCCCGACCTCAAGCGATCCTCCTCCCAGAGTGCTAGGATTACAGGCATGAGCCACCTCACCCTACCCCAAAATTCTATCCTCTAGAAAACCAGGGTTGCTTTTAGAGCACATCCTTCCCCCAAAATTGCTTTTGGTAAAATATGCATAGCATAAAATATATCATTTAAACCATTTTGAAGTGTATACAATTTCTATTTTTATAAAGGCCTCCTGAAAATAGGGCTAATAGTGCAACTTCAGACACCTCGATGGGCCAGTGGGGAAGATGTTTCTGGGTAAGGGCCCTTCTGACATTGCTCAGATCGAAACACAGAGGCAGCCACTGCGTGAGGTGGCAGATTGGTCCTGTTAAAATATTAAGACCAAGGGTGACTCCATTTGGGTGTATGAGGGAAAGTGGGTCTGTCTCCTGACAGGACCTCGTGAGGAGAAGCAAGGGGCCTCGCTTTGCTTTGCTGAACTTCTCCAAGAGATCAGTGTGTTAGTCAATGAAGGAGAGAGAGCAGGGCCCAGTCCTCCCTGGGAATGTGTCTGTGATTATCCTGGTGGGAGCCTTAGTCTAGGGTGTTTTCTGGCCCTGGCCTTTGTGGTGAGCAGGAGCCGCAAACTCTGGTGGACAAGGAGGGCCAGGACACAGCAGGGAGCCAGGAGCTGATAACCAACCCTGGGGAGTGACAGGCCCTTGGCAGGAAGGCGGGAGCAGCAGCCACCAGAGCAGGGAAGGGCAACACCCGCCTCCTGCATCAGCCTGGCTGGAGCAGGGCTTCCTTCCTCCACCCCGTGGAGGACAGAAGGGCAAAGAGGGCCTCCAGGTCCCAAACAAGGATTTCAGAGCGTGGTGAGGAGACCTTCAGTTCTGAAACCACGGGCATCGACTTAGCTAATCCCATGGGCTGGCTTCAAAAGGACCTTGAACTCAAGGAGCGTAAACTAACTGGGCAGGGCCATCCCCGTGCTCCTGTGTGGTAACTGTCCCCTCTTTTCCAGACCAGGAGTGATCGCTGTTCTTGTTGATATCCTACCACACTTACGTAACCCTCGCCCAACCCTTATCACATGCTAATTTGCACTTTTGCCCTCCGTGTGTCCCAACTGAGCTGCAACGTCTTCAGGGGTCTCCGTATCTCCCACTGTGCCCAGTCCAGCGCCCTGCACAGAGCAGACGTTTAGGCAACGTCCACACGGTGAGGTTTGTGTGAGGGGTCCTGACAACAAGAGTTGTTGGTGTTCTGAAGGACACAGTTTCAAGGTCCTTCTATGGTAGTTTGAAGGGCTTCCAGGAGGAGGCAAGCTGTGTCTGTAGGTTCCTGGAGGTAGCACAGAGTTCAGCTGATAGTGAGGAAGCAGCAGTCTGAAGGTGAGACCTGTTGGGGGGATGATGGGGTGGGGGCTGAGCTCCAGGAAATCTCACATGGGGTGACCCCCTGGTCCACATGCCCTGGCAGGCTTGCACCTGTGTCTGCCAGGAGGCAGCGCAAGACGCAGGGGCTCCGATTACAGTCCTAAGCCTCAATGGGGCTCGGGTGCCGTCTTTTCCAAGAAGTTGACTTTTGAGGAATCTGCCTGGCCGTGGGAATCACGATGTGTTTGTACTGGCTTCAGCTGTTGATTAAACCCCCATCCGTGCAACTAGCATCCCAGGAAGAACACTCTCTTCCTCACGACGTGTCCTCACTCCTGTTCTCATGTTTATGAGCATCAGGTGGTTTGCAGAGGGATCCACACCCAGGCGTGTGTACCCAGTGAGGTCAGCTGAGAAAACAACAGCCGCCACCACTCTGCTGCTCCTCATTCTTCGAGCTGCAGGCTGGGGCCACTGTCACCCCTGGGCACGCCCCTCCCCCCACCTTCACCCACACCCCCCAGCACCACCCGGAGTGGCTCTGGACTTGTGGACTCATCCCGCTCCCACTGGGCACCCACCCTG
>NW_012154174.1:684077-759191 GCF_000956105.1 Propithecus coquereli
ATGGCGATCTGTCACTTGCTACTGTGTGACCTTGGGCAGTTAACTTACCCTCTCTGGGCATCAGATGCCTCATCTGCAGAATAAGGATAGTAGTGACCTCTATAAGGGAATTATATATATCGTCTGTAAGGGCTTCATAGCCTCCTGAGGGCCTCACCTAAGCCATCCATGGCCCTTCCCAGCAGGACCCCCCTAAGCCCCTCCGTCCTGGTTTCCACTGTGCGGTGGTGGTGGCCCCGCTGGCTCTCTCCTCCCTCAGAGGCCTGTCCCCCTCCCCCTGCTGTGTACTCCCATCCTCCGCCTGCCCATCAGTAGCCCCTTTCTGTCTTGTCTCCTCAACTCTGTCTTTCCTTCTTGGCCAGCACGGCTGCCCTAGCCTTTTCTATTCTGGGAAACAGAGAGGGGGATGTAGAAGCGAAAGAAAACAAACGCGATTTGAGGATCGAGAAAAATCTGGGCTGAGCAGAAGAGTGTGGCACTGTCACCGAAGAACAGGCGCTGGAGCGGGCTGAGCACCAAGTCAGGCTGTTCTGGCGAGCTGGGTGTCCCCCAACACTGCACCGACTTACTTCCTGCCCCTTGATGGAAATACGTGAAACTGTTGGCCGGCCGATCCTGGCCTGGTCCGTGCTGAGAGGTTGTGGCTTCTCCCTGTTCCTGCAATGGAGGGACTTCCAAGCCTTGGCCACCACTGGGAGCCACTACAGATCTGTTGGTTCAGGTGAACCGTGGTAAATGGGCTGCTCCTAAACTTTGGGACCCTGGGCAAGAGTACAAATGGAGACCCACACACCACATGTCTAAATATTCAAAATTTATAAACCAAGCTAACAAGCTGTCAAATAAGTTTTATCATCTACCTCCCTGAATTACCTTCAGAATGACCTGGAAAGCCAGGTTTGAATCTGGAGTTCTTGAACTCTACAGAGTCCTTCTCTCGAGCTTGGGGGCAGGTGACAGCGGACTGGCCATGCAACGTGTGCAATGGGGCTCTAGGGAGTTGGCTGAGTGGACACAAACACAAACTGTTTCAGTCTATCAATACTTTATGTTTGCTGGGCACAGTGGCTCACACCTGTAATCCTAGCACTTTAGGAGGCTGAGGTGGGAGGATGGCTTGAGCTCAGGAGTTCAAGACCAGCCTGAGCAACATAGCAAGACCCCATCTCTACAAAAAATGCAAAAACTGAGCTGGGTGTGGTGATGTGCACCTGTAGTCCTAGCTACTTGGAAGGCTGAGCCAGGAGGATCGCTTGAGCCCAGGAGTTTGAGGTTGCTGTGAGCTATGATGATGCCCCTGCACTCTAGCCCAGGCAACAGAGTGAGGCCTTATCTCAAAAAAACAAAACAAAACAAAAAAACCCTTTATGCTTTTTATTTTCTCCTAGGCCAGTGTGACCAAAAGATCTGATCTACGAGACAGTTTAGCACAGTGGTTAAGAGCTGCGTTCAAATCCCAGGGCTGCCAAAAGTGAGCAAGCCAGTTAATCTCTTTGTCAATTTCCCCATCCATCTGTAAAATGGGACTAACAATACCTCCCTGATAAGGTCATTGTAATTATTAAAAGAGATAATCTATGTAAAGCCCTTAGCATGGTCCTGGAACATAATATTTGCTAAATCGTGAGCTATTATTGCTCTTACAATGTCTCCACGCATGGGCAATGACAGCATCAGAGCAGGAAGTCATCTGCCCCGTCTCATTGCACACATGATGAAATAGCTCACTTAGCTAAGCAGAAACAGATCTGGAACCAGGTCTTCCAATCTTCCCATGTTCTTGGGGTTTGATCTAAGGAAAAAGAAAAGAAAATGGTGGCACAACAATGTGAATGCACTTAATGTCACGGAACTGTACACTTTAAAAATGGTAAAGATAGTACATTTTATGTTATGTATGTATTTTATCATTGTATTAATGTACTAGGGCTGTCCTAAAACATTATTGTAACTGAGTGGCTTAAACAACAGAAATTTACAGTCTCAGTTCTGGAGGCTAGAAGTCCAAGATTAAGGTGTCCATAGGACTGGTTCCTTGCAAGGGCTGTGAGGGAGAATCTGTTCCATACCTTTAACCTAGCTCTGGTGGTTTGCGGGCAATCTTTGGCATTACTTGGCTTCTAGAAGCATGACCCTGATCTCTTCCTTTAGTTTCAAGTGGCGTTCTTCCTATGTGTGTCTTTCTGTGTGTCCAAATGTCCCCTTTATATAAGGACACCAGTCATACTGCATTAGGGTCCACCCTATTGACTTCATCTTAACTTAATTAATTACAACTGCAATGATCCTGTTCCAAATACAGTCACATTCTGAGGTCCTGGGGTTTAGGACCTCTGCATATGTGTTTTGGGGGTACAGAATTCAACTTATAGCAACCATAATAAAAAAAATTGTGGCTACCTTTACTCACTATCAGATCATCGAGGGGGAAAAACACATCTTGTGAAGTCTCTTTTCCTTCATTTCCTTTCATTGGCAAGCTCTTTCCAATGCTCAAGTGTGTGCTTGGTGTGGTGTGCCTTTTAAATTCCTTTTATTCCAAGACAATGGCCTTTGGAGGAGTCCCTGCAGGAAGACCTGTTAAGACTGGCCTGGGACCTCCCTGCCTGAGTTGCCAAACGAAGCAGGAAGGGAAGAGAGGTTCACCTTGACCTTAGATTTAGTCTGGGGTGGAGACTTCCAGACTAAGAACTACCCCTCCAAAGCTGGCCAAGTTCCAATCTGGTGTGGCTGTTGCTGCTGCCATTGTCACAGGCTCTTTCTGGGGAGTTCCAGACGCCACCACCTTGTAGAGGATTGTCCTGGCCTCCAGAAAGCCTGCTCCAAATCAGCACTGAGGGAAGAAAGAGGAAATCTCTGCGGTGTACTCCCTGAGTTTTGGGGGAATGGTCCTCTTCCGTTCTCTGCAAATCCAGGGCTCAGGATTAAGCGTTAGGTTTTTAAAATGCTTCATAAGTAGAACAGCATTAACTAGTAAAACCGTACGAATGAAAGGGGGAGCCAACAAGGATGGAGGGCATGGCAGGAGTGTGTGGTCGGTGATCCGAGGCCGCCTTCCTCCTCCACCCCCCAGGTTTGCTCCAGCTTGGCTGCAAATTCCAGCCAATGTGTTTCTGCTTGGGATGGGAGCCAGGGGTCAGATAAAGTTCCAACTTATTTTGCAGTAGGCTTGACACTTTGCCCAGTGCTCTGGGCCTGTGACAGTGCCAGGATAGTGTGTTGGGAAAGCCAGTCCAGAAGAAGCTGGTTTAAATGAGTTGGAGGGAGCAGGGTGCTGACTAACCAGGCAGCTCAGCAACACAGAATTCTGTGATACCATCAAAGCAACGTAGCTGCCTGGGCCACGGAAGGGCAGCACTCCATTCCCATGAAGCCACCAGAAGCCACCATGCTAATTCCAGCATTTCAGGGACCAAGATCTGTACTCGCACTTTATTATCTTTAGAAAAACAAGTAAGCACTTAACACAGCCAAGCACTTTACATGCACTATCCAATTTAATCCTCGAAACAGCTTGCTGAGGTAGGTACTGTTATTATCCTAGCCACATATATAGACAGTAGCTAACACTACAGACAGTAGATACAGTTACCATGTTTTAGGACCTCTTCTAAACACTTTCCATGCATTAACTAAGTTACTGCGGCAACTGAGGCACAGAGGGGCAAAGCCAGTTGTCCAGAGTCACACAGCTGGCAGGAGTGGACCTGAAACCACTGGAAACCAGGTGACTCTAGAATGGGGGGTCTGTCCCTGCACCATCCCAGGATTTTCCAGAGGGGAAAGCAGGTTCCGAGACAGGTGGGGAAGACAGATCAGGGTGAGATGAGTTACTCAAAGTGAGGGCAAAGGTTTGCACTCTCCTCTGCTTCCCGACAAGCATAAGGAATGGCACCCATGGGAACAGAGCTCAGACATCTGACCCTGAGCCCTTTGCCGCTTTTCCTTCCTGTCCGCTGGCCTAGTTGGTCTGAACTGTGTTATTCTGGGTCTCATGGGAGCTGCTGTAGGACAGACAGTGGGCAAGTGGGCAAGAGGCCTTTTGCTCACACCGAGTTGCACCCAATCCTTCTCGACTCCTAGACACCCTGCCCCGTGTGCTTCCCATAGCTGAGGCTGTGTCCTGATCCCGGAAGTGAGCCAGCTGGGCCCAGCCTTGCACCAGGCCAGGCTTCCTGTCACACTTAAGCTCTGCTGATAGCCCAAGGCCATCTGCAACGATGTCACCTGGTAGGTGGAGATAGGCTGCCCGCTGCTGCCCAGTATCAGTCCTGCCATCATCATTGTCCTCACCAGCTCTGCTTTCACCTGCACCACATGGACTAACGCAAGCACCAGAGGAGCCACTGCCGCCTGTCCCACTGCCTGCCCACACTCGTGGTCCAGGCAGGAGCATCAGGCCTTCTTCAGAGCTCCCAGCTGCAAGCTCAGCAGCAGCTCCTCTAGCAGATGGGCAGAATCAGAGAAGACTTCCAGAGGAGACAATCTTTAAGCAAGGTTTTATATACAAGATCAACCAGGAAAATGTCTGTATCCTGCTCCTCGTGGGTAATTAGGTTGGTTATACTGTCTTGACTTTTTCTTAGTTTACAGACATATCTATGTCTTTATCTACACACATGCATCCCCTGCCTTTTTTTTTTTTTTTAAATTAGAAAGGGACCATGTTAATGTATCAGACTGTAACTTTTTCTCTTCACTTCTAAAAATATCAGGAGCACTTTTCCAAGTGGGTATATATCAATCTTTTTTTTTTTGTTGAGACAGAGTCTCACTGTGTTGCCTGGGCTAGAGTGCCGTGGCGTCAGCCTAGCTCACAGCAACCTCAAACTCCTGGGCTCAAGCGATCCTCCTGCCTCAGCCTCCCGAGTAGCTGGGACTACAGGCATGTGCCACCATGCCCGGCTAATTTTTTCTATATATTTTTAGTTGTCCGATTAATTTCTTTCTAATTTTAGTAGAGACGGGGTCTCGCTCTTGCTCAGGCTGATCTCGAACTCCTGCAGAGAGCTAGGATTACAGGCGTGAGCCACCGCGCCCGGCCCCCAAGTGGGTATATATCAATCTAATGGCTGCATAGTCTTCCACTGCATGGCTGTACCATCATTTCAGACACAGTCCCCTAGTAGTTTTCACCGTTTTTGCTAATCCATCATCCATCCTTTCTTCCTTTCCATAAATATTTATTGAGCTCTCAGGATGTGCCAGGCACCCTAGTGCTGGGTTATATGGAGATGGGGAAAACAGACACAATCTCTCACTCATCAACCTCTCAGTTCAGTGGGGAGACAAACTTCTAATTCCAAGATGCAGTAAGAGCTAAGGAGGGAAAGAACAGGAAGCTCTGAGAGGGGTAACAGGATCTCCACTTCAATAACATTTATGTGGATCAGTACGAGAAGGAGCCGAGCCATTCAAGGAGCGTAGGGAAAAGCATTCTGGACAAAAGGGACAGCATGAGCAAGGGCACAGAAATATGAACATTGTGTGGTGTGTTTGGGGAAGTCAGACTCCTTCTAACGACAGTGTAGGGGTGTAGTTGGGCGTGAGGCTCGACAGGCAGGGCACAGTAAGCGTGAGAAAGCCTCAAATGCCAACCTAAGAAATTTGGACTTGGTTCTGTAAGCAACAGGGAGCTAGCTACTCAACGTCACTCGGCTTAACAACAGCAGCTCTGAGGCTCCAGCCTGGAAAAACCCAGAACATTAATGTTCAAGACGAAATCTCTGCTTCACATGGAAGATTCTTTACCCTGCTTGCTAGGAGTTCCAAACCTGCCCCGTGTCTGGGCCTTAGGGCCAACCAGACTACCTTATTACTGATGTCCCACAGAAACGCAGCCCAGAGAGGCCAACAGATTTGCTCAAGTGAAACAGCAAACCCATGCCAAAGGCAGGAGCTCAAGGCCCCCAATGTCAGCCTTCAGCTCTGGACCTAAACCCGCCTCCTTTCAACTGGGGTTCTTTCTGGCAGCCATTCAAAGCAGGAGGAGGGTGAGAAAATGCATTTTAACAAGAATCTGTGGAGCACCTGCCAGTGCCAACCACTGTGCTTGGCCTGGGAGGTAGAGGGGCCTAGTAAGGGGCCTGCCCGGAGGGTGCTCCCAACCCTGGTGCCCCCAATCTCCTTAAACTGCAGAAATTCCCCCAGGAGTCCCCTCCCGCCCCAGCAAGTTGCTGAAAACTCGTGAGTAACAAAGCGGCCAGGAGTTTCCTGTCTTGCTGAGCTGGCTTACTCAATTTCCCTCATTTGTCCGCTCAGACCAGACGGAGCAAGGGGCAGCCATCAAAGGTGTCTGGGACGAGGCTCCGGCCGCCGCCGGGTTAATGGGCCGCAGGGGACCCCAATCTGGCCAGAGTCTCGGCGGGGGAAGTGGGAGGAGCAGAGAGCCGGGCGGGGGGCCGGGGCCGGGGACGGGGACAACCCCGGGGGTGGGGACAAGCCGCGGCCCCGCCCGCCAGCGCGCTGCGTGAGCCGCGTGCAGGTCTGCGACAGCGGATGCGGTCTGATGGGGCAATCGCCGACGACGTGCCGCCCCGGCCGTCCGCGGGCTCTGGCGGCGGGGCCCGCCCACAGCAGCGAACCCCCTCCGCCAGCGCCCCCGCGCCGCGTGGCTGGGTTTGGGGAGGGCCCTCGGGGCGGGGGGCCCCCGGCGCCTGCGCAGGCCTGGCCCGCGCGTCCAAAGCCCCCTGCAGCCCCGGCGCCAAGGCCCATTATCCCCCGGGCCATGGACGTTCTGTTCCGCTCCAGTCGCGCCACCCCCGCACTGCACTGATAGACGCGAGGACCTGCTGCCAACCCGCAGACACACCTGGGCCGCCCTGCGTGGGTGCCGCACGCGCGGAGGCCCGTCTGCCCCGCTTGTTTGGGGAGCAGTTCCAAGTCGGCCCTTGGATTTGTTGTCCCGTGCCTGTTGGAACAGGGCTGAGTTGTGTATCCTTGGGGAGGTTGCTTAACCTCTCTGAGCCTCAGAAAACTCATCTGTTAAATGAGGATGATGATAGTATCTTGGGGTGTTGTTAGGAGGAAATTAGATAGTGGCTATAAAGTGTTAAACGCCCCCGTGGTCGCTAGGACTCACCCAGTAAGTGATAGCCGTGGTCATTGTCATAGAAGAGGGAACTGTGAGCTCCAAGGCCAGCTGGGCTCAGGGAGTCTGCAACTGGGGCAAGACTGGGTTTCTGGCATTTTTTCTTCCCTACATCATATTCATGCTTCCTGCAATATCACCCCTCATCTCTTCACTCAGGGCCTGCGACATTCATTTATTCATTTGACATCTCTTGATATCTGTGCCTATTGTGAGGCATTAAAAACTGCTTAACTGAATGTGTGGCAGCCCAGGGACATTCCCCAGCCAGACCAGCTGTATCTGTGGCCTGCCCATCCTAGGCTGCAACCAGCACTGGCCCCTGACTCACTGGGATAAGTCACTTCCTGCCTCAGTCTCTCCATCTGTACAATGGAGATAAGAGATGTGGTCTCTGTCCAGTCTCCTGGGACTGGTGGAGGATGAGTCAGATAACGGTGAGGAAAGCCCAGAGAAGCAGAAAGAAGCTCATACTAGAGCCAGGGCCTGTCTGGCTGATGCAAGGTTTGCATTTTGCATGTAACCCGGTACGTGCAGACAGGGATGGTTCAGGGAAAGCATCAGGGTTGAGCAGAGGAGTCCCCACCCCCATCAGACAGCCCAGCGCTAGGACCAGAACCTCACTTAGGAGTCTGAGAAGCCAGGGCTCAGTCCAGGCTCTGCTTCCCCCAGCTCTGTGACCACAAGCAGGTTCCTGACCCCTCTGATCTGTCTGCCTTTTCTGGCAAATGGGGTCCTGTATCTCCCTCCTGGCTGTAGCGAGAAGAGTAAAGGTGGTAACTCCGAGAGCGAGTGTAGTGCATTCTGTGTTTCTAGGTGGGGTCCTCAGGCTGCTGGGGGCTCCAAGTGAGGAACGTAGGATAGGACAGAAGGAAGCTGGCCCCAGTCAAAGGCTTGGCACATTCCATAGTCACCCCAGGCAAGGCGTCCAAGGGACTCATCCCAAAAGACTCAGATCAGTGCGCCCTCAACCAACCCCAGACATAACAGACCCCTGCCTACATCCCATAATGCACACGGAATTTACACTCAGATTTCCAAGTCTGGTTTCCTTACCATCTGCTAGCTGCATGATGTTGGGCACGTTAGTTAATGTCTTTGCACCTCCATTTTCCCACATGTAAAATGGGGATAGTAATGCCGACTTTATCAGGCTGTCGTGAGGATAAGAGGTGAGGTAAATGTAACGTGTTTGTGTAGTGGCCACTGCTTCTCCTTTATTGCCCATCACTCTGTCCCTGTAGTAGAATATTACCTTAGGTCCCTGGGATAGAAATGTGTACTGAAATATTCAGGGTTCTTTTTTTTCTCCCCAAATTTTCTAGCTTCATACCAGGAGCTTTGATGGAGAGAGCTCTGTTTGCTTGGGGACTTTATATACATTATCGTGTTTAACATGTGATGAAGGCCTTACATGACATCCATAATATAGATGAGTAAACTGAGGCAGGAGAGGTCAGCTAATTGGTTTCAGGTCACATGGCCAGAAACGGACAGTGCCAGGATTTGAACCCAGGTCTGCCTGACTTCAGATCGTCCCACCACACAGGCCCTGCCTGCTTCTCGTTTCTGCCCTGGTGTCCCACTGCCCTTTCCTGAGTGGGTCTCTTAAGATGTCAAGTCCCTAAGGCCAGGGACAGTCGCGAGGATTGCTTCGTTGTCTTCCAGGGTGTGGCTGAAGCACACAGTGGGTCCTCAGTCTGTCCTGCTGGCCAGGGAAATTGAGTGGCACTTAGTAGGGAGGTGAGTCCTGTTGGGAGGGAAGTGACTCAGGCAGCCAGCCGGGCTGAGGTGAGGGCTGTGTGTCTCTGTGTGGGTGGGGTGGGGAATGACAGTGGTACAGTGGAGATGACGTGGGAGGGGAATCAGTCTGGTGACCCAGTCCCTGCCACTGTGCCCGCCCTGGCGAGGGCTGAGTGCCCCGAATCATACCCCTCCCGCCCCTTCCCGGGCCCTGTCTGCTCCAGGCCTCCTCTCTTCAAGCTCCTGTCCCCGCTCCAACGCTGCTCCTTGTGTCTCAGCCTTCAAGATGCCTCTTTCACACCTTCGCCATGCTGAGCCTGGGAAGGGGAGCGGGTGGGAGGTCTCAGGGCTGTCCTCCTCCCCAGCCTGATGCGGGGGTCTGGGTGGCGCCAGTTCCATGAGAAGCTGGCTCCTCCCTTGCCCAGGGAGAAGCTCTTTAGGCAGCTTCCAGGAGTCTGGGCCCTGCTATTTTTAGATGCTGTCCCCTCCCCACCCTGCTCCTCCCAGCCTCATCCCAGCTGAGGGAGGAAATGACTCACCTTGAACCCCGAACCCAGGCAGGTAGAGACAGCCTCAGTGAGCCCCGGACAGGCTCCTGAGGCTATGTGGAATCACCTCAAAGTGGCCTGCCCCCCAGCCTGAGGATGAGGTTCGGCCAGGCCGGAGGTCCAGGACCCCACCAGGCCTTTCCTGGGCTCCACTGCTGTCGTGTCACAGAGCCTGGGGTAGGACTGGGCCTTCAACGGGCTGTGGAGCCTCTGCTGGCTGCCTCAGCAGACTGCGGGTCTCTGACCATTCTGTGGGTCTGTGGCAAGCCCCAGCCCGGTCTGAGGGGGCCATACCCGCCGCCTGGGGCCCCACCCTGTGGCTTGATCAGAGACCAGGGTTGTGGAAAGAGAAAAGACTCTGCAGTAGGGGAAGGGAAGGTGTCCTGACCCTGGGAATGTGTGTGTCCGGTGGGGTGACTGTCTCTGTTTGCCCAGGTCTGAGGAGTTTCTGGGGACCTGGGACTTTCGGTGCTAACCAGGAGAGTCCTGTGCCAGTCAGGATGGTTGGTGCTGTGCCCTAGAGCGAGGGCAGGCGTGCGGGGGGCTTGCTTTGGCTCCCTGGCCTGGTCTCACCTAGTCAGGGCTGGAGGACCAAGGGCATGGCTGCATCCACCTCCACAGGAGGAGGTCTGGGGCTGGCGTGGAAAAGGCCCAGAGCTCCGGGCTGGCTGGGAGACCCCTGGAGCCAGCTTGGTCGGGGCAGCTGCCTTTGCTAAAGCCAGGGAGGGGTGGAGGAGCCTGCCAAGTGCAGGGCTGGGTGGAAGGGAGCACAGAGGCTGGGGCTGGGGGGAGCCACCCGGAAATGGCAAGAAATTATGCCAAGAGCACAGGGTTTACATCAGGCAAGGTTGGCCCCAGGCCCACTTACTGTTGGTGCCGCAGTGTGCCCAGTTGTAAAATGGGAAGAGAGGGACCTGTCTGCCTGCCTCAGACACTAGAATGAGGAATCTGAGAGAACGCCTGGGCAGCGGGCAGGCCGGGGTGGGGCTCGCTGCTTGGCTGGAGAGGCCCTGCCGGGCTGACAACCTGCATGCAGCGTGCTCGGCTGGTCAGGGAAGTGGACAGAGGACGCCTTTGCCCTCCTGTCTGTCCAGATCAGGGCCTGCTGCTGCCTCCTTTGGGACGACATGGCTCCTGGCCCCGAGGCCTGTCCTCTGGGGTCAGGGCAGGGGAGCTGTGACTGAGGCCCAGGTCTTGAAAGGGGCATCCCACTGGGCCTCTGTCCCCCTCATCCGCGGGGTGTTGGCTCTTTTTCCACAGCCCAGGGGTCCGTGGCCCAGGCAGCAGCTCCGATGCCACTGAGCTGGGTGACCTTAGCAAATCACTTCTCTTTTCTGAGCCTCGGTTTCCTCATTGGTAAAACTGTGGGGTTGGATTAGGTCTCTGGCCTTTAAATATTTATTTTGGTAGTGAAACCGCTTCTTCAATGAAAGTTCTAATTGCACTAAATAAAAGAAATCACAGTGGGTGATTGAAACAGCTCTCTCACCAAGATCAAGGAGCAAAATAAATAATTAAATAAATAAATAAATAAATAAAAAAGAACCTTCTCACCTCTCACTCCTGCACCCTTTGGGGCCCAAGGGCTCCAGGGACACCGGTTTGAGAACCCCTCTTCACAGCGCCTGCTGTCACTATTAGTTGTGCCTCGAGGACAAGGATGTTGTCCTTGTTTTCCTCTCCAGGCAGCCCAGTAATTAGACCCCAAGCCCAGCACTCATTGGCACCGTCTATCCAGTGTTGAAATCTCCAGATTCTCTTACTACCAGTTCCTGCTGACACTGAGGTCTGTCTCAGTCCTTGTAATGCAGAGGTCAGTGGGGACACAGGCCCCTTGTCTCTTCCTGGGGAAGTACAGGGCCAAAAGCTTCTATGCAAGCTAACCTGTGGGGCACTCCTAGGCTTGCAAAGGACTTCCACAGATCTTGTCTGATGTCCCCCGTCAGCCTGTAGGACAGGGATGAGATGTCCACTTGGCAGATGAGGAAGGGGGCTCAGGGACCTTAGGAGACCGGCTCAAGATCCCCCCGTGGATGCAGAGCTGGGTGCTCAGCCAGGAGCCCTGGTCTTTTCCTGGAGTCACAGTGGGGGCACCTGGCCCACACCCAGGGTGGCTCGTCCTGGCTTGTCCCCAGGTTGCTGCACCTGCAGGCACCAGTGGCCGAAAGAGGAGGCAGGAGTTGATGAGGGAGGCAGAAAAGGGGAACTTTCCTCCTGCAGGGGCCTGGGGCATATTTTCCTAGCTGAGAAGGCAGGGTCGCCCACGCCAAGGCACCTCCTGGCACCAGTTAGCAAGGGGCCGGCCCTGGGCAGGGCGGGCAGAGAGAGGAAGGAGGGGGGGCGGGGAGGCCTGGTCCTTGGAAGCTGGCACTGCACAAACAGGTACGGGAGGAGGCCAGGGACAGGCAGCTGACCAGGGTAGCCCTGATGCCTGCACTGACATCAGCAGCATCCAGGGGGGACGTGCAATCGTCCTGCAGTCTTCTCTGGCTGTCACCACAACGGGGTGGGGGGCTGGGAGGAGCCAGAGGCCTGATGCCCCCTCCATGTGTCCCTCCCAGCTGCTGGGCTGGAAACGGGAGCCAAGTCAACAGTTCCTTGAATTGTGTTACAGCCCGGGCCGCCCTGGCTCCAGAGCTAATAATATGGGCAGATGTAGGTCACGCAACTTGATCCTCTGGGCTCAAATCCCACCCCACCGCGTGAACTCCAGGCTGGCAGTGAGCACGTGGTCCTGAAAGCAGAGCCCTGGGCTTGGGGTCCTGGGGTGAGGCTGGGTCCGGGAGGGAGCCCAGCCCCTGGGTTGGCCTGTTTGTACAAAGCCCGCCTGGGTCAGACTAGCAGACGTGGGCAGCCTCAACACCTATAAACTCAGAGGCTGACAGAGGCTGACATCCTTAGTGACTGAACTTGTGAGGTCCGTGGGATGATGATAATAATTATATAAGATTTTGTAAGTAATAACACAAATGAGAAATGCTTCCTTACATAGCGTGTCCTCGTATAGCTGAGGCTGGAACCCTGATCTCTGGACTTTGTGCTCAGAGCTTCAGCACCAAGAAGAGACCAGAGGGAGACTGAGGTCTGCAGACATCCACAGAGAGGAAGCCCTGAGCACCAGCTGTGGCCTTGCAAGGCCTGTGATTTGCTGCCTGAAACCACTGACACAACTGCTGCCTGTATGGCACTTGCAGTGGTGGTAGCAGGGCTGTTTGACATATGGCCGAAAGCAAAATTCGGCGTCCATGATGCCATCTTCAGCACGCAGGGCCATGAGATGGCAGCCAGCAGGTGGCAAAGCCTGCCAGAGGCCTGAGGCTTGTGGCAAGGGCAGCACCGGAGCAGCCAGGGACAGAACTGGGTCTGACTCCAGGAGTGGGTGGCGTCATCTGGCAGAGGCCTGAGCACTGGAGAGAGCATCCTCTTCCACCCCTCGGGGAGGTGACCTCTGCGGACAGGAGTCAGTGGTCCCCCGACCACCGTTTGTGATTCTCATATTGGCCCCTGGTGCACCTATCCTCACTCAGGGGCAGGAGACATGGGTGTTTTCAGCAGGACTCTGCCTCCCCCAGGAGGTGGGGAAAGGGAGAAAGGCCCCAATCAGTGCTCGTCCCACGAGAGATCAGTGAACGAGCAGCCGGGCTCACCTTGGCCTGATGACCCCAGGCCTGCGCCCTCTAAGGTCTGGGAGAAGCGTCTGGTCCATTGTGCAGGTTTATGGCTGCAAAGCAGCCCACAGGGTGACCCTGGGCAGAGGAGGTGGTGAGCCTGAGAAAGCTGCGGAGGGACAGCCACAACCGGCCATCCAGACAAATGACTCGGTGCGGAGGGGGCCCCTTCCTTTCTTCAGCTCCTCCATGGAGGCCCCACAGTGTCCAGGCCCAGGCCCAGGCCCTGAGGCTGCAGCCTGAACAAGACTGACACTCCCCTGCCTCTCCAGAGGGGAAACCTTCGTCCTTGCACTACACAATTGTCACCAGAATTGCAATGTGAGAGGGCCCTCCAGGGCCAGGCCAGACCTCCCTGAGGAGGGGCCTGGAAGGTGAGAGGAGTTAGCTGTGCGCTGGGGTGTCCGGGGCATCAGTGCAGTGGAGGATGGCGGGGGGCAGGCCAGCGTGGCAGGGAAGGTGGAGGAGGCTCCAGTAGGCAGTGGAGTCAGAGCCAGGAAAAGGACCTCACCAGGAGTGACACGGTCAGGGGAGCGTTTTAGGGGACTGTCAGCATGAGGGGATGAGGCCTGGCCTGGCTGAGCCCTCGCTTCTTCCCTCTGGCCCCCACCTTCCGCACCTGCGCAGAGACGGCCAGCATCCTCCCGTGCTGCTCAGGTATGTCCCTTGGGCCTCCTCATTTGTGTCCAACAGAAAATGAGAACAATCCAGGTAAGGTGGGGGATGCTGCCAGCCAGAGGCCCTGAAGGCCCTGGCCTGACCTCTTGCCCCTACCAGCACCAGCTCCCCTGGGAACTGCACCCTGTGCTCCCCAGGGAAAATCTAGCTGCGGTCTGAGCGGCTGCCCTCCCTAGGGACTTTGTTTAGACCCACTTGGTGGAGGGGAGGGGAGGGTGGGGGTGGGCAAGGTGTGGCAGTGAGGCACACCCTCCCCTGCCTGAGCAAAGCCCCTGGGGTCTTAGAGTGTGTCTTCCCCTGTCCTGCCTGGGCCATGACCTTTATTTTCTGCCCAACCGGCTGTGGCAGAGACAGCAGGTCCGGGCCGTGTCCCCAGGGAAACATCCCTTTATGAGGGTCTGGGGGGTGTGACAGCTCTTTCTGCTCCACCCCCCCACCACCCATATGGCCCCCTTGGCCTTATAGAGCTGTGGCTTTCCTAAGGGCAGCTGAATGAGTAACTGAGTGGACAGGGTACAGCCTGGAGTGGAGAAGCTCAGGGTCTTTCATTCATTCCTGGGAAAGTTCTTTTGCTGCCCAAGGGCCTGGGTGTGACTGGCATGATGACAGTTATAGACTGGGGACCTGGCCTAGGCATTGTTCCCTGAATGCGTCCCCTCCCATCCCACCTCCAAGCCTCTGCTCACACTGTTCCCTCTGCCTGGAGCACGCCCACCTCCCTGGCAAAGGCCAGCTCCTTTACCACGTCCCCAGGCAGGGCCCTCGCACCTGCCACACTCCCAGGGTTTCTACCGACCTTCTGCCCGCCGGGCTCCGTTCCTCTTATCCTGCCTTCCCGGAGTTCCTCATGGGCAGTCGACATCTCAGCCACCTTCGCGGTTTCCCAGGAGTGGGACTTGACACCCAGTCAGTGCTCAGTTAATCTTTGTCCACTGAGGACAAATAGCAAACTCTTGAGTGGAGCTTACTGTGTACCAGACACTGTTTTAAGTTTTATGTGTGATAACTCTTTTATTCCTCACAACCACCCAAAGAGGTAGGTATTTCTGTTACTCCCATTTTGCAGATAAGGACACTTGAGGCAGAGGGAGAGTAAAGTGGTATAGGAGAGCAAAAAATGGCTCCCTCTACCCTTATGGGTTCTTTGCCTGGGCTAGGAATTAAATTGACATATAAACTGAACAGGAGAAAAACTACATTTATAATAATTACATACGTAGACAGAGGAGCCCCATGAGATATGAGACTCCAAGAGGGGTGGCATCCTGAGCTAAGAAAAGAAGAGGGACTTAGGGCTTAGGGGACGGGTGGCAACACAGAACGGTGAGGGGAGGAAGTGTGTGGTGAGTAAAGGTTGTCTGGTTATGCAGATAAAACGTCGCAGGTAATAGGCCAGGCGCGGTGGCTCGCGCCTGTAATCCTAGCACTCTGGGCGGCCAAGGTGGGAGGATCGCTTAAGGTCAGAAGCGTTAGACCAGCCTGAGTAAGAGTAAGACCCCGAGACCCCATCTCTACCAAAAATAGAAAAATTTGCCAGGCGTCGTGGTGTGCACCTGTAGTCCCAGGTACTCAGAGGTTGAGACAGGAGGATCGCTTGAGCCCAGGAGTTTGAGGTTGCGGTGAGCTATGATGACACCACTACACTCTACCCAGGGTGACAGAGTGAGACCCTGTCTCAGAACAAAAACAAAACCAAAAAAAACCCCAAAAAGGTCACCCAGCCAGTAAATGGCCAAGTCAGGATCCACCCCAGGCAGCTGGGCTGTGGGGTCCGCACTGAGGACACTCAACAACCAGTCTGCTACCTGCCTCCTGGGATGCTGCAGCCTCCGGGATGTTGTCCTGTACAGCAGGGTGGACACCTCTGTCGCTGTCAGGAGAGACACCAACTCGAATGGGCAGCTCATCCCTGGCCCAAGCCCCTCAGACCACGTGCCACTGTCCTTGGTGTGGCCTTTCCACCCCCTGGACTCAGGAGGTCTCCTGCCCACTTACTTGGCATGAGTGGGTTTGATCTCCTGAGTACAGTGATCTGGGTTCAGCAAGTGTTTGCAAAACAGTCACTTTGTACACAGGCCCCAAAGACAAGAACAGCTTCTTGAAGACCCTTGGCTGTCACCTTTCCTCCCCCAAGCCTGTTTCCTGCTCTGGGAAATGGGCCAACTTGCTTATGTCACATGGTGTGACATCTGGTAGGGATTCTGAGTTGCTTCTGAACCAGCACTGTGTCAACAGTCTGTCTGCCCGAGTCTTGGCACTGCGCCGTGCCTGCTCTAGATGGCCAGGTGACTTTGTCTGGGCGACCTGGGGTGGGGATGAGGTTATAGTCAGGCCAGGGTGTGTGCTCCTTGCCCCCTGGAGCAGACGCGGGATCAGCCTGGGACAAGGAGATAAGCTGGCCCACACGGGAGCTTGGACGGACTGGTGGCTCATTTCGCCACTAGACAGTGGGGGTGGGGGTGGTACTTGTCAAAGCCTCTTTTTGGCCTCAGTGTGTCCCACCCCTTCTGGCTTGCTGCCACCAAGCTGTGCAGTGAGGGCAGAGGGATGAGGTGGGTGAATTGAGGGGGGCACCCAGCAACGCCTCTGCCAACTGCAGCTAACAAGTGGCAGCTCGTAGACAGGGCAGGCTGTGGTGACCCTGGGCGGGGGCAGCCAATGAGCTCCCGGGCTGCGGTGGCACCACCGGGCAGCCCGCCTGTCTTTGGCTGGCGCAGCAGCGGGAGGGGCCTCGGGCCGCCAGTCAGGGCTGCGGGGCCCTGTCTCCGGGAGGCCTGGGCAGATCTGCCACTCCAGTCACCCGGAGCCTGATCGGCTGCCACATTTTCAACTTTTCCGACCTCCTGGGGAGGGCGGGCTGTGGGGGCAGTGCGGGGATGGCTCGGAGGACTGTGCAGACGGAAACAAACTCGGAAACAACTCGGGGAATTCTTCCCAGGCTCTGGATCCAGAGCGGGCTGGAGAGCTCCGGGCTGGGAGAGGGCACCGGGAGTGTCTCGCTCAGGTGCAGAGCAGGCCACGGAGGAATCGGGTGGAGTGACGTGGGGAAGCAGAGGTGGCAGTCACGGCCCAGGCGTCCACCCAGGACTGGCGTCAGGGACCCGGGTCCTGGCCTGCTCAGGTCCTGCACACCCATAGCCACCAGAGGCCCTTCCCCTTTGCCTGGAGTCAGTCCTGGAACAGCACTTGTGACCTAAGTGGCTGTCAGCTGGATAGGGGTGAGGGGGAGATTCAGGCTTGTCACCAAGAACTCCTTGTGGCATGGGCTGGACAGCGTCAGTAGCAACAGGTGCTTGTGCACTCCCCCCCGCCCCCCGCAGCCTCCCTGCTCAACGCAGACCCGCCACGGTCAATCACATAATAAACATGTATTTATAGATGTACAATTTCAGAATTCTAATTCAAGAAATACAGCTTCTCGGGGGATCCTTTAGGATCTATGTTCTTATTGCACATGGCTCAGCCCATCTAGGGACATCTACCAAGACCAGACAGTTGGGATGGTGGGGGCAGAGCACCAGGGCCACCGCAGTGGGCACTCTGGCCCACGTCCAGTTCTTATGATCTCTCTGGGCTGGAGTGGCCGCTTCATTGCAGGGTGGGACATTGTTTAAAAACCAGATTTGACATCTCCTTACCAAACTTCCTTTCCCAGCAAGAATCCTATTTGTTGGGGGATTTTTAAAAAAAGAGCAAAGAGAAATTCTGGGAGGATAGTTATCACCTCCCGGCTGGCAGCTCGGGAAGAGTAAGGCTTTGGAAGACAGCAGGCTCAATGACACACCCACCGCCTCAGGAAAAATGGTAATTCCAAAAGGCCCAGTATAAACTGTGGGAATAAACAAAACCTCCCTCCTTGCCCTGGCAGCAACTGTTGTTTTGTGAAAAATCCTCATTGGAAGGTGAGGGTAAGAAAACTATTCTGGTTCCGATGTATCCTTTGTCCAAAGTGCGAGAGGAGGCCTGGTGGAGTCACATCCGTGGAGGGTGAAGACAGAGGCGCCCATAGGCACTGACTTTTCTTCAGGGGCTGGGCCGCTGCCCTGAGGTCCTGGGCACCACTGGCTGACTCTCGGAGCAAGAGCCTTCTGGAGTCCTTGACGCACAACTTAGGGAAACCCAGTGGCAATGATGGAGCTGTGCCCTGTGGCACCCATAAGGCAAAACCCACTTAGGGACTTGGCAGGGGGAAGTGGTTAGGTAGGACCTGGCCCCTTCTCCAAGCCCTGCCATTCTGTGGGCAGGAGGCCGGAGGGCTCCTGGGTACCAGGACAGAGAGCCCACCTGAGCTGGCTGAAGGAGAGGGGCAGCCCGAGGTGGGCGGTCTCGCTCCAGCAGGTCCTGTGTGTGTGTGTGTGTGTGGGGGGCCTCTGCTGCCACTCAATGCTGACCTGGCACCTGCCCCTAGGGGTAGCTTTCTCCCTCCACAGCCTGCTCCTCTCCAGCTCAACCTGACACCTGGAGGCCTTCTCGGATTCAGACCATCATGATTAATGCTGCCTTCGCACACAGGCTGGGGCGCAGGGCGGATGTTAAAAGCACACGACCTGACTGTCCTTACGCTGTCAGCTACAGCTAATGTCTAGCTTTTGAAGGACCAGGTTGCCTTCCCCAAATACGCCTCATTTTCTACAACACGGAAGAAAACTAAACAACTTAACCAATCCCTGCATAGTTCAAAAAGTAGACTCTCTCTCTATATATATCTTTATATATGCCTATTTACATATAAATAGATATATATATACGTATACACGCATCTATAAAGTACATTCCGTGGAGAGTTCTTTCCTCTTCCTCTCTGTCCTTGGCCAACGCCTCTGGCTTCCCCTGAGAGGTGACTGGTGGTGGCTCCTGGGATGGGGAGGAAAGGCAGTTGGGCAACCCCCTCCCCCAACCCTTCCCACAGACATTTGCTGCAAGTTTTACATTCTACTTTCGTTGCCATGGTTTCTGTATCCTGGGAGAGAGCCGATGCGGAGCCTCTGCCAGCCCTGGGAGGGAGGGAAGCAGCCCCGTGGCAGGTTTTCTGTCTGTCCTAAGAGCTTTCTGCATTTACTGGGTGAGAGAGAGGGCAGTTGTGTGGCGTTCGGCCTCCAATTCCATTTTAATTTTTTTTCTTTGTATGTCTTTCCTTAAATATACAGTCCATCACCTTGGCTCAGTGCTTGTCACCAAAAATTCTCCAGGGATTTCATAGTCTGGGGAGGAGAGTGGCAACAGTTAGCGCAGCAGTCACGCGGCACCGGCGCCTCTAGCTCAGCCCCCACGTGCAAGCAGACCTCCTGGCTGCGGTGCCGGGCTGCTCGCTCGACCCCCGCCAAGCCCCTCCTGCAGTCTCAAAGCAGAGCCTGCAACTGGATCCAGGCCAACAGGACACAGGCACAGAGAACCTTCACCGGCTCTGCCCACGCTCCTCTGGGCTTGGTCCAAGCTGCCCCCTCTGGCGAATGCTGGGAACAGAGCCCACTCCCCCCACATGCAGGGCTGAAGGAGGTGGCGAGCCTGCGACCAGCAACTCTCATTTTTCCCCACCCTTCTATGCTGAGTGGCTGCATCTGACCCTGAACTCATGACCTTCTGTTCCCTTCCTCAGACCACAGGCGAGATGCCTGGGCAGGGCCGGATGCCTGTGGCTTCCAGGCTGCCAGGTGCAGCAGTGTCTCAGTGTCTCGGAGTGGGGAGTAGTCAGGGCCCACAGGCCTCTCTTGCCTCCAAGCCTGTCAGCTCCCGCCCACTGTCGGGCTGCCCACTTATCTTGTTCGGTTTCCTCCTGCCTGGAAGCACAGAGGAAGAGGAAGGCTCTTGGCGCCCCCTGCTCCCACATGGTTCTTCCAGGTATAGGGCAGGCAGTGTGTGGGGGCGCTATCTTAAGCTTAGTAGTATTTAAGATTTGGTGGCCTAAATACCAGGGCACAGACAACAGTCTGCTGTACTTGGGAAAGGGCTGTGGTGACTTGAAGGCTGGAGTGGACCAAGGATCCAGGAGTGGCCGTCAGCAATCGCCCTGGCCTCCTGCTCTGCCTGGCTCTTGGATACTCCACAGCCCCAGAGCCAGGGAGCAGAGTGGAGGAGTGGTGGAGAGTGTCACTAGAGGGCTCAAACAGACCTCGGTTTCCAAGTAGGTCCCAGAGCTGGCCCATCTCTGGAGGGTGGAAGTCAGGCTGGGGACAATAGTCTTTGCCACAACACCAGGTTTCTGCCCTTTCTCCTTCCCTCCCTCCTCTGCCTCATGACCAGGGCCAAAGCTGCCAGAGTTGCAGGGTGGAGGCAGCCCTGGCTCATACTTGGACCTTGGTGGCGTGGCAGGCCCAGGACTATCCATGCAGGGAGGCCTGCACCTCTGACAGTCGGCTACAGCTTGGGGTGCCCATCTTCTGTGCTTTGTGGTACATATCTGTGTCGCCAAAGTAGCGGGCCCGGTACAGCAAGCCTTCCTCTGCAAAGCAATGGGACAGGATTAGGGCATACCCAGTACCTCCTGAAGCCTGCTAGGAAGCCTGCCTGGGCCTGTCAGGGAGGAGGAAGGCTGTCTGGGCCCAGGAGCTCCGGCAGAGCTGGCCTACCACTAGGGAAGATGCTGGGGGAGCCAAGACTATGGTCCCAGTGTAGGAGAGGGATGGCAGAGGACCCCTTCTCTAGAGTGTGGCCAAGGTGAGAACCTGTCACCCTGTCACACCTGTCACACCTCCCCAGGGGCCCACAGATGGATCCAGATGCACAATCAGCGGGCAGAGATCTGCTCCAATCCACCTCTACATCCTTACCTCGGGCAGCCAAACAGGCTGATTGCAGTCATTTACGGGAACCTGGAGGAAATCACCAGGTGGCCTCTGGCTGCCAGCCCCAGGGAAACACAGGAGTGGAGCCCAGCACTTGGCTGGGAGGTGGCTGGCACAGGGCACTGTCAGGTGCCAGGCCCTCAAAGCACTAGGTGAGTAGGGTTTTCTCCTTTCCCTGCTCTCAAGCTTTGTCCCTGGCCACCCCCCTAAAACACACACACACACTCACTCTGCTGCTTTTCCTTCCAGCAGTTGTTTCGGAGGTTGGCGATGTAATCATCTTCCACGTTCCGTTCCACCGTTTTGAGGCTGGAGCCCGTGTACTCCTCAGAGAAGGTGTCTGCCACATAGTAGACGACGCTCAGGTGGTCAGTGACTCGCCTGTGGACGTGGCCCACGGACCTGGGTGAAATATACGAGGCACAAAGTGGGCATTAGCCCCCAGGCCCAGGGCAGCTGTAGGGATGATGGGGTCCCATGGCAGGAGGTGCCATACAGGCCACAGGGGTAGTTGGTTCCCTTACAATCTAGGGCAGGAGCTCGCACGCTACCCAAAATGAGGGTCTAAAGAAAAGGCAGTGTCCCTCCTACACAAGTGGCCTAGACCATGGCAAGCCTCTCCTTTAGGCTCTCTGCTTACCACGTCGTTGACCTGGGGCCTTGGGGAGAAGTACCTTTCTGAGGAGAGGCCCTGGCCTTGGGAAGTGAGGGACCCCAGAGGGAGTCTGGGCTCTACCTTCTGTGTCTCCATTTCCCCACTAGTCCCCTAAGCCAATCATTGCTGAAGGCCTGTCTGCCTATCAAGGAGCTGCCAGTCTAGAGTTAAGAGGCTTATGAACAGAATGACAGGAAGGATTCCAAGGAATTGTACCCTTCCAGCTCCAATCACAGGCTCTGCAGGCTTGGGTAGAGCCTCAGCACCCAGACGGGAGTCAATGCTCCGGGGGACGGGGACAGCCCCTGCCTTACCCTGCTGCTGCCTCTCATCTTTCCAGCTGCAGGACAAATGGCTGGCATCTCGCCAGAGCGCCTGGCTGCTGCAGGGCCAGTGGACCAACTCTGCCCCCTGCTGGCTGAGAAGGATCCTGCTGCGCTCCCAGGCGGAGGCAGGCTGCTTGGTGGGCACAGAGGGCTTCCACCCATAGCAGCTGAGCACCCACTATGGATCCGATACTGTGCCAGGTGCTGGAAATATTAATAAATGAGGGGAGCCTTAAAGGGTCACATAACTTGCCCCAGTTCACTACTGGCAATCACAACCAAGTATTCATTCAACAAATATTGTTTGAGTATTTCTAATGAGCCAGACATTTTATATGTATTACTCATTAATTTTCACAAGCAGGTAGATGTTATTATTCCCATTTTATAGATGAGGAATCCAAGGTTATGTAACTTGCAGGGTCACACAGCTTCTTAGTGGAGAACTTGGGATTCAAAGCCGCCCTTGCTCTGACTCTAGAGGCCCTGTGCTTTCCATGGTCTCACGGACCCCAACCAGAATTGAAAAGCAGAGGCTCATTTGGGGTCAGCAGGTAAGATGGGGTGGAGAGGGAGTCACAAAGCCCCTGAGATCATATGCAAAGCCATGTGCGCATGCACTGTTCCAGGGAAAAGGTCTGTAGCTTTCACTGCATTCTCTTAGCGGATCACGGTCCTAAAAAGCTTAAGAACTTCAACTTGACAGAGAAAGTATATTTTTAGTTCTAAGCCAGCTTTCTGCACTATGATGGAGAACCTGCTAGATCAGGATGGGAAGAAAGGCCCCTGAAGCAACGTGAGATTCCCACGCCCCTGTCTGCCCACTGCCCATCCTGCCCAGCTGCAGGTACTCACGGCCTCGGGCTCAGACTGTAGGGGGGACTGGAGACCATCAGCTGGCTGAGAGCTGACACGAGGATCAGGATGAGGATGGGCATCAGCTGCACAAACACCCCTAGCCCGCCCTGGAGGGAAGAGCCAACGGTCACCTAGCCGGATCTGGGTGGGGTGTGGCATTCGCCACAATTGCCACCAGCTCCACAGTACAATGGAGCCTGGGTGGCCATGACACTATGCTCTGCCATCCCCTCCCACATGCCCCCCAAATACAGATGCTTCTCCACTGCCAGCTTCCCTGGACAAAAACAAGGCAGCAACTGGCGTTAAATGCAGGAGGGGGCAAGGTACCTGCATTTACTTATGGAAGAAAACCAAAAAATCAGCAAAAGAGGCTGCCTCCAGGAGGTGGCAGCCAGAGCTGGAAGGAGGCTTGCACTAAACACATCATTTTTTGAATTTTGAACCATACAAATATTATTACCAATTTAAAAATTACCAATTAAAAATAGATTTATTCACTATGTGATAATTTTTGATTTTAAAAACTCTTCTGTATGTTAAATACAAAATAAAAGTTAAAAAAATGAATAAACATTGTTGGAGCAAACATAAACCCCCCTCTGCCTGCCAGAATTTAATAAAATGCTCTGCAATCGTCCACAATATTTTAATTTTAGCCAGCTAGCTGTTCTTTGATCTGTGGCATATACAATGTGTGGCATATATAATTGAAGCATTGTCTAGTTATAGCTTTTGTATGCATTTTTTAAAAAGTGCCAAAAAGCAAGAAGAATCGGCACCCATGTTGTCACCCTTTACAAATTCTCTCATGAAGTTTAATTTTCTGTTGCTTGGAAAAGGTCACTTTGGCTTTGGGAATGAATGGCCTGCCCAGAAGCCATTCACACCTGAACCCGTCTGCAGGTGGAGAAGCTTCTGCATGACATTCCTTCCCAACGGAGGCCAGCAAACCCCCAACTATGCAGGCAACGTGGAGTGTGGCTCCCTCTGGTGTCACTCAGCAGAATGGCAAGGGGAGGCCAAGATGGCTCCTTGGCTGAGCTCTGAGAACATTGCCCGTCCCAGAACGAACAGCGTGGGATGTAACTCCCTCCTCCAGGCCCCGCACCCAGGGGTGGGCTTAGTGCCCTCCCCCTGCTCTTCCTCACTCACGTCACCCTGGTTCTCCCTGCGGTCCTGCCTTTGCTGGTAGGTATAGCGCATGCGGCCGTTGCTGTAGACATGGACATTACCTGGGGGTCAGAGGGAGTGAGTCAGGAGCGGGGGCTGCTGGGAAAGGGAGAGGCTGCCATGCAGCCCCCACCATCACCCCCAGGGAGACCTGGCTGTGGGGAGGGCGGAGGACTTACTAGAAGGGAAGCCACCGCCAAAGAACATGTTGAAGAGGTCTTCAGGCGAGATGTCAGCCTCAAAGCCACGGTGGAAGTCTCCATGCCCATGGCCGTGCCGGGCTGCCTGGCTCTTATCGTCACCGAATTGGTCATACTGCTTCCTTTTCTCTGGGTTGCTAAGTACCGCATATGCTGTGCCAATGGCTGCAAAGGAGGCAGAAGGGTCGAGCCTGAGGATGCGGGGTGTGGGCCAAGTGCTCACATTTTTCAGGTACTGAGGTGGTGCTTTAGGAAGCGGGGGTCCTTGGGGCTGGCGGAAGCTTGGCTGCCCGGCCAGCGTGGGGAGGAGGGTTCGCACTCAGACCCCCCCCTCTACTCGTCCATCTAGTCATGACGACGTTGAGCTTTTTCTCCGTGCCAGGCTCTTCCGGGCATTAACTCCTTTACTCATAGCAGCAACCCTAGCTCCATTTACCAATGAGACAACGGAGGCTCCCAGAGGGTACGTGACTTGCCTACGCTTATGTAGCTCTGATGTTACAGAGCCAGGACTCAAGCCCAGCTGGTTCTTGCTTCAAGTTTTCTCTCTGACTTTAAGAAAACCACCAAAACCCCCTTCCCTCATTGCTCTCTCCTGAGGTGGCCGATGGCATTGGGTGTCCCTCCTGGAGGTTATATAATCTTGAAGGCATAGTGTGACACAGAAGCCAAATGAACACATGGTGTCCTCACCGTAAACTGGAAAACAGCAGGGACTGCAGGGAAAGGCCAGTCCCAGGGTTCTGGTCCAGACTCCGCCACTGCTGGTGATGTGGCTGGGGTGTGTCCTCCCCTCCCTGGGGTCCAGGCCCCAGCTGCTGTTTCCTACCTGGGCCTGAGGCCTCCCCACCAGAGCTCCCCTGGGCAGGAAGCTTGTGCTCCAAAGGACCCCAGCTCCAGGCCTCCTCAGTCTCTGGCTCCTTCTCCTTAAGCTGCCCACTCTCTGAGCAGAGGGTGAAAGCTGCATCTGCTGCACAGCCTGCAAGCCCTGGGCACAAGGAGGGAAGAATCCCCTCCCCCTCCTCCTCCGACAAAGCCCCAAACTGGCATCTCAGGACTTGTCGGGGCAGGTTGCAGGCAGAAGCCACGGCTGGAGAAACATGAACCACGGCTCCCTGGCCTCCCTGCTCCTTCTAAGGCAGGCCCCTGGGAGACCACACCAGGGATGGGGTCTGCTCTGCCACAGGCTCTCCCCTGGCTATGGTCACAGCCCCAGTGCTGCAAGGCCTGGCCAGGTCAGGTAGGGCTAGTTACCACGCCATCTCCCAAGGAGGTGGACAGAGTGGGAATGAGAGGAGAGATGTCTAGGGGATGAGAGGTGCAGTACCCGGCAACACAGTGCTGGCACAAGGCGAGTATGCGTGTATGCCTGTATGCCTGATAGGTTCAGTGACAATATAAATGAATGAAGGGCACCTTATGATTTCAGCCAGAAAGGAAGTACCCATCCCAGAACGAAAGGGCCCGGAGCCCAGACAGACTGCCGTGTCCCCCACTGCAGGTGCATGTGTGGGAAGGACACAGCCATAGGTGCTGGTACTGAGGAGGCCACCAAGGCCAGAGGCCCCTGACCTGAGGACACCCCGCTCCTCAGTAGGGAAACTGTTACCCTGATGGGAAGCTACAAGATGCCAAGATGGGGAAGTGTACACAAGTGAGTCACTCTATCACCGTGTGACCTTGGAGAAGCCCCTAGAACTTTCTCGCCTTAGCACCCCCACTGCAACCCCAGGGAACAAGGAGGAAGGGGAGGCAGGAGTGGTGCTGTCTGAGCTCTGACAGGCTCTCCATGGCAAGGGGTGGCCACTAGGACCTTCCCAGGAAGCAGTCTCTGAGCCTGTGGCACTTGGGCCCAAGACCACTTCCTTCTGCCCCTCACTTCCTGGGAAAGCTGTCTCGACCCCTCATTCCCTCCCAAGGACAGGAGATAAAAATACCAAAATGCCAGGAAACCAGGGCCGGCTTACCTTTGAAAGCTTCAGTGGCGCCAGGAGCATGGTTCTTGTCTGGGTGGAATTTGAGGGCCAGTTTGCGGTAGGCCTTCTTCAGGTCCTCATCGGAGGCCCCTCTGCTCACCCCCAGGATCTCGTAATAATCTTTACATTGCTTGACCCTGCAGAGGGAGACGAGCATGGTGGTGTGGTGGGCCACGAACAGGCAGTGTGGGGCCCACAGCTCTGAGCAGGCTGCAGGGGGACTAGCAGGACATGGTGGAAAACTCCTCCGGGTCAGCTATCTGATCTCTGGGACAAGGGAGCCACTGTGAGCTCCAACTGTGATGGGCAGCTGGGCATGGCCCACTGGAAACACCAAGGATACATTAGGATTTAAGAGGGGGCAGCTGCTGCTTTTGGCCAGGCCAGTGTCCGTCTCCCTTCTGCTAACAGTTCCCTCACTGGAGGCAGCCTCAGAAGGACTGCCAGGCCGGTGTGCTGGAACGTGCCTGCAATCCCAGCTCTCTGGGAAGCCAAAGCAGGAGGATCACTTGAGCTGGGGAGTTGGAAACCAGCCTGGGCAACATATCGAGATCCCATCTCTACAAAAAATAAAAAAATTAGCCGGGTGTGGTGGTGCATGCCTGTAGTCCCAGCTACTTGGGAGCTAAGGCAGGAGGATCGCTTGAGCCCAGGAGTTCCAGGTTACAGTGAGCTATGACTGCATCACTGCACTCTAGCCTGGGTGACAGAGCGAGACCTTGTCTCTTAAAAAAAGAAAACCAAAACTGTCAATATCTATCACGCAAGGGCAGGTGAGTCCCAAGCTCAGCCAACTGTACTTTCCCCTGGCAGTCTCAGTCTTGTGTGGGTAACATAAAGGCCAGAAATGGCAGGTGTCTGTTCCCCCCAACCACAAGCCCCTGAAGAGACCCTGGTTCTCTTCCATCAATTCTTATTCTCTGGGTCCCTGGTGACCCCCTGGTTCTTGGCCTTTTCTAGGCCTTTCCAACCTCTCATAAATCTGTTTCTATTGCCTACAACTGACAGGCTTGTCTGGTCAAAGCCCTGCCTGGCCAGAGAAGTGCAAATCTGGCCTATGCTTTATGGCAAACTACAGTCATGCCCAGTCACACGGAGGCCGACTCTCAGTCCTGAAGCTTGCCCGGAGATGTGAGCATGACCCTGGGGGGATTCCTGAGGCTAGTGAGGGTGGGATGCCTTGGTAGAAATGAGAGATGGGAATGTCTTGTCCTGAGAAGGCTTGGCAGTGAGCTGCTCTGTGCAGGGCCTGCCCACAGCCTCAGAGAGATAATTCTGCCCTCTGTCTCCACTCTGCCCCACACAGCCTCTGGTCTGAAAGGGTCTTTGTTGAGGGCGGGGTGTGGGTTGGGGGAGAATCTGGAGGCGGAGACCAGTGTCCATCTCCGTCTGATAAACAGAGATGTATAGAGAGGCCTGCGGCCCGCCTGGCCGGTGGCAGAGGAAGCCAGCGGAGTCAGCATTTCCAGCCCCTGCTGTGGGCTGTCTTGGCCAAAGGGGTAGCGGAGCCCTGGTTCCCACGCTGTATTCCCAGGCCTTGTGGGAAATAATAAGGTCCTGGGGGACATCTTCTATTTCCCAAGACCCTCCTCCCAGGGCCCCATCCAGAGCACGGGCAGATGTGCCATAGAGGACACACTGCAGGAAGCCTTCTCTAGACTTCCCCGACATCCCGGACTCCGGCCCCTGCCCACCCGGCCCAGCCTTCTACCTTTTCACAGCTGCCACTTGTTCTGCAGTGTAGCCTTTGGTGCTCTCTCCTCCTCCAGCTTCACCGTTGGCCGAGGGGGCATCGGTCCCACCTGCCTTCCTGTGGGTGGCATGGGTTGCGTCTGTGGGTCGGGGTTGGTCACCGGCAGTCTGTGGTTTCTGGTTGAGGGACTCGATCAGGGCTGTGCAAGGCAAGGAAACTGTTCAAGGCTCCTGCTCCAGCAAGGCTGCGTGCCTTGGCCAGGGGGCCTCTGCATCCCTCCAGCGTCCCCTCCCAGCAAGTCACTCGCTCCTTCCCTGACGTGGGCCCGTGGGCACTCGTGGGACAGTCACCTGCTCTCTTGGGAGCCACAGTCCTCAGGACAAGGCAGGGTATAGGTAATTTTTTTTTTAATACAAACAATATTAATTTTATTAATAAAAATTAACAATAAATCCACATAATTCATGGACAAATCTGTAGTAATTCCCTTATTTTTCAGAGGGAATAAGGGGTCAAGACAGCTTTCCCAGGAAGTGAGGGAGATAGTACATTTATATACACATCTCTTTTCTTAATAAATTTTGGCAGAATTTTGATACTCTAATAGTCTTTTCAAAAAGCACACTGGGTTTTATTAATAAACCCTATAGTATTTGATTTAGAGTTCATTAAATACTACTTTGTTATTTCTTTCAATGTATTTGTTTAGTTTTACCAAGCTTTTTTTATTTCATGAATCCATTTTTTCCCCTACTGAACTCATTCAAATCTATATACTTCTCTCTTTGCATTGCACCACACTCTGAATACCCAAAATATTCAGTCCATTGCTTTATCACCTGTTGTTTTTTATTTTTTATTTTTTTGAGACAGAGTCTCACTCTTTTGCCCAGGCTAGAGTGCCGTGGCATCAGCCTAGCTCACAGCAACCTCAAACTCCTGGGCTCAAGCGATCCTCCTGCCTCAGCCTCCCTAGTAGCTGGGACTACAGGCATGCGCCACCATGCCCGGATAATTTTTTTCTATATATTTTTAGTTGTCCGATTAATTTCTTTCTATTTTTAGTAGAGATGGGGTCTCACTCTTGCTCAGGCTGGTTTTGAACTCCTGAGCTCAAACAATCTGCCCGCCTCGGCCTCCCAGAGTGCTAGGATTACAGGCGTGAGCCATCGCGCCAGGCCTTGTTTTTTATTTTTATCATTGGTTTTAAAAATGTTTTAAAACTGTCAAGGCATGGTGGCTCACACCTATAATCCCAGCACCTTAGGAGGCTGAGGTAGGAGGATCACTTGGGCCCAGGAGTTGGAGGCTGCACTGAGCTATGATGGCGCCACTGCACTCCAGCTTGGGTGACAGAGCAAGACTCTGTCTCTTAAAAAAAGTTTTGACATTAAATCATTATTAGTATAAAACTAATAATACATTGATAGTAAGGTAATATTAATTTTAAAACTTTGCTTTCTAGTTAAAAAATTTGGGGCTGTTTTAACATAATTGATATGTCCTTTTAGTTCAGGATAAGATAGAGTTTTTTTTATTGTGTTAAAAAACTCATAAAATTTACCATGTTAACCATTTTTAAGCATACAATAGTGTTACACAGGGTATATAGGTTATTTTTAAACTCAGCAAAAAAACAATTAACCCTTCACATTTTTAAAATCCCAAAGTAGTGAGTTCAACAGACTCAACATGCTGACAGCTGAGATGGGCAAAGTACTCTGAGATGGGGACCCCACTTAGCAGGACCCCACTGATTCAGATGGGATTGGTCGGAGGTTTCCTGGAGGCCTTTGCTTAGCTGTGAAGAGGAACAGGGGAAATGAGTTTGCCCAAGACGGCCAGGGATGGCGTGAGACTCGGGAAAGTATCTGCTATTCTCACTACTTGCTATTTTTTACATTTTTTCAAATGGCTGGCCATGTCAGATGTTTTACAGGGCATTAGCTGTCACCCTCCGACAGGGTCACAGCTATTCAAATGCAAGGCATTCATTCCCGCTGACTCCATGACAAAGGGTCCAAATTTCTGGCAGAAGACCCCGGTATCCACTTATTCCAGGCACAAAACTATTTCTCAGACACCCCAGTCATGCCTGGGACACGGCGCCCTGGGCAGTAAAATCCTGAAGCCTTTGCAGGTTCCTGGGAAAACAGGCATCTGGACCCCTGCAGAGACCAAGGACACCTCTGTGCTAAGGAAGGACGGCAGCACAGCCTGAACTGGCCCCAGGTCCCCTCAAACAATCCAGGTGCCTGCTGACCTCAAGGCACTGTGCCAGGTGTCAGACACCCCTTTACTGCAACACACCTCGGTCTCACCCAAGGGCCATGGGGCAGGGCTTGCTGGGAACAGAGCGCTGGGGCTCCAGTGGATCACCGTGCCCTGGGCCACTGCTGCTTCCCTGCAGAAAACTTGCCTGACCTCGCTGAGTCTGCAGTTGGGAAATCTAAACACAGTAGCTGGCAGCTGAGCTTGCCTCACGTGAGGGAGGAGGAGGGTCTTCTGTAGCAAACCCCGAGAGGGGGCTCGGAGAGGAGCAATAGTAATGATCGTTTCTAATACTGAGTGCTCGCTATGTGTCAGGCATGCACCAGCACACATGAGCTCATTTATCAGCACAACAGCCTTAGAAGGTAGGTCTGGTTACCTATCCCCATTACAGGAAGAAGGTGCCATGGCAGACTGCTGCCCACGGCTGCACAGCTGGTTAAGTGGCAGAGCTGTTTGAACCCCAGGATGGCCAGCTCTAGGGTCCACGCTCTTAACTATGCTGTTATCCTGGACCACACATGGTGTGACAGTGTTAGGGGGTGGGGTCCTGCCAGCAAAGTCACTCCACGTATAGAAGAGACATTAAATTTAGAAAGACCCATATTCAAATCTCAGCTCTGCTGCTCCCCAGCAGTTTGACCCTGGCTGATGGTGGTATGAGGATGAAATGAGATAATGTGTGTAAGCACCTGGCTCAGAGACTGCCATAGAGCAAAAGCGCAGAATGAGGCTGGGCACAGTGGCTCACCCCATAATCCTAGCACTTTGGGAGGCTGAGGTGGGAGAATCGCTTGAGCCCAGGAGTTCCAGACCGCGATGAGTGAGCTATGATTGGGACACTCACTGCACTTCAACCTGGGCAGCAGAGTGAGACCATCTCTCACAAAAAAAAAAATGAGTAGCTGCTAATATCACAACCTAGGCTGATGAGCTGGTGGCCACAGGAGCATGCTGGCCAGGGAGCTGAGGGAACCCATGGCAGTAGGGAGAGGGGGAGAGGGAGGGCTGGGTGGTGGGGGTGCTCTAATGGCTCAGGAAGGTCAAAGTCTCGGCGCTCAGCAGGCTCTGGGCCCAGCTGTAACCATGAGGTTTCAGGCCATTCCAGACACCAGGTCCACGCCAGGGACCCAGGGAATGGCAAGGAAGAATGAAGAGATGCTGGTTAAGAGGGGACGGAGGGAAGAGCTGGTTTGCTGGTTTCCTAGGGCTTTTAAGGAAGTTGTTTATTTTGGTTTCTCTGGAAGCTCCAGTGGTCCAAGCTGAGCCTGACATGTCCTAAGGGCAAAATAACCAGTTATTCAACTGCCACAGATAAGCAGGAACACCAGCCAGGAGATGGGATGGGCTCTCTCCAGAACTTCTCAGGGAAGCTTGTGGAAGCTTTTCAAGGCAAGTACATGGAGTCAGCCACTCGGATTTCCCTACACCCCTACACCGCAGAAAGCAAGCCCAAAGGGGAAGGGATGTGCTTCGGGCCACACTGCAGGCTCCTGCTTGAGCTAGATACTAGATTTCTGGTTGCTGGCAGGTAGTTCTCTCCTGCAGCCTGGACAGCCCCTCTGCCAGGCCTATGGGATGTGACTGCCTGATCCTAACTCACTGTTACATCCCTCATGGCACAGTGCCTGACAAGCGATGTCACAAAAGGAGATAAAACAGCTAATGTCACCCTGGCTCTGCCCCTTCCCAGTACAGCCGGCAGACCTGTAAAAAGAAGGGGAATGGGTGGAAGGGAACAGAGCTGGGGTGGAGAGGTGGCAGGTGAGGCAGAGGTCAGAGGGTTTCTGTGGTCAGAGCCACCAAGGTCAGAGCCCCTCCCTAGACCCAGACTAGAGAGTCAGGCTCCCTGACTGGTTCAAACCTGGCTCTGCCACTTGCTAGCAGGGGCATCTGGGACAAGGTAACGTAGCTTCTCTATGCAAAATTGTAACTCCCTTGTAAAAGTTTAAAGAGTAAATAAGTGAATGCATGCAAAGAACTTAGCATGGCACCTAGCAAGTACTAAGTGTTATCTGTGACCGTTACTTTTGTTATTAGGTAAGTAGTTGAGTCTCCAGGCTCTATGTACCCATAGTGCACAAAGTGAGTCCAGGAACAGAGGCCGGAGTGGGGAAACAGCCTGAGTGGGTTTGGAGACGGACAGTTCTGGAGCCTTTGCCTTTGGTCCTGTCAGGTTATCTAATTCTGAGTGAAGACATGATCCCTGCTCTCACAGTGGTGCTCTGAGGGCTCATTCAGTGAAGGAGTCTCCCTGAATCTCTTCTGGTTCAGGGGCTGCCTGATTCGAGGAGAAAAGAAAAAAAGATTCGGTGACATAAAGTGAATGGAAGGGGTTGAGTGCACAGTGGGGCCCATGAAAGTTGCCTGACTTGAACGAACGGCCCCATCCCAGACCTCACCAGTACTAGAACATCTCTCATGCCTGGGCCCTGAATGCCAAAATCCCTCGGTAACTAATCCTCCCTTCTCTTGTGGGCTGGCCTTCCCAGCTTGCCTTCCTGACTCAGCCTGGACCCCAGAGCCAGCCGTTTCATAGAATCTCAGCAGCCTGAGCAACAAGAACCCGTAGAGACTATCCAGGCCAACCCTCTCTTTGTAAGCCAGGGAAACAGGGGCCTGCAGATGTTCTCATGAGCTCCCTGGAAAACCTGTTACCTTCCACCATTATTGCAAAGCCTCAGCCAAAGCCAGTGGCTATCAGGCTGCCAGGTGCTGGACAGAAACTCCCAGAAAGGGACTGACTGGCGTTCCACCACCCCTACTCTGTGACCTCCCAGCTTAGGGCCCAGCTACTTTACCTGTCCGGCCCTCAGTGCTCCCTGTCCCACCTCCTGCAGCAGGAGTTTCAAGTCCTCTCACGTCCTTTTTGCTGGGAAGGCCAATAGTGTGAGGTCCCTCGACCTTTTAAGGTTGCTCTGACCCTCCCTCCCCTCCACCCCTCCCTCCGACCCTCCCTCCATCTGTCCTTCTGCTTCTTCAAGACCATCCTCCACCCATGCTGTTCATCCTTCCGCTTTCGTCTCTCAACTTGTCCTTTTCCCACGTGGCCCCTGCAGCATCTGACAGCACTGCTCACCACCTGCTGACACCCTCCACGGCTACCTGGCCGCTGCCCTCTCCTGGGGCTGCCTCTTCCTGTTGCTCCATCTCTCTCTGCTCCTCTGCCTTTGTCCATTGGCTCAGGGCAGGTGTGGCCCACGGTTGTGCCTCCAGCAACCACATGTTTCACCCTTTCCCACAGTGGCCTCAGCCACATACAACTCCAATGAGCTCCATCAAACTGATGACACCAGACTTTCCCTCGGAACCTGGAGCTCTCTCCTCAGCTCCAAGTTGTGGCTCCTTGCGAATGTCCCATTGGCATCTCCCACTCTGTCCCACCCCAGTTCCTCAGCCTGGTTTTTTCCCGGTCACACAGGCTTTGATTCTGATTCCTCAGCACCCCGCCCTCACACAAGGCTTGGTGCCTCCTCTCCAGTGGCCTATCCTTATCGCCTCATCTCAGGCCCTCATAACTTCTAACCTACTTGAGGCAATTGTCTCCCAACTGGTTTCCTGTCTTGAGTCTCTCTTCCCTCTCACTGACCCTTCATGCTGTTCTCTTTCAAGAACAGTACCCTTACCTTATTCCTGCCATCAAAACTTCAATGGTCTCCTCACTAACTACAGAATAAATTGAAAATATTGTGGCCTGGCAGAGAAGGATTTCTATAATCTAGCCCCATCGTACTTTCCATTCTTAATCCTCTCTGTATACAAATAACCGCCTCCACTGCCTCTAAATCTTGCTACACTCAATCTCCTCCCCCAGACCTTTCACAACTTCCGGCCTCCACGTCTTTTCCCAGTATGCCTTTCCCCAAGCCTCACACTGCTCCAAAGCCCAGTTCAAATGCTACTTCCTGTCTTACGTCTTACTCCCCAAAGCCTTCTCTCACCGTGAGATAACGTTATTTTTACACCCTTGCTACAGCACTCACTATACTGCTTATATATATATACACACACACACACACACACACACACACACACACACACACACATATATATATATATATTTTTAAGAGACAGGGTCTTGCTATGTTGCCCAGGCTGAACTTGAACTTCTTGAACTCCTGCCTCAGCCTCCCAGGTAGCTGGGACTACAGGTACAAGTCACTGCACCCAGCTAAGACTACTTATAATTTAATGTTCAGGAAATTATCCTCCACTCTCACAGGCTGTGAACCCATGGAGGATGGGGGCTGGGTTTCATGCCCATCCTCAAGTCCTCAATCTAACACTGGGCTTAATTTTGTCTAATCACTGTTATCTTCTGCCTTTTAATATTTTTTTCTGTAAGTTTGCCTCCTTCACTATATTGTAAGCTCTTTGAGGTGAGGGTTCACATTTTAGCAATCCTGCTATACCACTTAGCATCAGAGGACTTTCAAACAAAATAAAACAAAAAAGATCTTCAACAAAAGTTTGTTGCATTGAATGAGCATCTGAAATTAGTGCAAATCCAAGGCAGCCAGTGTAGACAACCACCTAGTATTTTTTAACCAAGATATTTCCCTGTCCCTAGCCTAAACTAACCCCAGGTCCTTGTCAGCTCAGTTTAGGGCTGCAGATGGCACAAGGTAAAGTATAGATAGATGCATGAGGCATACGCAGGCTTCCAGAAGAGCATGAATATGACAAATATGCAGTAGGTGACTCTTCTGCTGGAGCATATTCCAGTGCCTGAGCCCCAGGGAGGACACCCATCCACGCTCCTGAACTGGCACAGGAGCCGTTCCTGCCGACAGGAACATCCCACAGGCCCTGTTGCTCCCATCCTTTCTTGGCTGGCTGTTCCTGAGCCCCCAGCAACATCAGAGCCAGACAGAATTTTGAAAGCTGGAGGGCCCACACCCCATCATGCTCCCCACTTATACAGAATGTGACTTATTTTACAGGGAAGCTCCTTGAGCAGGTTACCTCAGGAGTCCTGGCAAATACAGACTGAAACCCTCTCCAAGAGCAGGCACACAGGCCAAAGATCAACCTGCAAAGTCAGGAGGGAGGAAAGTTCAGGCATTCCAGGCTACCTCTTCCACCAGTGTTCCCCTTTCTCAATTTCATGTGGGTAGGAAGGTTAGGAGGCTGGCTGCCACTGTTTAATTTCGTTTCTTTCCTTTAATAAACATTTATAGAGTTACAGGACTTTCTGTCTTCTAGCTGTGTAGTCGTGGGCAAGTCCCTCACCTCTGAGATGTTTCCTCATCTATAGAACAAAGATAGTAATCTTTGCTCTGCCTCTCACAGGGCAGGCTCAAGTGAGAATGTGCAGGTGAATGAGCTTTTCTAAACCGAAAAGGCCTATGGGTATTCCTGTTATTTACATTATCTGCACCAACCCTCTAATCTTCCAGATAAGGAAACCCAGGCTCAGAAAGGTCATATGGTAGCAGTCAGGCCAAGACCCCCGGCTTCTGAGTGCCTGTTACATGTCACAGGCACAAATCTTGTGTCCTTCTCCCCTCCAGCTTGTATTAAGAGAGTACTTCTGGCAGGGTGCGGTGGCTCACGCCTGTAATCCTAGCTCTCTGGGAGGCCGAGGCGGGCGGATCGTTTGAGCTCAGGAGTTCGAAACCAGCCTGAGCAAGAGTGAGACCCCGTCTCTACTAAAAATTAGAAAGAAATTAATTGGACAACTAGAAATATACAGAAAAAATTATCCGGGCATGGTGGCGCATGCCTGTAGTCCCAGCTACTCGGGAGGCTGAGGCAGGAGGATCACTTGAGCCCAGGAGTTTGAGGTTGCTGTGAGCTAGGCTGACGCCACGGCACTCACTCTAGCCAGGGCAACAGAGTGAGACTCTGTCTCAAAAAAAAAAAAAAAAAAAGAGAGTACTTCTCTGAAAACTTAGGTTAAAGAAAAAAAAAAGGCTTCCCGGGTAAAGCGCGGTGATAATTAGTAAAGACAACCTCACTATTCCCTCCCTGGTTTGGGAGCCTTCAGTGCAGGGCCGCTCAGCGGCCTGGTGCTTATCAGCCTTAGCAGTCCCTGCGACCAGCCACTGATGGGCTCCTGGGGCTTAGGTGGTTTGAGGGTGGCTGACACCGGCATCTCCAACAAGACCATCCGTTCCGAATCTCATCAGCGGGTGAAAAGGCTGTAGCACGGAGTGAGGAGCCGGTCTCAGGACAGACCGTGCAAGGTGGTGGAGCGGACTGGGTAAAAAGGCAGGCTCTCATTTTGGGAGGGCGGTCCTTGACCCTCGTCTGGAGACGTGGGAGGAGTAGAGATATGGAGGGGTGGGGGAGCCTTTCCAGGGCGCACGGAGGTCGGAAGTCTTTCCCACTCTAGGACCCATTCTGTCCCGCAGAGGAGTTATGTTTATTTTCCTGAACTATAATATTTCCCAGGCCGGTAACTGGTCCTAGGCCACCGAACGGCCCCTTGGGAAAAGTAGTTCAATTTTGCTTCCAGGTAAGTTCCCTTCGTCCCGTCTGCCAGTTCGTCTCATTCTCGGAAACCTCAAATCCCACAGGGTTCCACAAGCACCACGAAGTTTGAAGTCCCGGCCTCCGCAGTCTTAAGGTGTCCAGCATCCCGCAGAGGCGTGGGAGGCAAAGACTACACCTCCCAGCAGCCACCGCGCATCTCAGTGCGCAGGCGTAGCCGCGCCTCGCCACCCCTCCCCCTCCTCCAACTGCTCCCATCGGTCCGTTCCCGTATTCCCCCCACCAGTCCTAATGTCCCCGTCTCTCCGGCACCTCACACTCACCGCGAACTCGCGGTGTCGGGTACAGCCGCTGTGCCTTCTCCAGGAAGCGGAGCGCCCGGTCTGGCTGGTTGCTCTGGATGGCCTTGAGGGCGATGCTAATACAGCGCTCGGCTTCATCCTTGTTGGATTCCATGGCGGAACCAGAGCGCGGAACCAGGGAGGGGGAGGCCGGGCGAGCGAAGGGCTGCGCCGCCGGCGCGTCGCGGGGCAGGCCGGCGCAGAATGATGACACAAACTCTCCGTCCCTCCTTTTCCAAGAGGAGCGAGATTCGAGCGAGGGCGGAAGCGCTACCGTATGTCATCTAAGAGACGGACTTCTGGCTCTGGTGTCAATAATGGAGCATTCCAATATTTGCCTCGTGTTCTGGAAGTCTTAAGTGTTGAGTATACTTATACGTTCTTGCTAGTAAGTCTATACGTTTGAGATGGAGGTCATTTATTCATTGAATACATATCGAATACCTCCTATTTGGCACAGGTATATGATGGGGATACAGTGGTGAACATAACAAAGCCTCTGCTCTCATGGAGCTTACATTCTAGTGTGTGAGGGTTGGGGAGACATTGAATAGATACATTCAGATAGTGATAAACGCTATGAAGAAAAATAATGAAAAATATAGGGATTAGAGAGTGGGAGCCGCTATTTTAAATAGCTTGATAAAAGAAACTCTCAGAAGCTATTTTTAAAAAATTTCAATATTAGGGGGTACAAGTGTTTTTTTCTTAAACAGATGAATTGTGTAACGCTGAGGTCAGGACTTTCAATGTACCCGTCACCAGAATAGTGTATATGGTACTTTATAGGTAGGTTTTTACCCTCACGACCCTCCCAGCCACCCCCTTCTTAATTTTCAATGTCTGTTACACCTGCTTTATGAGCATATATATCCTTCCTTTAGCTCCCACTTGTAAGTGAGAACCCGTGGTATTTTTTTTTACATTCTTGAGACACTTCACTTAGGATAATGGTCTCCAGTTCCATCCAAATTCTGCAAAAGACATTATTTCATTCCTTTTTATGGCTGAATAGTACTCTATGGTATACGTATACACCACATTTTCTTTATCCACTCTTCAGTTGATGGGCACTTAGGTTGATTCCATAGCCTCGCAGTTGTGAATTGTGCTGCAATAAATATTTGGGTGCAGGTGTCTTTTTTATAAAATGAATTCTTTTCCTTTGGGTAGATACCCAGTAAGCTGGATCAAATGGTAGGTCTACTTTTAGTTTTCTGAGGAATTTTTGTACTGTACTTCATAGAGGTTGTACTAGTTTACATTGCCACCAATGGTGCATAAGCATTCCCTTTTCACCACATCCATGCCAACATCTATTATTTTTTTGACCTTTTAATGCCATTCTGACAGGATAAGGTGGTGTCTCATTGTGGTTTGGAAGCTGTCATTTTAACAGGTACTTGAATTAAGGAGACATAGGTATTATAAATCTGGCTATCTGAAGGAAGGGGGTCAGGCAGAAGGAACAGCAAACGCAAAGGCTCTGAAATGGGAATTTCATGGTGAATTACAGGAACAAGAAGGAGACTATTCCTTCAGCGTAGAGGAGGGGAAAAAAATAAAAGAGGGAGAATACACTATGAGCATAAAGGATTCCACTACTGAATGGAATCCATTTCTATCAGGATTCAGTTCTTTCAGGGATACCACTCTAGAGAAAGCGGTCTTGTGAAGGTTACCAATGACCTCCGCATCGCCGAATCCATTGTCATTTCTCAGTCCTTATGTTACTGGATTTGGCAAGAGGCTACTACAATACTCCAGATGAGAGTTAGGTAGCAACTACTATAATACAGGTGAGAATTAATGGTAAGAATAATAATAAATAAGTGTGATGATGGAGGTGCTGAGAAGTAGTCAAATTCTGGATATATTTTGTTTGTTTGTTTTGAGACAGAGTCTCGCTCTCTCACCTGGGCTAGAGTGCCGTAGTGTCAGCCTAGCTCACAGCAACTTAACTTCCTGGGCTCAAGCAATCCTCCTGCCTCAGCCTCCGGAGTAGCTGGGACTACAGGCATACGCCACCACGCCTGGCTAATTTTTTTCTATTTTTAGTAGAGATGGGATCTTACTCTTGCTCAGGCTGGTCTCAAATTCCTGACATCAAGGGATCCTTCTGCCTCATCCTCCCAGAATGCTAGGATTATGGGCATGAGCCACCATGCCTGGCCAAAAAAAAAAAAAAAATATATATATATATATATATATTTATAGTTTTTGAAAGTATTGGTATATATAAATAGTGTTTAAAGCTATGAGACCAGATGCACCAAGGAAGTGACTGTGGACAGAGAAGAGTAGAAGTCTAATTACTGAGCCTTACAAAATTCCAATCTTTAGAGGTGTAGAAGAGGAGGAGAATCCAGAAAAGGAGAATGGAAAGAAGCATTCACATTCTTCCTTCTTACCTCTTCTTACCACTTCAGAGGTAAGAAAATGAGTTATCTCAAAAACCAAGTGAAGCAGCTCTTTATCAGATGTATATAATGCAAATATTTCCTCCCATTCTGTGGGTTGTCTGTTCACTCTATTGATTGTTTCCTTGGCTGTGCAGAAGCTTTTTAATTTGATCAGGTCTTGAACAAAAAATTTGATTTTTGTCGTTGCTGTGATTGCTTTGGGGTCTTCTTCATAAATTCTTTGCCTAGGACAATGTCTTATAAGAGTTTTTCCAACATTTTCTTCTAGAATTCTTGTAGTTTCATGCCTTAGATTTAATTGTGTTATCCATTGTGAATTAATTTTTGTGAGTGGTGAGAGGTACAGATCCTTTTTCAGTCTTCTACATGTGGCCATCCAATTTTCCCAAAAACATTTGTTGAATAGGGATTCTTTCCCCCAGGGTATGTTTTTGTCTGCTTTGTCAAAGATCAGATGGCAATATAAGGATGGTTTTATATCTGGGTTCTCTGTTCTGGTCCATTGGTCTATGTCTCTGTACTTATGCCAGTACCATGCTGTTTTGGTTACTGTATAGCTTTGTAGTATAGCTGGGAGTCTGGTAAAGTGATGCCTCCCAATTTGTTCTTTTTGCTTAAGGATGCCTTGTCTATTCGGGCTCTTTTCTGGTTCCCAATGAAGCATAGAATTATTTTTTCTAGATCTATGTAAAATGACATTGGTATTTTATCTTATTTATTTTTATTTTATTTTATTTTATTTTTTTTGAGACAGAGTCTCACTCTGTTGCCCTGGCTAGAGTGAGCGCCGTGGCGTCAGCCTAGCTCACAGCAACCTCAAACTCCTGGGCTCAAGTGATCCTCCTGCCTCAGCCTCCCGAGTAGCTGGGACTACAGGCATGCGCCACCATGCCTGGCTAATTTTTTCTATATATTTTTAGTTGTCCAATTAATTTCTTTTTATTTTTTTAGTAGAGACGGGGTCTCGCTCTTGCTCAGGCTGATCTCGAACTCCTGAGCTCAAACAATCCGCCCGCCTCGGCCTCCCAGAGTGCTAGGATTACAGGCGTGAGCCACCGTGCCCGGCCTGACATTGGTATTTTAATGGGGATTGCCTTGAATCTGTAAATCACTTTGGGTGGTATAGACATTTTAACAATAATGATTCTGCCAATCCATGAGCATGATATCTTTTTCCATTTGTTTACATCCTCTGCAGTTTCCTTCCTCAGTGTTTTGTAGTTCTCCCTGTAGAGGGCTTTCACCTCCTTGGTTAAATATATTCCTAGGTATTTTATTTTCTGTGTTGTTATTGTGAAAGGTTTTGAGTCTTGGATTTGATTCTCAGCTTGACTGTTGTTGGCGTATAGGAATGCTGCTGATTTGTGTATATTGATTTTGTAACCTGAGACTTTGCTGAATTTATTTATCAATTCCAGGAGTCTCTTGGCAGAATCTTTGGGGTTTTTTTAGATATAGGATAATATCATCAGCAAAGAACAATAGTTTGACCTCTTCTTTTCCCATTTGGATATGATGCTTGATTTCCTTCTCTTGCCTTATTGCTCTGGCTAGGACTTCCAGTACTATGTTGAATAGAAGTGGTGACAGTGGGCAACCTTGTCTGGTTCCAGTTCTAAGCAGGAATGCTCTCAATTTTTCCCTGTTCAGTATGATGTTGGCTGTGGGTTTGTCATGTGTGGCTTTTATAATTTTGAGGTATGTTCCATGTATGCCTATTTTGTTAAGAGTTCTTATAAAATGGTGCTGAATTTTGTCAAATGCTTTTTCTGTGTCTGTTGAGAGGATCATATGGTCTTTGTTTTTGCTTCTATTTATGTGGCAAATCACATTTATAAATTTGTTTATGTTGAACCATCCTTGTACCTCTGGGTTAAAGCCCACCTGGTTGTGGTGGATTATTTTTTTGATGTGCAGCTGAATTCTGTTTGCTAGGATTTTATTGAGAATTTTTTAATCTCTATTCATAAGGGATATTGGTCTGTAGGTTTTTTTTTTGTTGTTGTTGTGTCCTTTCCTGGCTTTGGCATCAGGTGATATTGCTTCGTAGAATGAGTTGGAGAGGATTCCTTCCTTCTCGATGTTATGAAATAATTTCTGCAGTATAGATACCAGTTGTTTTTTGTAGGTCTGGTAAAATTTAGCTGTGAAACTGTCTGGTTTGGGACTTTTTTTTGTTGGAAGACTTTTTACTGCTGCTTCAATTTCGTTACTTCATATTGGTCTGTTCAGGAGTTCTATGTCTACCTAATTGAGCCTAGGGAGTCTGTGTTTCCAGGAATTTGTCAATTTCCTCAATGTTTTTTCAAGTATATGTGTGTAGAGATTTTTATAGTATTCAGAGATGATATTTTGTATTTCCATGGTATCAGTTGTAATATCTCCTTTTTCATTTCTGATTGAGCTTATTAGGGTCTTTTCTGTCTCTGGTTAATCTAGCAAGAGGCCTGTTGATTGTGTTTCTCTTTTCAAAGAACCAACCAACTTTTTGTTTTATTAATCTTTTGTATAGTTCTTTTAGAATTGATTTCATTTAGTTCTGCTCTGACCTTAGTTATTTCTTTTCTTTTGCAGGGTTTGGGATTGGCTTGCTCTTCCTTTTCCAGTTCCTTGAGATGATTCATTAGATGTTGATTTGTGATCTTTCTGTCTTTTGGAATAGGCACTGAAGGCTATTAATTTTCCTCTTAGGACTGCTTTTGCAGAATCTCACAGATTTTGGTAACTTGTGTCCCCTTTGTCATTTAGTTCAAAGAATCTTTTGATTTCCATCTTAATTTCCTCCTTGACCCAATAATCATTCAGCAGTAAGTTGTTTAATTTCCATGACTTTGTATAAAGTTGAGTGTTTCTGTTGAAATTGATTTTTAATTTTATTCCACTGTGGTCTGAGAAGATACATGGTATAATTTTTATTTTTTAAAAATTTGTTGAGACATGTTTTATGGACCAGGATCTGATCAATCTTAGAGAATGTTCCATGAGCTGATGAGAAGAACATACATTCAGTAGTTTTGAGGTAGAATTTTCTGTAAATGTCTGTTAGGCCCATTGTTCTAGAGTCCTGTTTAAGTCCTTTGTTTCTTTGTTTATTTTCTGTTTTGGAGGATCTGTTACATTCTATCAGTGGGGTGTTGAAGACCCTACCTATTATAATGCTGCTGTTTAGATCAAGTAGGATTTGCTTTATGAATCTGGGTGCACCCGTGTTAGGCGCATACATATTTAGGATTGTTATGTCTTCTTGTTGAATTGTTCCCTTTACCATTATATAATGACTATCTTTGTCTTTTTTTACTTTTGTTGATTTGAAATCTATGTTATCTCATATGAGAATGGCCACTTCAGCTTTCTTTTGGTTTCCATTTGCATGGAATATTGTTTTCCATCCCTTCACCTTGAGTCCGAATGAGTCCTTGTGGGTTAGATGCATTTCCTGGAGACAGCAGATACTTGGCTTGTATTTTTTTATCCATTCAGCCAGGCTATGTCTCTTCAGTGTGGAGTTTGAGCCATTCACATTTATTGAAAGAATTGATAAGTGGAATGGATTTTTGTTCATCCTCTTGTGTAGAACTTTATTCCTTTGTTTTACCTCTTGAGCCATTGTGGTATCTGGGCTTTGAACTCTAGCTTTTGGATGGTTTTACACTGGTGGGTTTCTATCGTGCTGATCAGTATATAATGCAGATCTGAGTACTTCCTGCAGGGCAGGTCTGGTCTTGACAGATCCCTCAGTGTTTGCTTGTCTGAGAAAGTCTTTATTTCTCCCTCATATAAGAAACTTAGTTTGGCAGGAATATAAAGTTCTAGGCTGGTCATTATTCTGTTTGAGAAGACTAAGAATGGGGTCCCAGTCCCTTCTGGCTTGTAAGGTCTCAGTTTAGAAGTCTGCAGTTAGTCTGATGGGTTTTCCTTTGTAAGTTACCTGCTGTTTTCACCTTATGGTTCATAGGAGTTACTCTTTTGTGTTAACTTTGGCCAATCTGATGACTATATGTTGTTGTGATTGCCTCTTGCCAATGAATCTCCCAGGAGTTTGTTGTTCTTCTAGTACCTGGTTGTCCAGATTTCTAGAAAGACCTGGGAAATGTTCCTCAAGCATTCCCTCTAATAGGTTTTCCAGCCCTTGTGTATTTTCTTCTTCACCCTCAGGGATGCTTATAATTCTTTTTTTTTTTTTTTTTTTGAGACAAAGTCTCACTGTGTTGCTTGGGGCTAGAGTGCCATGGCGTCATCCTAGCTCACAGCAACCTCAAACTCCTGGGCTCAAGCGATCCTCCTGCCTCAGCCTCCCGAGTAGCTGGGACTACAGGCATGCGCCACCATGCCCGGCTAATATTTTCTATATATTTTTAGTTGTCCAATTAATTTCTTTCTATTTTTAGTAGAGACGGGGTCTCGCTCTTGCTCAGGCTGGTTTCGAACTCCTGAGCTCAAACAATCCACCCGTCTCGGCCTCCCAGAGAGCTGGGATTACAGGCGTGAGCCACCGCGCCCGGCCCTTATAATTCTTATGTTAGGCTCTTTACTTAATCCCATATTTCTTTGCAGGCTTTGTTCATTCCTCTTATTTTTCTGTTCTTTCTCTTTGACCGACTTTAATTCAAAAGTGTTGCCTTCTATCGTTGAGATTCTTTCTTCTGCCTGATCTAGCCTACTCTTAAGGCATTCCATTGTGTTTTGTATTTCCTCAAATGAATTTTTCATTTCCAGAAGCTCTGCTTGATTTTTTTTTAAGTAATCAATTTCTTTAGTGAATTTTTTATTCACTTCCTGTATTGTTTTTGTAGTTTCTTTGTGTTGGGTTTCTATTTTCTCTTGTACTTTATTGACCTTTCTTACAATCCATATTCAAAATTCTTTATCAGTCATTTCAATATTCTCATTTTGGTTCATTTCTATTGGTATGCATATATTGTTTTCTTCTAGGGGTGTCCTTTTGCTCTGATTTTTCATGTATCCAGAGATCTTTCGCTGATTCCTTCTCATCTTTTGCTTCTTAGTTTTGGATTTTCTTTTGATTAGATAATGACATGCCCAGTTTAATCTCTGAGACAGTGGGTGGTGCTTGTGAGTGAGACTCAACTACACCTTGTATGATTGAGTCAGTAAATGCTGTAAAGGGCATGCAAATGGGTCTCCCTTCCAGTGCTTGCTGGAAGGAACAAGCTGCAATGTTGTTTTTGGGTCCTGTGACTGGCTGTAGTCTCCCAGAGAAGCACTTGATTGCCCCAGGTGATGGGTGGGGCCCTGGAACTTCAGGTGAGTCCTTATTCTCTGTCACAGCAGAGGCAGACGGGGGAGTATGGCTAAGTGGGGCTGCATTGGGTGAACTTTGCCCTGAGGCTCCACCAAAGCTGGTAACGTATCTGTTTCAGCAGGGATCAAAGGTCTGCTCCCAGCTTCTGGGCAAAGCTGCCAGGGAGGGGCTGTAGTGGCCTCACCCAATCACAAATCTCTCCTCCTTGACCCCAAGCAATGTGACCTGGAGGTTTGCGATCTGGCCTCTGAGCCTATCCCTGACCATGCCAGGGAGAAGCACGCTGGTCCCCAGTTGCCCACGGGGTGCTCAAACAAGTTCAATGTCCCTCTGCCTCTGGGCATGCCCCACGCTGATGCAGTCGCAGGCAAGCAGCACCAGAGAGGGCTGGTGGGCAGGGAGCTCACAGACTGAGCACCCCTCAGTTTGCTGCAGGACCCCTAGAGGAAAGGTCTGAGCCACATTCTCTGTGGAAGTCTGTGGTGGCTCTGTTGTCTCTCTTGGTAGCCACAGGTTGGGGAGGGGAAGGGGAGAAAGAGTCTAGGAAGGTTTGAGCCCCATTCTCTGCGGAAGGCCCGGTGTGGTGGTTGCACCAACAGAGAGAAGCAGTTCCTGCGAGCCCCGGCTCAATCGTCTCAGCAGCCGTGGGTGGGGCGGGGGGAGGGGAGGAAAAGAGTCTGAGTGGAAGAAAGCTGGCACTGTGGTCGTCTCTGGCCCTCTCTCCAGGAGGCAGCCCACCCAGAATGTCCAGACTCTGGGGTCACGCAGGTCCCCCAGGACCCACTGGCCCCCTGTGGCTCCCGCAGTCTTGGCTGGAGTTGGGAAATGTTTCTATGGGAATGAGTGAGACAAAAACTGAGGGGCTGAGGCCCCCTGGGGAGGACAAAGGTGCACGGTGGGTGGAGAAGCAACATGGCAGCTGCTGTGTCAGCTCCAGTCTGAGGTGATGGGAAGTGACCCTGAGGACGTCGGCTGCCTGGTGCTTCGTCCTCACAAAGCTCCCAGTTCACTGGCGGCGGCAGCTTTTGGGCTTGTGGGGGTAGAAGAGCTCCAGCAGCTCGGGAGCCCAGTGACCGCCAGAGATGTGGGGAGGGAGGGAGGAATGAGCCGCTCCAGCCTCCCTTCTCGCTGGACTCCAGGCCTTTCTGGGGTTGATCTCTGCCAGTATCCTCCTTCCTGTTCTCCTAATTCTGGGGGCCTTCCTCCCACGCTCGAGGACTTAGGCGCCTGCTTGAATCATCATTGTGGCTGCTCTATTTGTGTAACCAAACATATCTAAACATAGAAAAGGTAACACATTGCGCTGTGATGACGTTATGATGGCTGTGATATCACTGGGTGGTAGGAATTTCTCAGCTCCATTATAATCTTATGGTACCACTGCCATATATGTCATCGGTTGTTGACCGAAACATTGTTACACGGCGGATGACTGTACTTTACTCTGTGAAGAGGGCAGTGAAGTGGAAACGAAAGTGCGTAATTTCCTTTTGTTAAGTAACTGGACTGTGATTGCCCAACCACTGGCTGGTGAGCCCGCCCCTCTTTTCCTGAAATGCAAATAAAACGTTAACATCGTATGTAAATTTCCCATCGTAGCCAGTACCTTGCCTTAGTTGCGGGTCTGGGTCAGTAAGGGTCTGGAGAGGGGCTCAGCGTGCTTGTGGTAGGAGCCCTCCTGCCTCAGCTCCACATTCTTCCCTCCCCCTGCTGCTGAGCTGAGTCCCTCAACGGTGTCTATTCAGAAAGCTTAGTTGTTTCAGGAGGGATTATGAACTGAGCCTGAAGGCTGTTCTAACCAGCCTCTGTGTTACCACTCCCTGCCTTTCTCATACATCTCATTCAAAGTGTGTCCTGTTTTTTGGTCCTGAGGCTAATTTGACTTTCTATGTGCTTCTCAGTCCAAAGGCTGGGAAGACAAGCCACATCCCTGCTCAATTCATGTTAAACATTATGGTCTTTGGCTACAGATTTTGTGCAACAATGGAACCGGTACGCCAGGTATGACCTGAAATTACACTTTCCCCTTGATGGTTCTTGAAATCAACATGTCATGATTTTGATCTAAGGGAAATATAGAAACATCTATCCTGACTAGCTGGAATCTTGGTATCTGTGGGAGGATGAGGCTTAAAAAGAGAGACAAGTCTGGTATTTGTGCCTCCTTCACAGATATCCAGATGTCACTGGAAAAATGAATCTCTCAACAAATTTCAGCATCTCCTCGTTTTGCTCCTAGACCTGAAACCGCCGTTGTATTAGGTGACAGCCAGCCTCCAGATTTCTTTCCTCTGAGGATACCAAGAATTCAAAATCTGACCTTAACATGCTTTTATCTCCCATTGTACTTTCCCCATCTCTACTAAGATACATCTCACCTCGCCCCTTTCTGTCTGCCTTCCTGTCCTCCTTAATCATCTTTTTCATCTGTCCAAGTCTAACTCATTCTTTAGGGCTCAGCTTAAACCCTATCTCCTCTATGAAGAGAGAAAATTAATTTGGTAGTTATATGTCTATAATGAAAGCCAGGCACTGTGCAGAGCTTTAGAGATTCAGAGATGTACCATGAATAAGGACAGAACCTGACATCAGGGAACTAACAGTCTCATAAGAGAGATAGACTTTTTTGTGGGGGTGGGGATAGGGTCTTGCTCTGGTGCCCAGGCTGGAGTGCAGTGGCTCGATCACAGCTGACTGCAGCCCCAAACTCCTGGGCTCAAGTGATGCTCCTTTCTCAGCCTCCTGAGTAGCTCGGACTACAGGCACACATGCAACCATGGCTGGCTAATTAAAAAAATTTCTTTTTTTTTTTGTAGAGACGAGGTCTTGCTATGTTACTCATGCTGGTCTCAAACTCCTGGGCTCAAGCGATCCTCCTCCCTCAGCCTCCCGAGTAGCTGGGACTACAGGTGCGTGCCATCATGCCCAGCTAATTTTTTCTATCTTTTGTAGAGACAGAATCTCACTGTGTTGCTCAGACTGGTCTTGAATTCCTAGCCTCAAGTGATCCGCCTGCCTCAGCCTCCCAAGTAGCTACGACTACAGATGTGCACCACCATGCCCGGCTAATTTTTTCTATTTTTCGTAGAGATGGGGTCTTGCTCCTGCTCAGGCTGGTCTCCAACTCCTGACCTCAAGTGATCCTCCTGCCTCTGCCTCCCAAAGTGCTAGGATTACGGGCATGAGCCACCACGTCTGGCCAAGTATAAGCTTTTTGATTCAAAGTCCTTTCACTTTGATGATTTCTATTTTCATTTTCCCTTGGGGAAGAGATGGAGCTGGTATCAGTATTTTACACTTGGGAAAATGATCTGGAGATTTCATGTGTTCATAGTTAGTTGGCCTTGAAATTGGGAGAATCCAGGTGTTTAGGAGATTCCCAAACCATATCTCCACCCTAGACCCTTTTTCTGGGTCTAGACCCTTCTATCAATCTCCTATATAATTCCACAGGATGTCTCTCAGGCACCTCAACATGGCAAAAAATGGCCTCATCATCTTCCCGGCTTCTCCTCTCAGTTTCCCAGTCCCACTGAAGAGCACCAACCAAGAGCCCAGTTACCCAAACAGAAATCTGGGTTTCATCCTAAATTACTCGTTCTCCCTCACAATCCTCCGATTTATATGCCCCCACCCCTACCACTCAGGCCAAATCATTGCCTGACCTAAACATCTCCTAAATCCTTCCTTCCAGCTCTGCGGGAACTCCCCTAATCCAGGCTTTCAGCATTTTTTAACTGCATTATTATAAGTCTCCAACCTGGATCCCACACCAATCCACCTATCGCATTGCAGGCGAAGTCATCATTTTAAAATGTAGAGAGCATTACATTATTTTCCTGCTTAAAACCCTTCAGTGGCTCCTAATTATCATTAAGATAAAAGTCCAAACTCCTTATTGGGGATTATAGGGTCCTACAGAATCTGATACTATTTTTTTCTCCCTCATATAAAGCCATCTGGGTTTGGTACTTTTTGTTGTATGTAGATTTTTACCTGCTGATTCAATTTATTATAGTTCATTCAGATTTTTTTCTTCTCTGTTAGGTAAATTATATTTCCTAGGAAACAATCCATTTTAAATTTATTGGCATAAAGTTGCTCACAGTATTATTACTTTTTAAGCAGCTACAGTATCTGTAGTTACATGCATTTAAAAATTCCTAATACTATTTATTTTTGTTCCTTATTTTCATATTTTCATTTTTCTTTGGATTTTATTCTGTTCTTTTTCCAACTTATTGAGGCAGATGCTTAGCTTATTGTCAGCCTATTTCTGTAAATAAGAAGTTTGTTAAGAAGTTTTTAAGCTTCCCTTTAGTTTGTCCCACAAGTTTTTTTCTTTTTTTCCTTTTTTTTTTTGAGACAGAGTCTCCCTCTGTCGCCCAAGCTGGAGTGCAGTGGCACGATCACAGCTCACTGCAGATTTAAACTCCTGGGCTCAAGTGATCCTCTTGCCTCAGCATCCTGAGTAGCTGGGACTATAGGTATGCACCACCACACTGGGCTAATTTTTTAAATTTTTTTGTAGAGACAGAGTCTTGCTCTGTTGCCCAGGCTGGTCTAAAACTCCTGGCCTCAAGGGATTCTCCTGCCTTGGCCTCCCAAGTGCTGAGATTGCAAGTGTGAGCCACCATGCCTGGCCCACAGGTTTAATGTGTAGGATTTTCATTATCATGCTCAGTTCTAAGCATTTTCAAATTTCCATCCTGATTTTTTTGAATTATTTATGTGTGTATGCCCAAATATATTTTTTACCTATTTTTGTGAATGACCACCATCTTAATTCTTGGGTCCCCAAATCACTTCCCAATCTGTCCCATATACTCTCTAGAACTTTACTCGGGAACTTTACCCTAGGAAGGCCTAGTCTCTGGAATAGGGCTGGGTCTAGGTTGGACTCATGCAGCCTCCCTTCCCTGGCTCCAGGCCAGCAAGTCCCTGCACTGAGCCTTCTTGCCAGCAGGTGGCACCTGAAGACTAAAAGCTGATCCAGACTATGCCCATCCTCTTCTTTCCTGTTCTGAGCTTGCGGGGGCACAGACCCCCGCTTGAGCTGTGCTAAGGCTTGCAGAGGATGCTCTAGCCATGGCACCTGGCTCCTGCCTCCCAGACTGCTGTTTCTTCTTCCTTGTCGGGTAGCCATCATTGCCTGGACCGCTTCTTGGTCTTAGAGTCTAATATAGTTCTAGAGTATATGCTCCAACCAGAGCTAAGACTAGGTGGGGCACTAAAAGCCATTAAAATAATAATATTTAAAGATCGTGAACATTCTTAAGCCCCCTTTTCCTTAGTAACAGTCACCATATTCTTCCTGCTTGTCTTCTTGGATGATACTGAGCCCAAGTTCAGGGAAACCTCGCAGTCTGGATCCTCTTTCAGTTTCTTTCTCTCCCTGAAGCCTTACAAACTAGAACTGGAGTAAGAGTTGTTTTTGTTTTTTAAAGTAGAGAACAACAAAAGTAGAGAATGGCTGTGGTTGTGTAAGAGCAATATATTGAGGCATTGCTTGTATGATTTTGTCCAAGAGTTATTTCTAAATTAGCTTTTGGTGGTGGACTGTTTCTTCAATGTCACCAATTTTGGTCTATACTGTATGGGTGACAATCTCACAAACATGACATGGAATTAGAGTAGTGTGGTGAAGGGTGGGCAAGTGGTTCTTGGGGGACAAAGGAAGGGCGATTATCTTATCTGGAAGGGGATGAAGCAAGGAGGCTTCCTAAGGAAAGTTTGAATTGAGTTTTGAAGGAGGAGGGGAGGGTTATTCTATTAATATCTAGGTAGAAGAAACAATTTGAACGAAAAATGAAGCATAAATCAGCCTTGTGTGTTCCCAAATGCTCCCCAGCTCACCCATAAACGCTGCCTACTAAGATTCGTTCAGCCTACTTACGTGCCACCTAGCCCAAGGACTTCTCCCTTGGGGGACCCTGGCCTTTTCTGGGTGACTTAGCTTGTACCTCTCACCTGCACATTTAACCTATTGTGCCAAAGTGTGGCTGTCACGTTTTCTAGAGCACCTGGACACCCTGTCCCTTCCTCAGGCACTCCTAGGAGCTGATGGAGTTCATCTGGAATTCATCTCTCTGTGACAGTGGCCTTGATGCTGGGTTTCAAGATGTTGCAGGTGATCCGTACCCTCTCCCACCATGTTCTGGCTTCCAGCTTCAGTGAACCCAGGCCAATCACTAGGTTTCTTCTTGTAGGGGAATGAATGGCCCACAAAGGATGTGAATGGGACTTCTGTTTCAAGCTGGAGAAAGGAGGATCAGGGAAAAGAGTGATTTTGGGATTCTGGGACAAATTTAAGAAAAGCTCCCATTTTGCTTAAGCCTCAGGCCTGGGGCAATGAGCAAGGCAAAGCCTAACACTTGGATACCAGGAATACCCCAAGAGGGGAAAGGGTGGACGATAGATGAGGTAGGAAAGTGGCAAACGCCTTAGATAGATAATCTGATATCCCAGCACGGATGTTAGAAGTGAGGCTGTTAAAGTGCTCTGGAGGAAATGCTGGGGTTGGTGCCTTCCTTGTGGAGCCGCAGGTGCAGAGCCAGGCCTCTGCTCCTCTCTGGCTGACAGGCACTCCCTGCCAACATTCGGAGCCAGCCACTGAACTTCGGCCATGCCAGGGAGCACTACCTGGAGGTTCTGGAGCTGCAGCAATTCTGGAGGAGAACTAAGTAGAGGCTTTTGGACCTGAAAGAAACCTTAGAGCTCATTTAGTTCACCTCTGTCTGTCATTGTACAGATGAGGGAACAGATGGGAAATGACTTGCTCAAGCCACACTGCTTCATGGCAGAGATGGGTCCGTCGTATAACATTGGTGCTATGGTCCTTAAGACCGAGTCCACAACGTCAGCTGATTCCTCACATACTCCACCACCCCGTCTTAGTTCCTTGTTGTGGGCCATGAATAAGCAAGGACTGTGTGGCTTGGCCCAGAATGAAATGCTAACCAAAGTGTGCTGGGACAATGCCACCACTGACCTCCAAATGCCTCTTTTTCTCTGCGCCTACAGTTCTGTTTCATCAGAAAGAACCAGACTCTGGAAGGAAAAAAATCGGTCTGCGGCTAGCAGGATCTCAAACCCAGTGGAGAAGTAAAATGAAAAGGGCCCTAGATGATCCTAAATTAAGGAAGACAGGAGACTTTGGGGTGTTTATTGCAAACTGCTATAATTAAAGTGATATTTTACAAGTGTTTGACACAGAGGGCTTATGGGATCTGAGCCAGGCCTCAGCTTCAGAGGCCCATCCCGGAGGGGAATGGCACTGGCAGGGAACAGGGACTCGGTCACCGTTGCTCATTAAGCACAGAGTCATGGTGGAGCCATCTTAGGGAGCCTGAGAGGAAAAGAAGGGTGTGGAGAGAGCCATGAAGCAACTACGTTAAATTATGAACCTTGCTCTGGGCCTACTGAGCACGCGGCTAGCCTGGAGCAGGCCTCGGAGCCAGCCCCCGTGACTGACACGCATCCTTCCTCTGGCCCAGGCTTCTCACCAGCTCAGAGCATCCGGGTCATCTTCATTATCGTTCATCACAGATTTCCTTTTGCCTGCCAGAAATTTTTCCAACTTGTAGCTTAAAAATACCGGCAGGAGGAAAGGCAAGCAATGTTCTTGTTAATATAAATCCACAGCAAAAATGATTCGAGAACTGGATGTTTCCCAGGGTTGGCAGGTGTGTGGATGGTTCCCCCATTCTTTATCCATAGGGTGCTTGAATGCATAGTGCTGTTGAAGATGCCAAATGTCTGAGCTTTTAAGACTTGTTCAAGCTGTTGAGAACCTGTGGGGATAATCACTGGGCAGAATCAGAGCCTGGCAGAACACTGGGACAGGGGAAGGGGAAAGAGGGGAAACTGGTAGAATCCTGAGGTCATTCCCAGGAGGAGGGGAAAACTACTTCCAGAAGTAGCAGCATGGAGGGCCACGCCGAGGCTTTGCTCAAGGGGGTCCAGCGTGCTTGGGGTGAAGAGGTGACCCCCTCCTGCAGTTTTGGGTTACTATTTGGGCAAAGCGAAGTCCCAGGCAGTTTCCTGTGCACATTTCCACATGGCCTGCATGAGGCGGGTGAAGCCCATGTCTTTGGGCTTCTCCAGGCCTCTCATCAGCCGTTGCTTCATGATGGAAACAAATTCCTTATTGCTCAGCTCCCCATTGCCTAGAGGAAGAGGCAAACACAACAGGGATAAGTGGAAGACTTGGAACAAAGGCACCGAGAAAATTCCATTGTTCATACAATGTGGGGTTTCAAAGCCCAGCACACTCTCACAGCCAAACTCAATTCTCTTGTTTTAGAATTAACTAGTTTGCTCCTTCCATGATGTTTCCAACTGCAATTCAGTGACAGTTCGGTGTAGTGTGACAAAGTTGAATGACAATATAGTATATGCCAGGTCCTGTGCCAGGTGTTTAGAATAAGAGATAAGCAAGCTTTGTGCTTTGTCCCTTGAAATACTCCCAGGTGGGAGGGACAAATTATTTCAACAGTGTGGTAAGAGCTATAACAGGGTGAACAGAGGATGCTGTGGGGGCACAGAGGAAGAATATCTAACCCAGGCTGGGGTAGTGCAAACACAGATCAGCACAGGCTGCCTGGAAGTGACTCCTGAGTTGAATCTCAAAGGATGAGCAGGACTTGGCCAAGTAAAGGGGAGTGAGATGGGGAAAGCTTTCCAAGGAGGAGAAGTAGCATAAGCAAGAGCACAGGCAGGAAGTGGCATGGTTGCTGAAGAAGTACAAGTAGGAAGGCTGAGGTGGGAGAATTGCCTTGAGCCCAGGAGTCTGAGGTTGCAGTGAGCTATGACCATGTGGCTGGTGGCTACTGTACTGAATAGCACAGATACAAAACATTTCCCCACATCCCAGAGAGTTTCAAAGGAACAGCACTGCTGTAAACATACTGACTTTCTCCATATTTCTGTTTTCACTCTAATCACTTCTATCTAGGTGGTTTGAATTTTTTCCAAAAAACATTTATTTTTATATATTTTTTTAAGACACAGTCTCACTCTGTCATCCAGGCTGGAATGTAGTGGATGAACCCAAAGCCAAATTTTGATTTTGATTTCACCAGGAAAATTCCTCATTTCCAGACTACCGAGCACTGGAAATGTGGCTAGAGAGAGCAAGGACCTGAGTTTTCATTTTATTTACTTTTAATTAATTTAAATTTGAATGGCCACATGTGACTTGTGGTATCACATTGTGGACAGGGCAGCTCTAGAGAATAACCCATCCCTGCCTAAGAATGAGGCCATTTCCTTAACCTAGCCCTGGGACCCCCTTTGAGTTGGACCTCAGTTTGTAGGTACAGGCTGGAGATTTAAATAATTCAAGTTCAACTTAATAACTTAAAATAATTCAAGTTAATAAACATCTGTTATGTGCAAAGTACTATCTAAGGTCCTATTGAGGGGTCCAAAGGTGAAAAGGACTTGTAACTACCTTTAAAAAACTCACAATTTAATAGGGAAATTAAGTCAGATACATGGAGACAGAGTATAGTATGTACTAACATAGAAAAACAGAACCCAGTTAAGGAATAAAAAAGCCAGAGTGATTTATTATGCTGGGGACCAAAAGGGAAGCTCCACAGGCTGGAGTGTTTGAGCTGGCCCTTGAATGCCATTAGCCTGGCTTCCTGGAGGAAGATGAACAACAAATATTGGCTGTAAGACGGAGGTAATATAGTATAGAGGCGGGCAGCACAGCTTTGGTTCTAGTCCTGGTTTTGCCATCTACTGTCACCTTTGTGGGTGACACACAAATTTCCTTCCTGGGAAATTTACTTAACCTGAGTCTCAGCTTCCTCATCTGTAAAATGTGGTTAATAACAACACTCACATCAGAAGATTAACTAAGCAGATTCACTTTCTGGCTCATAGGAAGCACTGAAAAAAAATGTGAGCTTCCACTGTTGTTGTTGTTTTTGTTGTTGTTATCGTCACGTCAGCTACCACAGCTAAAACTAATGCCAGAGCAGAACCAGGTTTCTTCAATGGGCCAAACCACAGAGCAGCCATAGACACGACAGACCCCTGTGTGGCGCTGGAAAGCTGTGCCGATAGAATGCACGTGCCTGAAATGGGCCCTGGGAGTGGAGAGATCAGTACTGTCTTCTTTCTAGAGACACTGAAATACCCGAGTACTCCTTATCTGCTAAGCAGCAAGTGGAGTCTAATATTTTTGTTTCCATTTTTAAGATCCTTATGGCCATAAATTAATTTAGGCCTACAGACAAATTGGGATGACAAGAAGAAATGGAAAACACAAACCAGGGCCAGGGGTTACATTTCTCAGTATCGTGATGATGAGGGCTGGGCTACTGGGCTGGGAAAGGGGTGGCCTGACGAGGTTTGACGCTGGTTGCAAGGCCCCGTCATCAACAGTGTCTCTAAGGGCAGGTGAGGCTCAGTTTTCCCTCCTGACTCCAGAGGGCCCCACTCACCGTCACAGTCAAAGAGCGCGAACACCACGTCACACACATGGTCTGAGAGCTCCACTTTAGCCACTGTCCTGGCCACCTGCTGCATGGTCACTGAAAAGAGAAAGAAAGATGCTATTAATACGTTAGCACAGCAGAGGGATTTCATTTTGCTTTCTCTGAATGGGGGATAAAACTGCTCAGTCATAATAAAGGTTTTCAACTTTTATTACAGGATTTAAGTCATATTTAAGAAAATGAGAATTTAGTTTTTATTCATATCCCCTTTCCTTTTTACCTCAGGTTGTTCTTTTCTACTGCTGCTACACTTTAGAAGGTCTATATAGCTAATTAAGAATGCCTGATATTAAATTCATGAAGATGGAAAGTAGATTAGAGGTTATCAGGGTCAAGAGGAATGGACAGCAGTGTTTAATGAGTACAGATCTTCTGCACGGGGTGATGGAAAATTTTTGGAAATAGATAGTGGTGATGATTGTACAAAATTGTGAATGTAATTAATGCCACTGACTTGTATATTTAAAAATGGTTAAAATGGCATATTTTATGTTATATATATTTTACCACAACATAATTTTTTTAAAAAGTGAAAATCCACATAATATTTAAAGATGTGATTATAGTAGCCTTGAGCATAGAGTGGCAACTTTTCTAATAAATTATTACCAGAAGCGTTCCTTAAAAAAAAAAGAAAAAGACTGCCTGGCATTACTATGGTCTCCTTGGCATTTCCCTCCCTCTGGAAAAAGTCAAGGAAATAACCAGGCAGCAAAAGGAATGGGAGGTGGGGAACCAGGAGGCTCGTCTGTGGTGTGTGTATACGGAGGCTTCGCGCTTCAGTTACTGACTGACAGCTAAGTACCGGCGCGGTGAGCTCCTTGCCCTGGCGCGGTGAGCTCCTTGCCCTGGGCCCTGCTATGTCCCTCCTCCCTAGTGGTTTTGCACCACTTTGTTTTCTTCCAACTGTGCCCATTGGGATAAGCAGTGGCCTCTGTCTTACTAGATCAGTATGCATCGCTTTTTAAAAAAATATATATATTTTTTAGCCTCAGCAGAAAATCTCTTCTCTCTTCCCATTTCCTCTTTGTCTGACATTTACCGTTAAACACTAGCAATCATGTGAGAATTGGGTTCTCATGAAAGACAAGCTGGGAAGGACTAGGCAATTTCCACTGCCTTCTCTCTCATTTATCCTCAAACCTGGTCAGGTGACACCTATAAGTCATGTTATTGCTTACAGACACACTCTTAAATGAGGTAAAATGTGGAGGAAAGAAAGGGATTAATTTCCATTTATGAATCAATGTGAACGTAGAGTCAGTGTGCCTTCTTTGCTCATTTCATTCCTGTAATTTCGGTTCCTGTTGGCAGCCTGCCTTGTCATTTTTTTCTGCATTTGATCTTGCACTTCACCTCTGTTGCCTCCATCTATTCACCTCAGTGCCCCCAAGGTCAGCAGATACAAACACCAGAGCAGTGCAGTGAGGCGAGGCAATGCAGTGGAAAGCTGTGCTTGGAGTCACAAGACCTGGGCTCTAGTCCTGGCTCCACCACCAACCTGCTGTGACACTGATGGAGTCACATGATCTCTTTAGATTTTTCGCATATTCAAATGAGGGATGCCATAAGATAACTGCTGAAGTGGCTTAGTAGCACAGAGAAGGGTTTATTGGTGTTTTCTAGAATCTGGGGTGAGGGTGGGGTGGAAGTATACATAAATAGCCGAGGGTGTAGCTATTTCTGTGCGGCAAAGGGTAGAGGAAAGGTATATTGGCCACAAGCGGGGCTACGCCTCTGGTTTGAGGGGGACGAGGCTGCTCAGGAGGGCAGGAAGAGCCAGTTTCCTCTTCCTGCAGCTTTGGGTTACTGCTCATACCACCTTTCCTCCCAGGATTTGAGTGAGGGTGAAAGAGGAATCAACATTCCTTGGAACTAAAAGACTTAAGCAGAAGATATTGTGGTGGATATTCATGAGATGTTTTCTGGGAAATCTACCAGACTGTAGAGTTCTAAGGTTCAGAACTACAGCCTCGCAGGTCTAAATACTTGATTTGGCCCAGGAAAAACTTACTCTGCTAACTAAACTGCCCAGAAAAGGAACAGAGATCAGGCCAGTTTACAATGAGAATAGTAACTGTTAAGGGAACTAAAATGATGACAGCTGGTCATTTTACTTCTCAGTAGGAAAATCTACTAAGGAGACTCAATTAACCTCAGAAGATTGCTCAGGGAAAACAGAATGAGAACAGAAGAAACTGGATGCTCCCAAACTGCGGTTGCCTACTGAATTACTCTTCACTGCCACAGAAATGTGTCCTGAGAAAGGGACCAGAATCTGTTCTGCATTAGATAAACACAAATACTTTTTGTTAACCGTTCCTTTTTTCTGCATTTTACATTAATCTCATACTTCTAACTGCTACTAATATAACTGATAACTATCTTCCTCTTCTCTCTCCCAGTTCTTCATTCTCTCAGGGCAGTGTGCCTATTGCCAGCTGTCTTGATATTCCAAGTACTCAGCCTTCTCCCCATGAAGATGTTGCCCTTTCCTCTAAATAAACCATTAACTCAATAATTTTCAAGGATGTCAGTGAGAGCTCTTGACAATTTCTAGTGAGAAGCTCATTAAAGTGGTATTAAGTGGTTGCAGAATACAGACTTCTGGAGGCCACCAGCAAGAATGCCTCATTACAAATGCTATCTCTTCACAGAACAGTTTTAGATTATATGTTCCATCTCACAAGGAGAGGGCTGTGGTGTCCTTTGTCCTATAGGAGGAAAACCAGGGCTGCTAAGTCATCATAACTCAAACCACTGGGATGTTACCAGCCTGCAAATAGCCTAGCTGTGATGCCCTTTCACAGCCCAAGGATGAGTCAGAGCAGTGGAGGAAACAAACATTTAACTAGCTGGTGAGCTGTCAAACCGGGAGCACTTGGGATGGGATGACAGCAGATTATAAGCCAAGCACTTGACAGCTGGTCCTGAGAGTTGGCTCATTCATATTTGCTTCCAATATCTCTGAATCACAAAGTCATAATTAAACGATAGCAAGCAGAACATTTTCCCCCCTCAGATCTTGACTTTTCTAAGCAGACCCGTTGTTGGTACTGGAATTTTGGCCTCCCCTATTTGATGATGCTAACTGATTGATGGTTGGGATTCCAGTTCCTGATCTGAAGGATGTCTACATGGACCGCAAAGGCACCACAGAGAAGGCCTAGTTTCCAAGGCCTACGTATTCCTTTTGTACAAATCTGGCCCAGCTGCCTGAACAATTGCTTGACATGTGATTGGATGATTTCTATTAGATTGGGGTGGCAGAGAATTCGAGGCAGGCTTAATTGGCACTTAAAAATCTCGTACCATCTGGCTTTTTGAAAAGTCTAGGCAGAATCTGAGTTGCGTCAGGTGTCCAATTTACTCTCTGGCATTGTCTATGACTGGACATTTCAAAAGTAGCAAAAACACACTGAGTTGGTGTGATATAATATCAGAAGCTACATTACATAAAACTATTCACCACGAAAAATGAACAAAAGAGTTCTGGAGTGATAGGAGCCCAAATGTCTGCTTAGAATCAGAGAAGCTTAGAACTGGAAGAAACCTCAGAGGAAGTACGAAATCTAGAGAACTTACATAACTTGCCCAGGGTCACAAAGCTAGATGGTAACAGAGCCAGGTCTAGAATTTAGCCCAGTGCTCTTTCCTATACATACTGGATCTCCTTTGATCCCTTCCTTACATAGACAATATCAATTCCTCCACTCGAAAGAGTTCAGATAAAAGAAGAGCCAAATTGGGGAATACTCGGGGATGAATAACTGAACAGTGGAGAGTTGTGAGGAGCCATCATTATAGCTTGACCATGGGCCCGACTGCCCTATACAGTGGAAGACTTTGACCATTCCCTAGGAACTCATACTGACAATTTTAGGGACAACTTAAAAAGTGTATTCAACAGTAATCCAATGAGAAGCACATGTAAAAAGGTGGCCTGGGAGTTTTCTCCACAGCTGCCGCTGATGCATAGATACAGCTTTGGGTAGCACGACCCAGTTAGGAGCTGCCTGTCTCTTCCTAATGCAAAGGTGTTTGGAAAGGTGACACGACAAGTTGGGCTGACAGTCTCTAGCCGTGTGGTCATGTGATTATTCCTGCCTTACTGGAGAAAATCCTGCAGTGGGGAAAATCGGAAGTTGGCTTGCGACTGCCAAGGTTAAGTGAGGGGAGACAGTTCTGCTTCAGCCCAGGAAAGGCTTGTGATGCGATGTCTTGTTTTCTTGAGTCCATCCCTAGATAATTTTGGGTGGAACAAGGGGAAGGATATTTGCTTAAAGAGCATTTGTCTGGTCTTTTGTATCTTCTTCCAAGATACTTCTGCTAATGCAACACACACATTTCAACCTGATTCTAGGGTTGGGGGAGGGGAAAGGACAACATTTAGGAGAACTAGCAATTTAAGGAGCCAAGAGCAATGCAGTATACCCATAATGAAAATGATAACAATTCCTTTTCTGCAGGTGCTTTTCAGCCGTAGGCAGGCTGAGCCTGCCTGTCAGAGGTGATGGCTCCTAATTTCCAGTATATACCACAGAGAAAACCTGGACAGTAGTCAGGTTTTCTGAGCCTCAGAGCATCATCCCAGATGACTGTTTCAATGGGCTTACATGCTTACTTTGGTATGAACTGATCTGGCAGTAAGATTTATTGCCATTATCCAGTATTTTATCTAGGTTTCTTAAAAATCTTCATCACACCTTGTCCACAAAAGCAAGCATTTCTACAAGCACCATTATGTAGTCAATGATTTCAGCTGATGCACCCAGGGGGCAACCACACTATAGTGGAAGAGACTACACTTATCATTAAGATGGAGAAATACATAGAAAAATATCAGAAAGATAACACACACATATGGGTTATAATGGAATACTGTGTATTTGGTAAGAGGTACATTTTGGATCTGGATTCTAAAGGAGAAAAGAGACAGACTGTCCCAGATTTGTGCACGTATGGTAGTGGGTGATGTGAGGTGGGGGTGTCAGCTTGAATACTACTGAAAGCAGGAAGGGGTGCTAAAGCCTGACCAGAGAGTTAGAACAGAAGGTGCAGAGGGGGATGAGTGCATCAGGAGAGATTTTACAGAGGGCCAGTCAAGTCTCCTTGCAAAGAAAACCTTTAGAACAAGGCCAGGTCTTATTTGGAGAGAGATTTACCATATTAACTTGCTTTTCCCTCTCCCACTCTTTAAACATCCATTCTCTTAACTTTATTTATTTATTTAGAGACAGGGTGTTGCTTTGTCTCCCTGGCTAGAGTGCACTGGCATCATAGTTCACTGCGACCTGAAACTCTAGGCTTGAGCTATCCTGCCTTAGCCTCCCAAGCAGCTGGGACTATGGCACGTGCCACCATGCCTGGCTAATTTTTCTACTTTTTGTAGAGACGGGGTCTCACTTTTGCTCAGGCTGGTATCTTAACTTTATTTTAAAAACTAGTTTTCATTAATACATTCACGTGTTTCAAAATTCAAATGGTACAAAAAGGTTGACATCTCCCTCCAAACTTTATCCCGTCACCCAGTCATCCAAAGGCAACAAATATCGCCAGTTTCTCCAGAAATATTTTATAGATATAAAATCAAATACTTATTCTTTACCTCTTCCCTTTCCCCACAAAATTGGTAGTGTACTAGTTTTTATTCATTTAACAACATATCTTAGAAATAATTCCCCATCAGTACATGAACAGCTTCCTTTAACATCTGCATAGTATTCCACTGATAGGATGTACCGTAATTTCTTTACCTAACCAGTTTCTCATTTATTCTAATTTCAATCTGGAAAAGCATTGTTTTTTCCTCTTTATAAAATTACTTCCTTGGTAGTCTACGTTGTCAGCTTCAAAGAGCCTGAATCTCTGATGGTTAAAGTGAGAGCAACTGATGTATTTAAATTCAATTTGTTGAAATTGTATGAAAGACTAAATACTCACCTTTACAAGTGTCTTATTAGACTTCAGAGGCTTTTAAAGGTAGTAAACCTTGAAGCTTCCAAAGAAGCAGTGCTTCTAATAAATACTAATCTCTATACTTTCCCAGTATTGGTGTAATTCTTGTCACTGTCATTTTCTGATCTTTTTCTCAGTGGGATGTAATGTTGGCTGATTTTGTCCTTAATTATCTATTTAGGTGAATGTTTTGGCAGTTTATCCTACCCTCACCCTCCTCTCTCTCCCAGTGTAATCATGAATCCCCACAGGTCTCCTCCTCCTTGGGATGCTTATATAATTTTACTAAATCATAATATATTCAAAGGATGTAGTTAAGCTAAAGAACCAATCTTTAGAATTGCTAAGTGACTTTAAATTTGGGAAACTAAACCAGGTCTCTGCAGAGAAAATGCCTCATAAAGCAAACATTTATTTCAGATTTTGAGCTTCTTTGCCCACATCATGAATAATTTTACTTTAAAAATTAATGTCTTAAATGAATGGAATCCTGTCCAACACTCCTCTTCACATATAAATGTTTTTACAAAATGCAATGATGAACTGAAATGCAGGGGTTTGCCTCCCACAAATTTTAAAAGAATTTATAAAATAGCTTTTCCCCTTCATAATCTCTTCCTCATACATCTTTGCGACATTCCTGCCTCCTGCCTTCATGCTATGTCTTGGCTGTCTGGGGGATGCTCTCCCCTACATTCTTGCTGTGAATTTTCTTCTATTTCTGCCATCACATAAAAGCAATTTTTTAGGTCCTTCTAGCAGCAGTAGGTGCCAGTGTACTAAAGAGAACACTGGGAAGTCACTGAACCTGAATTTGTGCTCTCAGTTTTGTGTCATACTAGCTGTGATTTAAACAAGTCATTTTCCTTCATGTAGGTTAAAAACAATAAAGGTTTAAACAAAATGATTTTTAAGCTGCCTTCCAGCCCTAAAATTTTGTGACTGTCATTTTTTTTTTAAGATGACATAATGGGTTAAATCAGTTAAAATGTCAATATCTTCAGAAGCCCTCAAAGAATTATACTAAAGGTGAAGATTTCTGGAATAATGGCTGGTGTGGTGGGCAGAATTCTGATGTGGTACCCCCAATATTCCCACCCTGTGGTCCACATGCCCCATGTAATCCCCTCTCATCAAGCAGGGGCAGAACCTGTGAATATGATAGAATATCACTCCCGTGATGAAGTGACTGTATATTGAAAAGGTGATGAGATAGTCACTCCCATGACTACGTTATATAAGAGTCTATCTTAGCAGACTGAGGGAGAGATTCTCCCGTTGGCTTTGAAGAAGACAGCTGCCATATTGTGAGAGGGCCACGTGGCAAGGAGCTGCTGTGGCCTGCTGAGAGCAATGTCTGGCCAACAGCCCCAAGAAAAAGGGGACCTTGGTCTTACAACTGAAAGGAACTGAATTTGCCAATGACCTGAATGAACTTGGAAGAGGACCCTGAACTCTGCAAGAACATGCAGGTCCCCATCTCCCACTGATGGCTTGATTTCATCCTTGTTAAGATCCTGAGCAGGGAACCCAGCTATGCTGTACCCAGACTCTGACTTACAGAAACTGAGGTAATATATAGGTGTTGTTTTAAGTGGCTAAATTTGTAGTTATTTGTTATGCAGCAATAGAAAGCCAACAGAGCTGGCCAATAAGGAAGGTATTTATGATTGGGAATGCCCTTTTGGGGTTCTTCAAATCATATTTTATATATAGCTTCACTCATTTTTTAGGTGCATTTTACAGAACTGTTACTCTTCTGCAACAACTATACCAAACTCCAAAAATTAGATCTTATAGAGGTACTAGCCAAGGTCTAATTAAGTTTTAAATTTCTTAACAAGAAAATAAATTAAAACTGCCACCCTTCTTTTGGGAATTACATAGATTTCACATAGACAGGTTGGGATGACAGTCTCTGGCCATAGATTGAGATATAACTTTAGGCTATAACATGTCCCTTAAAACATTACTACATTCAGTAAAAAGATGATTTAATTATAGTCATAGAATTTTAAATCTGCAAGAACCCTTAGAGATATTTAATATAACTCCAATCAGAGGGTCAGAGAAGTTGACCTGCTCAAGGTATCAAAGGAAATTAATGACATGGGAAGAGACTACAGTCCTAGCATTCTCCCCTTTACCCTAGGCTCTTTAATTAGAGTATTTCACCATCCCTTGCAGGATCTGGCCAGGTTTAGAATTAGTTTACTGACTTATTCAACATTAACTGAACATCTGCTTATATAAAGAATTGTTCTAGGCTCTGAGTAGGACAGAAAGACATGGAAAACATGGTTCATGTCTTTGAGAATTTACAGGCTTGTAGAAAATTCCCCTTGAATACTGAGGATACTAGGGATATCAATAGGGGTTAGATATTCCTAGGAACAGAGAACTTAAATAAGAAAGGTTTCCTGAAGGCAATGACCCCAAGAATTTTTGGATGAATTATGAAACTTAGGAGAAACTAAAAGCTTCAGTACTCATTAGAGAACTACAAAAAACTTAGAACTTCTAAGCTAATAAAAATCTCAAAGTGACTAAAAAAAGTAGTAGATATTACTTCCTCAGAGAATAAAAGTAAGCCTCATCTTGTCCCCTTCTCCTTTTAAAGGTGATCTTTTTTTTAAAAAATAACTTTTTATGATGTTGCCATATTAGGATATGTTGCTTCCAGTCTATCAGCCCCTTAATAAGATAAGGAGGCAGAAGAAATTCAGCACCTAGGAGTTGAAAACCAGAACACGCAGCTGGGTACAGCTGTAATGTCAATCTAATATATTAATATAGTATCATCTCTTTTAATTCCCAATAATCCTGAAACAAGTATTCTATTATCACCATTTTATAGACCAGGAAACTGAGGCTTTGAGAACTTAAGGAATTTGTTCAAGGTCATAAAACTAGTGAGTAGCAGGGACTCAACCTCAGGTTTGAGTTTAAAACCAAAATTTATGCTTAGAACAATTTTTTGCATACAGTTAATTCTCAATAAATGCTAGATGATATTATAGTATCTACAAGTACAGTGAAGCTTTGACACACCAATGAGTGGAGGCGGTGAAGAACATCTTCGTCATTAGAAGATACACCTGTATTCTGTATTTCCATGTTGAGAAATGGACAAAGCTTAGTTTTTTCTGTTCTGCTTTTGTGTATTGGTTTCTTCACTGAAATGTAATATGATTCAAAAAGTGAAGAACAGAGATGTGTCTACTAAGATGTTCCCATGTGGGCTAAGAAGCTGGATTAGATAACTTTAAGAGTCTGTTACTATAAGTACATACTACCGATGCCACAGTGTATCTGAGCTGTAGAACCTGCTCCTGAACAGAACAGACAACTATAGGGGAAAAATGTCATATTTCATATTCAAGAAAAGGGCGCTATCTCCAAAACATCATAGTTTACCAAAAGGACTTTATTTTCACCCTCAGAATGGTCAACTCTTAGCCAAAGGCAACTGGGAGGAAATAGCCTAGAGTCTGTCTTCCCTAAGCTACTGAGAAACGTGGTTCAAAATCGTGAACCTGCATTGCTTCCTGGATTGTGCTTCAGTAAAGATTTTCAGGCTCCAACAGGAATCTGGAATATACTGAGAGGCAACGTGATGGTGTGGAAAGAATAGACTTTAGGATTAGAGAGACCTGAGCTTGAATCCTGGCTCTACCACTGCTTAAACGGGGTAACCAGGGGAAAAGCCTGCTTAATTTTATATTTCCTCATCCATAAAACAGGAATAATACCACCTACCTTTCAGGTTTTAAGGATTAAGAGAGATAATGTACATAAAGCACTTAGCGTTGTGCATGGCATATAGAAGCTACTATGAAATGATAGTTGCTATCAGTGTTCCAGATGTGTGATGGCCTCACAGTCCTCAGAAGGGTAATGCTACAAGATTCTTAGGGCTCAGGAGCGGGTGGCAGCTTGCCTGTCAGAGATGGTTGTTCAGAATATGAGTTTGTTGTGTGCTAGAAATTTTTTATTCCATTGGTTAATTTCTGACTCCCCCAACAACCTAGTAGGGTCCTAAATGCCAAAAGACTGAGGCTCCTTTACTCAGTCAAATTGTTAGACTCAAAGAACCTGAAAGTCACAAAGGTTCTTAGAGGTCATCCATGCCATCAATATCACTTCAGAGACAAAAGATTTGATGATGAGACTGATATTGCAGAAAAAGCATCTGGGATTGCAGAGAGCATCCTGTAGGAGATATATCACAGATTTTACTATTTATTTTCTTGTTTTGTCAGACAATAAAGTAAACTGTGTATATGGAATGACTATAAAGAATTAGACCAACTATTAATAAATTATAATTTTCAACCTAAGTTGAATTGTGCTGGGGCATGAAGGGTAAAGACCATGGACTGTGTATTTGTGTGATTATTTTCCTATATTATATAGTTCAAAGTATTAAGAAATGGGAGACATAATTGGACCCACAAGTTTACCAAATCTATAATATCCTGAGGTGCTTCACAATGGAGCTTTATTGTACTGGAAACCTTTTATTCTCCTGGCAGAAATAGGAATACTCTGAATTATATAGGCTGTAGCTCATTCTAGAGCTCCTGTTCAAATAATTTTTAACTTCTTCATCATAGGAAGCCATTGGGAAAGGAGCTGTGTTCAATTTTCCATTACCATCTTCAGCAAGCTACTTAAATCAATCAGACAGCCCTTGAGAGGCAATATATCTAATTTTATGGCCAGTATGTGTACGAATGAGCAACAGAACCAGTCTTAAGTGCTAAATAGAAGAGACAACCTATAGTGGAAGCACACAATATTTCATGGAGAAACGTTCTTTCTTTGAATGGTCAGAGTTCACCAAGGACGCTTCTTTATTACCTGAGACTTATCATTCTGGCACGGGCCATACCGAACTAAAGAAATAGCCTCAATGAAGTTTGGCATTTTTACTCTGAAGGAATTGGATCATGCTCTAATACAGTAAATCTGCAGTTGCCAGCTGCCTGGATCTCTCAAATTGTTCAGAAGAACATTAACTCTGTTAGTTATTAAAAGATATTTTGGGGTAAATCGAGTTTGGGAACTATATCCCTCTTCTGGGAGATTAAAAATACACACTAGCATATCAAAAACTTGGCAGGAATAGTGCTGCAGGAAGAAATTCTGTGTAACTGGCATTTTTCAAACTTACCTGGACTGTGGAAGACTTTTTTTTTTTTAAACTCACAGAACCATCAACATATTGCAGTATAGAGTTATCTTCCAGTGCTGTTTGGGAAATTCGGTGCTAAATTATGTCTAAAGACTGGTTTGTAAGCTCTGAAACAGCCAAGGAAGAGACATTGCCAGGGCCTCTAAAAGGTGACAATTTGTGAAGGTCCTAACCTTTTGGGAAAAAATGAAGACAGCTGAAGACTGAGAGCAGGAGCCACACAAAAGGTACTCCTGTCTCTACCCCTGCCCCACTCTTACCCTGCCCCTAGTATGGGTCAGAGGCTCCTCTTTAAGCTTCTAGTTCTCCTTATATCTAATTAGCAGTTATCACACCAAACTGGAACTGCTTGTATACTTATCTTTCTTCCCCTTTAGACCATGAGCTTCTTGAGAGTGGAACCCTGTGCTCAGCACAGTATCTATCTGTGCTGTTGGCTGAATAGATGTTTGAGCCACATTAAATTTTGTTTACATTCAACTTTATCATGGAAGCAGCTGACATTTACTAAATGTTCACCACATGACAGGCAAAAAGTTAAGTGCTATGTAGATTTATCCTCACAATAACCATATGAAGTGTGTACAGTTGGCCCTCTATATTTTCCGGTTCCGCAGACTCGACCAACCACACATCAAAAATATTCAGAAAAAACAAAAACAATAAAAAGTAATAATACAACAATAAAAACATTACAAATAAAAACTACGGCATAACTATTTATGTAACATTTACATTGTATTAGGTATTATAAGTAATTTAGAGATTATTTTTAAGTACAGTTGACCCTTAAGCAACATGGGCTTCAACGGTGTAGGTTCACTTATATGCAGATTTTTTTCAATAAATATATTGGAAAATTTTTTACAACAATTTGAAAAATTCACAGACAGCCGGGTGTGGTGGCTCATGCCTGTAATCCTAGCACTCTGGGAGGCCGAGGCGGGAGGATTGCTCAAGGTCAGGAGTTCGAGACCAGCCTGAACAAGAGTGAGACCCCCCGTCTCTACTAAATATAGAAAGAAATTATCTGTACAACTAAAAATATATGTAGAAAAAATTAGCTGGGCATGGTGGCACATGCCTGTAGTCCCAGCTAGTTAAGAGGCTGAGGCAGAAGGATTGCTTGAGCCCAGGAGTTTGAGGTTGCTGTGAGCTAGGCTGACGCCATGGCACTCACTCTAGCCCGGGCGACAGAGCAAGATTCTGTCTCAAAAAAAAAAAAAAAAAATTCAGACAAACCACATAGCCTAGAAAGATCGAAAAAATTAAGAAAAAGGTATGTAATGAATGCATAAAATATATGTAGATACTAGTCTATGTGTTAATCAACCATTGTTTCTTAAAATTTTTAATTTTTATGGGTATATACTGGTTGTACAGCTTTATAGGGTACATACAATGTTTTGATACAGGCATACAATGTGAATTAATCAAATCAGAGTAATTGGGGTATTCATCACCTCAGGCATTTAACATTTCTTTGTGTTAGGAACATTCCAATTCCACTCTTTTAATTATTTTATAATATACCATAACTTATTGAATATAGTCACTTTGTTGTGCTATTAAATATCGTTCATTCTATCTAACTATATTTTTGAACCCGTTAACCATCTCCACTTTATCTCCCCTTCCCCACTGTCCTTCCCAGCTTCTGGTCACCATCATTCTACTCTCTGTCTCCATGAGATCAATTGTTTTTCATATTTAGCTCCCACATATGAATGAGAACATCTGAGATTTGTCTTTCTGTGCTTGGCTTATTTCACTTAACCTAATGTTCTCTAGTTCCATACATGTTGTTGTAAATGGCAGGATTTCATTCTTTTTTGTGGCTATGTAATATTCCATCGTGCATATGTACCACAATTTCTTTATCCATTCATCCACTGATGGACACTTCGGTTGATTCCAAATCTTGCCTATTGTGAATAGTGCTGCAAAAATTAAACATGGGAGTGCACGTATCTTTTTTTTTTTTTTTTTTTTGAGACAGAGTCTCACTCTGTTGCCTGGAGTAGAATGCTGTGGCGTCAGCCTAGCTCACAGCAACCTCAAACTCCTGGGCTCAAGCAATCCTACTGCCTCAGCCTCCCGAGTAGCTGGGACTACAGACATGTGCCACCATGCCTGGCTAATTTTTTCTATATAGATTTTTAGTTGTCCAAATAATTTCTTTCTATTTTTAGTACAGACGGGGTCTTGCTCTTGCTCAGGCTGGTCTCGAACTCCTGACCTTGAGCGATCCACCCGCCTCGGCCTCCCAGAGTGCTAGGATTACAGGCGTGAGCCACCGCGCCCGGCCAAGGAGTGCACGTATCTTTTTGATATACTGAATTCCCCTCTTTTGGATATCTACCCAGCAGTAGGATTGCTGTGTCACATGGTAATTCTACTTTTAGTTTTTTGAGGAACCTCCATACTGTTCTCTATAGTGGCTGCTCTAACTTAACATTCCTATCAACATTCTCTGCACCCTAACCAGTATTCATTATTGCCTTTTTGATAGAAAGCTATTTTAACTGGGGTGAGATGTCTCATTGTAGTTTTGATTTGCATTTCTTTGACTACTAATGATGAGCATTTTTTCATACACCTGTTGGTATTTGTATGTCTTCTTTTGAGAAATGTCTATTCAGATCTTTTACCCATTTTTAAATCAGATTATTTGATTTTTTTTCCCTAATGAGTTGTTGGAGCTCCTTATATATTCTAGTTATTAACCCCTTGTCAGATAGGTAGTTTGCAAATATTTTCTCCCATTCTGTGGGTTGTCTCTTCACTTTGCTGATTGTTTCCTTTGCTGTGCATAAGCTTTTTAGCTTGATGTGATCGATCCTATTTGTCCAATTTTGTTTTGGAAGTATTACTGAAAAAGTCCTTGCCCAGACTATGTCCTAAAGTGTTTCTCCAATGTTTTCTTTTAGTAGTTTCATAGTTTCAGGTCTTAGATTTAAGTCTTTAATTGACTGTATATTCTTGGCAAGACATTTAGTCAACAGTAGGCTATTAGCAGATAAGTTTTTGGGGAGTCAAAAGCTACACTAGGATTTTTGACTATGCAGGTATGGATGTTCCTAACTTCTGAATTGTTCAAGGGTCAACTGTAAATGGTGCTTGATTCAGCAGGACATATACTAAAATTGGAATGACACAGAGAAGATCAGTATGCCTCCTGCATAAGGAGGACATGTAAATTTGTGAAGTGTTCCACATTTTTTGATTAAAAAAAAAGGGTACAGGAAGATGTGTGGAGGTTATATGCAAACACTCTACCATTTTATGTTTGGGACTTGAGCATCCATAGATTTTGGTAACTATGGAGGATCCTGAAACCAACCCCCGCCCCCATGGATACTGAGGGACAACTATAGTTTTATCCTTATTTTAATTTAATTTAATTTTTTTTAGAGGCAGGGTCTCACTCTGTTGCCCAGGCTAGAGTGCAATGACACGATCATAGCTCACTGCAACCTCGAACTCCTGGGTTCAAATGATCCTCCTGCCACAGCCTCCTGAGTACCACCATTCCTGGCTAATTAAAATAATTAAAAAAAAAATTAACAGAGTTTAAGTGACCAAAGAATGATTTGTGGATCAGGCAGCCCTCAAAACCAGAACAGAGAACTCTTGTTTAAAATTTTTTTTTGTAGAGACAGAGTCTCACTATATTGCCCAGGCTGGTTTTGAACTCCTGGCTTCAAGCAATCCTCCCACCTCGGCCTCCTAAAGTGCTGGGACTACAAGTGTGAGCCACTGCACTTGGCCTATCCTTATTTTTAAAACATTTGGGCAGTTTCTGAATTTAATTTCTAGCTAGTAGTATTTAGTTTCTACCCAGCTAGTAAATGACAGAGCCAAGATTCAAATCCAGGCAGTATGACTTCAGAGCCTGTGTTCTTAACTACTACACATTTCTTTCTCTCTCCTAAGATTCATATCGGCAATAAAATTCTATAGTTCTGTGGAGCGAAGAGGAGAGGCCTATAATTCATATAGAGCTCAGATCAATGAAAAAATCACTAGTCTGGCTGTCAGGATCAGGGAGGTTGGAAAGTACAGACCTAGGGCAGAGTACAAGGAGGGCCTGTTAAAAAAGGCACATCTGGCAGAGTGAGAGGACTTGGAAAGGACAGCTGAGTGCTTGCTAATTTTTCTGTGCATACCCAGTACATGAACAGTTGACATTACTTCTATCATCACCCTTTTAACATGGAAGAGGGTGAAATATATGTCAAGTCTAAGGAATCCATTGTGTTACAGAACACAATGGATTGATGACATGAGTGTCCTCTGAGTTTACTATAAAAGGTGGACATTTATTGACTTAGGATCCTATGTCTTGTTCAGATATATCAATATGTTCATTCATTCATTCATTTATTGATCATATATTTATTGAGTGCCTGCTTGTGGTGTTATGATATATATATTGGTTTTCATCCATGGTTCGTGGCTCATAACTCTCATAGTCCTTGTTATAATGTTGGGTGCTTTAGGCCTCAGGAAACAGAATCTCTCTTTCTGATTTTTCCCTGTCCCTGTCACCTGCCAAAGGCAGGACTCTAATCTGATTATGGGTCAAAACACCCTCATTCCAGAGAGGGTCTTGCCCCATACCCTGGGGGAAGGAATACTGCACAGAGAGGCCAGGAAGAATCTGAATAGACAGGCCTCGCTAGATTTAGATCATGCACTTCTTGTTCAATCACGTTTCTACCCAGTTGTCATTCATGCCTATGTTGTGAAGCCTACATAAAATTCCAAGAGGATTGGGTTTGGAGAGTTTCCAGATAGCTGAACATGTGGAGGTTTCTGGGGGGTGGTGTGCCCAGGAAGGGCATGGACATTCCACACCCCTTTCCCCATACCTGACCCTATGCATCTCTTCATCTACATCCTTTGTAATAGCCTATATAATAAACTGGTAAACCCAAGTGTTTCCCTGAGTTTTGTGAGTTGCTCTAGCAAATTAATCAATCTCGAAGAGGGAGGGGGTCATGGGAACCCCAATTTTAAGCCAGTTGGTCAGAAGTTCTGGAGGTCCAGACTCATGACTAGTGGGAGGAAGGGGTCAGTCTTGTGACTGAGCCTCAACCTGTGGGACTGGACCCTATCTCCAGGTAGATTGTCAGAATTGAATTAGAGGACGCCCAGCTGTGTCCCCTGCTTGGTGTATGGGGAAAACTCCCACATGTGGTCACAGAAGTCTTCTTCTGTGTTGGTTGTTGTGGAGTTTAGAGGAAAGCATGGTTTGAGAGTTTTCCTAAAGCACTACTGTATCCCAGGTATTATTCTAGGTGTAGGGAGTACTGAAAGGTGGCCTTGCTAATAAACTAGCTAACAGGGAAAGATAAACTATCACACAGAAAGTAAGAGAAATAAACTCATAGCTCCCCTTTAAAGAGAAAATTGATAGCACAACTCTCCCCTTTGTTTTGCTTGATTAAACACCTGGGACTCTCGTTATCTCTAAGAATTCATTTTCACAGCCTTGAAGACCCCTAAGTAGACAGCAGGGATTTGAGCTCCCTCCCAGCTCTTGCCAAAACCAGATTCCAAGGACTCTGATAAAGCCAGCCTCACAGAGAAAAGGAAAAAAAAAAAAAAAAAAAGGAAAAATCAGACACAGCTGCTTTAGCCACTCCTGTTATTAGTCTGTAGCAAAAGGAAAAAAAAAACATTTTTATCCTTTAAAAGCACAAACAGCTTTTCCTCAGCTGCCAGCACTTTCCACCTTCCTTCTTGTAGTGCTGTGCCATTTTCCTTCTTTCTTTCTTTCTCTCTCTCTTTCCTTCTTGAGAAAGCAAAATAACCTTTTTACTACTTTCCATCCTAATCTTTGTGTGAGAAATCTTTCTCAGCCCACTCCATGAGCTCCTAGTGAGTTCCCCACGTATGAATTCACACCCTTACAAGTACATCCATGAACAAGATATCCATGAGCAAGACAGATAAGCATTCTATATAGTAAGGGATGACAGACAATAAGTAAACATATAACTGCTTGAGAAAATATCAGGTAGTGATATAAATGCTGTAAGTAAAAAATAGGATAATAAAATGCAGGATGATGGAGCTACTTTAGAAAGGGAAGGTCTTTCTGAGGAAGTGACTCATACCAGACCTGAATTACAAGGAGCCAAACACATGGGGATCCTTAAGGTGGGAGTGAGCTTGGTATATTTGGAATATAAAAAGAATAATGTGGAGTGAACTAGAATGAAAGTGATATTTGATGAAGTCAGAGAATACACAAGGGCCATGGTCTAGGCAGCCCTATGTAAGCCAGGGTAAAGAGACTAGGGCTGCAGTAGGCAGGATGGAGAAAAGGAGGCAGATACAGGATATGTTTTGGAGGTAAAGGCATGGATTTATTGAAGAAATAAGAGAGTAAGGAATTAAGGATAGTGCCTATTTTTGTATGCTTGAGCTTCTAAATATCTGGTGAATAATTCAATTTATAAGATTTATTGAAGGCTTCCCATTTATGTACCAAATATTGTAGTCAGTAGTCTCTGCTCTACCTAATTAGCCATATTTGTGGAAATTTAAGCCCACACTCATAATTTACAGTTAGGAACAGATGACAATAGTGAAGGCATAAGATTTTAGGTTAATTTTAAATTGCAAAATCTATAGATGATATATAGTTTGTGTTTTTTTTTTGAGACAGAGTCTTGCTTTGTTGCCCGGGCTAGAGTGAGTGCCGTGGCGTCAGCCTAGCTCACAGGAACCTCAAACTCCTGGGCTCAAGCAATCCTTCTGCCTCAGCCTCTTAAGTAGCTGGGACTACAGGCATGTGCCACCATGCCAGGCTAATTTTTTCTATATATATATATTTTTAGTTGTCCAGATCATTTCTTTCTATTTTTTAGTTAGAGACAGGGTCTTGCTCTTGCTCAGGCTGGTCTCGAACTCCTGACCTTGAGCAATCCACCCGCCTCGGCCTCCCAGAGTGCTAGGATTACAGGCATGAGCCACCGCGCTCGGCCAATATATAGTTTTTTTAAATTGATATTGAATAGTCAGGTACTTTCTATGAGAAAGTAACACCTGAATTGAGACTTGAAAGATAAATAGAAGTTACTCAGGTAAAGATTATAATTAGGTTTCTAAAAAAAAAAAAAAAATTAGGGTTTTAAATAGATACAAATATTTTCACAGCAAATTAAATTCACATTTTTGGTTTGTTTTTATTTTTGTTTTACTTTGCAGACTACATATGGTTGATTTTAAATTTTTAGTTGCTGTAGTGGGTTGAACAGTGGCCACAAAAAAGATATGTTCACATCTTAGCCCCTAGAACTTGTGAATGTGACCTTATTTGGAAATAGGGTTTTTGTAGATATAATTACTTTAAAGATCTTGAGATGATATCACCCTGGATTAGCCAGTTATGCCCTAAATACAACGACAAGAGTCCTTTTAAGAGACAAAGAGAAGAAAGACACATAGGGAGAAGCAGGTCAAGGCCATGTGAAGACAGAGGCAGAGATTGGAGAGATGCAGCCACAAGCCAAGGACCGCCTAGAGACACCAGGAGCTGGAAGAGGTAAGGAAGGATTCTTCCGTAGAGCCTTGGGAGGGAAGTGGCCCTGCCAACGTCTTCCATTCTGATTTCTGGCCTTTAGAACTGTGAGAGAATAAATTTCTGTTGTTTTAAATCACAAAGTTTGTGGTAATTCCTAGGATGGCGGTCCTAGGAAACAAACACATGTATCTTTTCCCTGTTACTTAGCATGAATCTAGGCCAATGTCCTCTACATACCTATCCACATACACTCAAGAAATCTGAAGTTATACAGATTTGACAAAGAAGTCAAAACAAGTGCAAAGTTTATCCATGTTGTTGCAAATGGCAGGATTTCCTTACTTTTTTATGGCTGAATAGTATTTCATTATATATATATACCACATTTTCTTTATCCATCCATTGATGGACACCTAGGTTGCTTCTGTATCTTGGCAACTGTGAATAGTGCTGCAATAAACATGGGAATGCAGATATCTCTTTGACATATTGATTTCATTTCTTTGGCTATATACCCAGTAGTAGGACTGCTAGACCACATGGTAGTTCTATTTTTAATTTTTTGAGGAACCTCCACGTGGAATCTAACAAAGTTGATCTTACATAAGTAGAAAGTAGAATGATGATTACCAGAGGCTGGGGTGGCTGGGGGAAGGCAGTTGGGGAGATGCTGGTCAAAGAATATTTATAGTTAGGAGAAATAAATTCAAGAGATCTATTATATAGCATGGTAGCTATACTTAATAATGATACATTGTATTCTTAAAAAATGCTAAGAGAATGCATGTTATGTGTTCTCAGCACAAAAATAACTACAGTTGGCCCTTGAACAATGCAAGGGTAAGGAGAGCTGACCTTGTACAGTTAAAAATCCATATGTAACTTTTGACTCCCCTAAAACTTAACTGTCATTAGCCTGTTGACCTGAAGCCTTACTGACAACATAAACAGTTATTAACACATATTTTTTATGTTATATGTATTATATACAGTATTCTTACAATAAAGTAAGCTAGAAAAAGAAAATGCTATTAGGAAATCAGAAGGAAAGGAAAATACATTTACAGTAACGTACTGTATTTATTGATACTGTAAGTTTACATCACCTATTTCCAAGATGAATCATCTGTCTGAAATGGTGGGCAAGGACAGCTGCAGACCTCAATCTATGGTACATATCAAGTAATTCAACTTTTTCTTGTAATGTCATGACTTTTCTTGGTCCTTGGGAGCATTTCCAGCATAACTAGTGGCATTTTGTATGTGTCCCATGGCACTATTCAAGGTTTACAGTATTTCACTAAACATGCTAAAAAATATTCAAGAACTACAAGAGATCACTTTTTACTGTGTTATGAAACTTACTGGAAAGATCAACTGCTCACATGGAGAAGATTAGTGTCACACAATATTTTAAGCAGATACAACACTTGAGCTCACAGAAAAAAAAATGGGGTGGCTATGAAATTATTACAGTAGTACAGTATGTACTACGTTAATTTTATGCAGTCATGATTTAAAATTGCATCTTTCCTTTTGCTGCTGTGGCTGGAACCATGAGTATGCTGAGGCTTCGGAGGAGGCTTGCCTCCAGTGTCCACCACTGTAGCAAAAAGAAAGTCTGGGTAGACCCCAATAAGACCAATGAAATCACCAATGCCAACACCTATCAGCAGATTTGGAAGCTGACCAAAGATAGGCTGATCGGCTGGGCGCGGTGGCTCACGTCTGTAATCCTAGCACTGTGGGAGGCCGAGGCGGGCGGATTGTTTGAGCTCAGGAGTTCGA
>NW_012154174.1:759493-762882 GCF_000956105.1 Propithecus coquereli
ACTCTAGCCCAGGCGACACAGTGAGATTCTGTCTCAAAAAAAAAAAAAAAGAAAGGCTGATCGTCTGCAAGCCTGTGACTGTCCATTCCTGGGCTAGATGCTGGAAAAACACCCTGGCCCACTGGAAGGCAGGTATGTGGGCACGGGTAAGCGAAAGGGTACAGCCAGTGTGCAAATGCCTGAGAAGGTAACTGGATGAGGAAGATGAGGATTCTGTGCCAGCTGCTCAGAAGATACTGTGAATCTAAGAAGATTGACTGCCACATGGATCATAGTCTATACCTTAAGGTGAAGGGGAATGTGTTCAAAAACAAGCAGATTCTCATAGAACATAAGCTGAAGGCAGACAAGGCCTGCAAGAAGCTCCTGGCTGACCAGGCTGGGGCCTGCAGGTCCAGGACAAAGGAAGCAGGCAAGCACCATGAAGGGTGCCTCCAAGCCAAGAAGAATGAGAGCATCAAGACTCTGTCCAAGGAGGAACAGGCCAAGAAATAAAGCTCGCCCTCTCTTGTCTGCACACAGTGGCCTCGGTAATAACAAAGCAATCATTCAAATAAAACAAGCCTTTGCTTAACAAAACAAAACAAAAACAGCATCTATTCATTTGTTTGTATTTCTTTCAAATGGTGCTGTATATGGTCTGTGTTTGTGTGTGTGAGTTTTGATAAATTTTAACTTTTTAAATAGATTTGTGTATAATTTATTGTAGTAAATGATTAAATAGACTAATATCTACATATATTTTATGTTTTTCTTAATTCTTTCAATATTTCTAGACTACATGGTTCATATGTGAGTTTTTTCAAATTATTGCAATCTCCAAAAATTTTTCCAATATATTTATTGAAAAAAATCCATGTATAAGTGAACCCAGACAGTTCAAACCTATGCTGTTCGAGGGTCAACTATATGTGAGATGATGCATGTGTTAATCAGCTAAAAGTCAGCTCTTCATGGTCTCAAGTTTCTCATTGCGAAAATATAGTATTTTTGGTCAGTGGCTGGTTGGTTGAATCTTCGATGTGGAACCAACCCCTGGATATGGAGGGCCAACTGTATATGCTTCATAAATCGTATTATACATGACAAATACACAAAATTTTATATGTCGATTAAAAAATTTTTGTAAGAAAAGAATCGATAGCCAGATATTTCCCCCTACCAACCTAGTACAAAATTAAATGAATGTATTTCTTTACTAAAAAAAAAAAAGGCAAAACATCATATATCTCAAAGCCACATGTATTTCTGGATGTCAGACATGGATGTGTAATTTGTACCACTGCCTCTATTAGCAAAGATAATGAGGCATGGAATATATGGAGACTAAACATCCCAGCAAATGGCCTGAAATCATTTGAAAGAAACATTTTTTCTTTTTTTTTTTAATCACTAGGTTGCATTTCCCTTTGCCACCACTAGCCTGAATCATTCTATTTTGTACACCCTATAATTTTAACACAGATAGTGATTCATCCTATATAATTGTTCTTTAAAGTAATTCTATTGTCTTCAGTTGGGCTTTTAAAAAAAGTATACAAAAATAAAGAAGAACTTATTAATTTTATATTTTATAATAAATGATGACTTAAAATCTTACATCTTTCGATTTGCAGATGCTGTCAAATCCTAGTTTATGAAACAGCAATATAACCAAAGCTATTTTGGAGAAATGATCCAGTGGTGCTAGTAGTTCTATACACACACACACACCCTCCATGTGATATCATTAACTTTTTTTTTTTTTAGAAGATTCTGCAAGAAGATCAGAGGAAGTGTGATTATTTCTTTTTTAGAAACAACTTCTCACTAGGTTGCCCAGGCTGGCCTTGAATTCCTGGGCTGAAGGGATTTTCTTGCCTCAGCCTCCTGAGTAGCTGGAACTAGAGGTGTGTGCCATTGTGCTTGGCTTGGAAATATTATTTTAAATAAACAAATGGTATTAATATTTTAAAAAGTTATGTGAGGTCAGGTGTGGTGGCTCATGCCTGTAATCCTAGCACTCTAAGAGGGCAAGGTGGGAGGATTGCTTGAGCTCAGGAATTTGAGACCAGCCTGAGCAAGAGTGAGACTCCATTTCTACAAAAAACAGAAAAAAATTAGCCGGGCGTGGTGGCATGTGCCTATAGTCCCAGCTACTTGGAGGCTGAGGCAGAAGAATCATTTGAGCCCAGGAGTTTGAGGTTGCAGTGAGCTATGATGATACCACTGCACTCTACCCAGGGTGACAGAGAGAGACCGTCTCAAAAAGCAAAACAAAAAAAAAACAAAAAAACCCAAAAAAACCAAGTTATGGGAATCAATAAAATTATATAAAATGCATTCAGATCACAAAGGAGGAAGTAAAATTATCACTATTTGCAGATGGAATGATCCTGTATTTTTTCTAGCTTTACTGAGGTATAATTGACAAATACAAATTATATATATTGAAAGCGTACAATGTGATGTATTGATGTATGTATACATTGTGAAATGACTGCCACAATCAAGCTAATTAACATTTCCATCCCTCACATAGTTAAGTTTGTGTGTGTGTGTGTGTGGTGAGAAACACTTAAGATCTACTACTTACTCATAGCAAATTTCAAGTTTACAATAAGATTACTAATTATAGTCGCTATGCTGTACATTAGCTCTCTAGAGCTAACTCATCCTGCATATGACACTTTGTACGCTTTGACCAATAACTCCCCATTTCCCCCACTGCTTCAGCCCCTGAGAACCACCATTCTACTCTGTTTCTATGAATTCGACTTTATTCAGATTCCACATATAATTGACAGCCATGATCTTATCCTAGAAAATCTTAAGGAATCCACTAAAAAGTGTTGAATAAGCAAGATTGTGTTTATACCTTCCCCAACTCCCAAAAGTGGGACAGGACCATCTGGGAATGAGCCTTCCCAGTGCTGAGTGAGGAAGGACATTTATCACTCTAACCTAAGCAGAGATTGGCCTTCAGTGCTTCCAAGGGAATATTTTTGATCAAAAGCGGGAAAATGAGAAAAGCAAAATAGCTCAGAGTAGTCTGAGCTATGTGAGGTATGCAAAATTTATGAGGCCCAGAGAGATGTGAGTATGGGACTTCAGTCATGCTTTCCCTACTTCCACACCCATGCTGGGGAGGGCGGTAATTGTTTAAAAGTATTTCATTCCTTTTCAGGAAGGTTTTTCATTGCTGCTTCAATTTCAGTACTTGATATTGGTCTGTTCTGGAATTCTATTTCTTCCCGTTTGAGCCTAGGGACTAGGCTGTGTGTTTCTAAGTGTTTGTCCATTTTCTCCACGTTTTCAAGTTTATATGCATATAGGTTTTTGTAGTATTCATAGATGATATTTTGTATTTCTGTGGTATCAGTTGTAATTTCTCCTTTTTCATTCCTGAT
>NW_012154174.1:763374-776100 GCF_000956105.1 Propithecus coquereli
ACCCGAAGGATGGACATATTTGAAACAAGGACTTGTGGGGGGGGGGAACCAAAGGCAACATACGTAACCTAAACATCTGTACCCCCATAATATGCTGAAATAAAAGAAAAAGAAAAAAAAAAAAAAGACAAGCAATGTAATAATAATGGCCAAAAGATCTGAATAGATATTTCGCTAATGACAAGAACACAAAAAGTTGCTCAATGGCAGAAAATCATCACGGAACTACAAATTAAAACCATAGTGAGATACATTTATACATACACCAGAATCACTAAAATTAAAAAGGGACTGACACTACTAATTGTTGACAAAATGTGGAACATCTTCAACTGTTGTACATTGTTGGTGGGAGTGCAAAAAGATACATTGTGAAATGGTCTGACATTTTTTATAAACTAAATACTCACCTTCTCCTGGACCCCACAATTCCACTCCTAGGTATTTATCCAAGAGAATGAAAATACATGTCCTCAAAAGACTTGCACAAAAATATTCATAGCAGCTTTACTGAAAATAGCCAATAATTGAAAATGTCCAAGTTATCCGTCCATAGAAGAATGGACAAACTGTGGTGTATTCATACAATACTATTATATGAATTGTGGATTACTAGTCATCATAAAAAAGGATTAAACTACTGATACAACATAGATGTATCTCAAAAACATGTTGAGAGAAACCCTAAAAGGAGAGTATATTATATAATTCCACTTGTATGAAGTTCTAGAACAAGCAAAATTAATTTGTGGTGGAAAAATATACAGAATAAAAGTTGCCTCTTGGTGAGTGGGGGCAGAAACTGACTGTGAAGGGGCATGAGGAACTTTAAACAAATATTGAACTTTAGTTAATATTCATGCTTAAGTATTTAGGAGTGAAGTACACTTACATCTGCAATTTACTTTGAATGCATCAAAAAATAAGATTGCTGATTAGTTAGATGAAAATATGCATAGATAAATGATCAAGCAAACATACCAAAATGTTAATTGAGCTGGATAAATGAATGTTATTTAAACAATTATTTCAACTGTTCTGAATGTTTAAAAATTTTCATAGTATTATAAAATGCTGGGGAAAAAATTATGCTTTCAATTCCTCTGCTCTCTCGTATTGCCTATATCAATTGTAACTGAATTTTTTTTTTTATTTCAGCATATTATGGGGGTACAGATGTTTAGGTTACGTATGTTGCCCTTGTCCCCCCTCCCCTACTAAGTCCAAGTTTCAAATATGTCCATCCTTTAACTGAATTTATAGAAGTAAGCCAACAGGGGGTGTTATTCTCAGTCATGAGTTTATCTTTTTTTTTTTAGACAGGGTCTCACCCTGTAGCCCCGCTATAGCGCAGTGGCATCATCATAGTTCACTGCAACCTCAAACTCCTGGGTTCAAGCAATCCTCTTGCTTCAGCCTCCTGAGTAGCTGGGACTTGGGAGACATGTGCCACCATGTCTGGTTAATTTTTCTATTTTTTGTAGAGATGGGGTCTTGCTCTTGCTCAGGCTGGTCTTGAACTCTTGGCCTTAAGTGATCCTCTCGCCTCAGCCTCCCAAAGTGCTAGGATTACAGGCGTGAGTCACTATGTTTGGACAGTGAGGATTTTATCTTTAAACAAAAAATCTTTACTATATTAATAGGAATGAACCAAACCATTCCTTCTCATCAAAGACATAAATTGCATAGTGACTTCACATTATATATATAACGACTCTGGTTCAGATGAGGGAAGTTTTTGCAGTTTCATGCTTCAGTTTCAGCTTAGATTCTTATTTTCAGGGTTAATCATTTAAAGATAGGCACCTGCCCTGACTACCTTTAGCACAAGAAAATTTATTTGCTGAGCTTGGTATCTCAGGGTGAAATGCAAGGCTCATATGATGTCAAACAAAACAAAACAAAGCCAAGAAAAACTAACATTTTACTGTTAAGGCAGTCACATAAAAGACTATAGATTGAGTGTTTATACCTTCAACAAAAGCTCTTCCATTTCATTACCTTTATCAAGAGATGCTCCAGCCATATGGTAAAAACTCAGTGCAGTGTCTACATCATTAATATTCTTTAGGAAGGTGAAGAAGTTCTCCACCTCCTGAAACGTCAGACCCTGAAAGAGGAAAGACAGTAAGATAAGGCTGTAGCACAAAATGCAGAAAACTAGGCAGTTATTCATGTCTATAAATCAGAAATTTATGCCCACATCTAGAACAGAAACTGAATAAATTAGTCAAGGAATGTCAAATTTGTATATAATAGGGGAAGAAAACTCTAGAATTTTACCCTGAGAAAGGCAAACTGGCTGCTTCCCTCTCACAGGTAAAATCTGACAAAGCTTCTTAGAATGATGGCTGGATGCCTTTTATGAAAATATTTCTAACTGTGCTCTCAAATTGGTCACACCATCTATTATGCCACTTCCTAAATGGCCTGCAGCTACTTGATCTGTTCTACATCTTAAGAAGTTAAGATCAGAATGAGGACTTCCATTTTAATAATCTGGTCACAGGCCAGCTAAGCATTTTTGAGGCTTAAGCTAATTAAAGAATCACCGAAGTCAGTGATATAAAGGGAAAGGGTTTCACTATTTAGCAAAACCCAAGCATTGGGGAAGTTGTTGATTATCTAAATTTAAAAGCTACCGACAAAGTAATTTGTCACTTAACATTAATCTGATGAAATTCTGTGAATGAAGAAATCCTTTTGAAAAGCTGTTCAAAGAATGAACAGTTCAATGAATCTCTGATTCTACTTTCTATGATAGCTCAAGAGAAAGTACCTGGGATTCCTTCATTGGGAGGAAAATTTGTCCTATTTTTCTTTTCCTCACTTCTCACACATCATGCTGTGACGGAAATGAATACAGTTTCTGAGAAGTGAAAAGGCTGGGAATGTCCCAGACACTGAGGTTAATGCCTTTTAATAAAGCATCAGGTCCTTAAGGCATTGCAGATGTTGACTGGCTTCCACTTGGTGCTGCTCCTTTTCTGATATCCATTTCCCCCAACTACAGAGACCAAGAACCTACTTCAGGAACTCAGTGATGAGGATTTTTTAATATGGACAATCTATAGTTCTTTCCTGGTACTCTCCAAATTGGGTCAATTGTATCTTTTTCATATTATCAATCAAACTGAGAGCTAAAATACTATTGGTGTGATTATGATCTTTCCTAATTTTTTTCCCTTAGAATCATAGAACTTAAAAACCTTTTTATTGTGGAATATGATGACCATATAGAAAAGCACATAAAATATAAATGTACAACTTAACAAACTGTTGTAAAATGAATATCAATAGAACGTCCATTCAGGTCAAGGAACAGACTATTATCAGCATCCCAGAAGCCTCCTCCCTTCCCCCAACATGCTTCTTCCCAATCATAAGCCCCAGCTCCACCTCCACCCCCAGTGATAATAATCACTATTCTGACTTTTAGGAGATTCATTTCCTTGTTTTTTTTTTTTTTTTGATAGCATTACTACCTATTTATGCACCCTTAAACAGAAATAGTAGTTAAATTTTGTCTGTTTCTGAACTTTATAAATGGAATCATGTGGTAGGCATTCTGTTATATATGGCTTCTCTAATATTTGTTCATGTTTTTTTGTTTATCTGTAGTTTGTTAATTTCTATTGCTATACATTATTCAATTATGTGAATATACTACCATTTGTTTATCCATTCTATTTAGACTATTTCCAATATTTAGCAATTATCAACTGTGGTGCATCTGTACTTAAGCATTCATTTAAACATTTACGGACTACCTTCTATGTACTAAGTGCCATAATTTTTGGTAGTGAACTGGAAGGCCTATATTATATACCTTTTTCCTAATTTGAGGTCATTCTCTTGGCCTTGACTTAGAGTACCCAGAGTTAGGTCTCATTACTTATATGGATGCCATAGTATGCTATTCAATGTAAGCACTGGACTAGAATCAACCTTACAGAGGAGAATACCACTGATTAGAAGTACTTGTTCTATAATATCACTGCTTGTGGATAGATACAGTGATCCTCCTTTCCCCTCTATCAAAAAACATGTAAAGGTGGAAGCCACCCAAGTGTCCATCAATGGATGAATTGATAAACAAAATGCAGTATATATACACAATGGACTATTATCCAGCCTTTATAAGGAATAAAATTGTAACACAAGCTACAACATGGATGGACTTTGAAGATAATGTGGCACGTGAAATAAGCCAGCCACAAAAGGACAAAGGAAAATAGTGCATGATTACACTTACATGAGTTACCTAGAGTAGTCAAATTAATAGGGAAAGAAAGTAGAATGGCGATTGTTAGGGGCTGGGGAGAAGGAGAATGTGGAGTTATTGTTTAATGGGTAAGGAGTTTCAGTTGGGAAGATGAACAAAGTTCTGGAGATGGATGGTGGTGATGGTTGCACAACAAAGTGAATGTACCTAATGCCACTGAAATATACACTTAAAATGGTAAATTTTGTTATGTATATTTTAGACCCCCTTCCCCTATGACATGATAAAGCTTTTTAACTTTTCTTATTAAGGTATGGATTCCTGTATGGGGTGGAGATTTAGGGGGCTGAGTTATTGAAAGGTTTTTTGAGACTAAAAGGTTAACATAAAATTCCTAAAACAGATCAGGGTAGAGAAAATGTTTCCTACTTTGAAAAACAACCCCTAATGTTCATTAATTTTTTTCAGTGATATTTCCATTTATTTTACTTTTAGTAATATAACTTTTTTCTATCTCATATATGATTGAACACATATTTTGCTTTAAGATTAACAGTAATAATTGAAGAGACAATGGTTTATTTTTCTAATCAAGTGACCAAGCTGAATCTTAAGGCCTCAATAAATGCTGCATCTTATTATTTTCATTGAACAATAAGACCTTCTATTTTGATTATTCCTGGTAAATAGCAATTTTGCTTCTCCAGTGGTTTCCATTTGCCAAACAGTCATGACAGCTGGTTTAACAAGGTGGCTACCGCTTTCAGGGGATTCTGTCAGATGAAACCTCATGTCCAGCGCGGCAGCTCTTGGCAATCTTTCAGTGAAAGTCCATCCATCAGGACTTCTCTATTGTGGCTGGCCAAGGAGTCCTGCTTTGGCTGCCAGAGCTTCATTCTGCTGAATATGATATTCTTGCAATCTCATGGATATTCTTTGTGTCATCTTTAAATGTTTCTGTAAGCAACGTTCTGAACAGATGGTCTCTTCTCAGGTTTCACTTCTCTTGTTGTGAAGTCTTTAACATAGTCCAAAAAGCAGGTTTCTGTAAGTTAACTGTGGGTCCCAAGAAATTCCTTAAACTTTTATCTAATCAGATTCTGGTATTTTTGCAGCCATATTCTTTTGGTACATTTATTAGTCACCTTTTCTAATGCATGAGTTTTCTTTCTGTTCTGGAAAAGTTGTCCAACTTTTGCTTGAATGTCTCTAGTGAGGCTGTTTCTTACTCAAGCACAGGCTCTCACATCCAACGTCTGCACGAGGCTGCGGGGCTGCGCTGCAGTAGAGTCTGGGGACAGAGGGTCACGATCAGGGCAGGCACTGTGGCTGCTGCATAGGAAAGAACCTAATGTTTGCTAATTTCTAAAAAACATAGTGAAACAGCAAATACTATAGCTCAGGACCACAGTGCTTATGCTGAGAATTATTATAGGACAGAAAGAGAACAATATAAGCTGCATGGCTATTTATCTGATGATTTAGAAAAATGGTGGAATACAAATCACATTATGTAACTATTAAATCTAAATATATAACATTTTACCTTTATCACATAGATATAATAAATATTTATTGAGCACTTACTAATCACTCAGCACTATGCCAAGAACAGTGAGGGAAATAAAACCGCATTGGATATAGGCCTTGATTTTATGGCGCTTACAATTTAGATAGGCCTCCTTAAAGAAAAGAAGACATCAGTCACAAAATTCTTATTTTTTGCTAACTACTTCAGTAAAAAATCCAGAAGGCTATTGGGACAAAGCTAGAGTGAAACTATAACATGAGCTTTGTGGCTGGTAAACTGCAAAGTGAAAGGATATGCTTATTTTAAGGTGAGTTGCTCAGATCAGAAGGCTATAGCTTATGCACAATCTACTGGCTGGTGACTTGAACTGCAGACCTAAGTAGTCAAAAAGAACTATCTTACTCTTAGGCTTGGTATTAAAGGGATTTTCTTGACGTAAGATGGGGAGAAGATGGATTAGTTATCTTATCCTGGGACCAATTTTTCAACAAATTGGTTATCTACCTTTGGAAAGGTGGTCTTATATAAAACTGGGCTCTGCGTGACTAAAAAAGATTAATGGTAGTTTGTGAACAGTAGAGACATTTCTTTAGGTTGTTTAAAAATGAATTTAACATTAGGAAGTTGTTAAGCAAGCAAATACAATTGTCTTTTGAAACTAACAGCACATTTTATTTTATTTTACTTTCAAAATATAAAGGGGGTACAAATGTTTTAGGTTATATGGATGGCTTTTGTAATGTTTGCGTCCCGGCTACAGGTGTGTCCATCACCCAAATAGTGTTCGTTGTACCCATTAGGTAGGTTTTTGCTCCTCCCCCCTCCTTCTCCACTGCTTGATTTCCACTGAGTTTTACTTCTCTCTGTACACATGTGCTCGCTTATTGGTTAGTTCCAATTTAATAGTGAGTACAGGTGTTTGTTTCTCCATTCTTGAGATACTTCACTTAGAAGAATGGCCTCCAGTTCCATCTAGATTGCTGCAAATGTATTAATTCATCTTTTTTTTATGGCTGAATAGTACTCCATGATATACATATACCACATTTTTTTAATACACTCATGAATTGATGGGCACTTGGGTTGATTCCATGACTTGTGCAATTCTGAATTGTGCTCCAATAAACATTCGAGTGTAGGTGTCTTTTTGATGAAAAGTCTTCTTTTCCTTTGGGTAGATGCCCAATAGTGGGATTGCTGGATTGAATGGTACGTCTACTTTTAGTTCCTTGAGGAATCTCCATACTGTTTTCCATAAGGGTTGTACTAATTTGCAGTCCCACCAACAGTTTATAAGTGTTCCTTTCTCTCTGCATTCATACCAACATCTATTGTTTTTGTACTTTTAAATAAAAGCCATTCTAACTGGGGAAAGGTGACATCTCATTGTGATTTTAATTTGCATTTTCCTGATGATTAGTGACACTGAGCATTTTTTCATATGTTTATTGGCCATTTGTCTTTTTTCTTTTGAGAAGCTTCTGTTCATGTCTTTTGCCCACTTTTTAATAAGGTTGTTTGTTTTTTTCTTGCTGATTTGTTTGAGTTCTTTGTAAATTCCGGATATTAACCCTTTATCAGATATGTAGCTTGCAAGTATTTTCTCCCACTCTGTAGCTATTTACTCTGTTGCTTGTTTCCATAGCTGTGCAGAAGCTTTTTAGTTTAATCAAATCTTATTTATTAATTTTTGTTGTTGCCATGATTGCCCTTGGGGTCTTAGTCATAAATTTTTTGCCTAGGCTGATATCTAGAAGAGTTTTTCCTAAATTTCCCTCTAGAATTCTTATGGGTTCATGCCTTAGATTTAAGTCTTTTATCCATCTGGAATTACTTTTTGTGAGTGGTGAGAGGTAGGGGCCCTGTTTCATTCTTCTGCCTATGGTGATCCAATTTTTCTAGCACCATTTATTGAATAGGGCTTCTTTTCCCCAGTGTATATTGTTGTCTGCTTTGTCAATGCTCAGTTGGTTTTATATCTGGGCTCTGTGTGTGTCCTTATGGTTTAGATATGTTTCCTGGAGACAGAAGACACTTGGGTTGTGTTTTTTCATCCATTCAGCCAGCCTATGTCTTTTGAGAGGAGCATCCAGTCCATTCACATTAATTGATAGCATTGATATGTGGGATATTAGTCTGTTCATTCTGTTAGGTAGTCCCTTATTGCTTTGTTTTACCTCTTGTTTTATTGTTTTATAATAATTTAGAGGTTTGGGGTTTTTTAAAGGTGATTTTACACTGGTGGGTGTCTGTTTTGCTGATTTATGTATAATGCTATTCTGAGTATTTCGTGCAGGGCAGGTCTGGTCATGGCAAATTCCCTCTGTGTTTGCTTGTCTAGGAAAGACTTAATTTCTCCATTGATTGTGAAACTTAGTTTTGCAGGATATACAATTCTAGGCTGGCAGTTGTTCTGTTTAAACTGATTGATGATGGGGCCCCAATCCATTCTGGCTTGTAGGGTTTCTGCTGAGAAGTCTGCAGTTAGCCTGATGGATTTTCCTTTGTAGGTTATTTCATGCTTTCATCTTGCTGTTTGCAGAATTTTCTCCTTCATTTTAACTTTGGCCAGGTTGATTACTACGTGTCTTGGAGATGAGTTATTTGCTATGAATCTTCCTGGTGTTTGATGTCTATCATGTATCCAAATTTGATTCTGAATTTCTGGAAATACTGGGGAAATTTTCCTCAATAATTTCCTCAAGTAGGTTTTCCATGATTTTAGCTCTTCTTCTCCCTTAGGGATACCTATAATTCAAATGTTAGTTTGCATCACATAGTCCCGTATCTCTCTCAGTGATTGCTCACACTTTTCCATGTTCTTCTCTGCCTCTCTGAATGACTGGGTTATCTCAAGAGCCTTGTCTTCTTGACAAACTTTGAGATTCTTTCTTCTCCTTGGTTTAGCCTGCTGTTAAAGCTTTCTGCTGTGTTTTGAAATTCCCTAAATGAATCTTTCATTTCTTTAAGTTCTATTATATCCTTTCTTATGTTGTCTAGCCCTCTAGTGACTTTTTTAGTTTTTCATTGATTTCCTGAAATATTTTTTTGGCTTCCTTTTGTTGGTTTTCAACTTTCTCTTCCGTTCCATTCATCTTATTTGCCATCCACATTCGGAAATCCATTTCTGTCATTTTGGCACTTTTTTGTGGGTGGAGTCTACTACTGAGGCTCCATTGTGTTCTCTTGGGGGTGTTGAACTATTTAGTTTTTTCACATTGCAAGGGTTGTTTTGCTGGTTTCTTCTCATCTGGCTTCTCTTCTCTGAGATTTGAGTTAACAGGATTGCAGGGTACCTGTTCTCTTTTGCTGGATATTCCCTTGATCCAACTCCAGGGGTGACCAGTTGCTCAGGGGTGGGGGGTCCTGAGTGAAGTGTTGGACCTCAGGGAGGGTCTACTGGCCCAGTGGTAGTGGTAAGAACTCAATGGTCGGGTCTTGGGGCCCATGCACAACTCTGGAGTCTCAGGAGTGGAGTCACAGGCCCAGCTGTGGCCCTGGAGTTATAGTGGCAGAGCCCCAGACTTGGGCACAATGAGAGCTTCAGAGTTGGCTCTAGGGATTTTGGGGGCAAAGCTGCCCATATAGGGGGCTGTTCCACCAGCGTGGGGACTGCTGATGCCCCGTTGTGCAGGCAGGTGTTTGTCTTAGTGGCCCACGGTCTGTGTACGCAGGCTGGAGTTGCTAGTTGGCCAAAGATCCCCCCTACACCTAGGACCCACTGAGGCAGTTGCCCAAGGCTTCCCAAGTGGTGTCTGTAGTATCTGGAACTCTTCTTCTGTTCAGCTCCCACACTGGGGAGGAGGTGTGCTTGGCCCCCAGTCACAGGGAACGACATGGGGGAGTGTCTGTTCCCTTCCTGGCCTGGTGGGGGTGATGCAAAGGCTGCCACTGGAAGGCTGGGTCCCGAGAGGACTTGGCTGTGTGAGCCAGAGTGATCAGGATGGTGTTGGTTGCACAAACCTGGGATTGGCAGGCACCAGATCTCTGCTGCACCTGCTCTTCAGTGGAATGTCTCTGCACAGACTCTGAGCAGCTCCCTAATCAGCCCAGTGGTCTGTGGTAGAAGAGGGAGACTCCCCACAGATCGAGCTCCCTGTAATTTTTGTTTCTCTCCTAAAAAGTAGTGTCCACTTGGGTTGCTTCTATCCTGCTCTCTTTACCTCTTCACAGCAGTATAAATTGTATGGGGACCCCTGGCTTAATCTCTGAGATGGTCGGTGATGCTTTTGAATAAGAATCAGCCATGCCCTGTTCGATTGAGTTGGTAGATGCTGTAACGAGCTATAGAGTTGTTCTCCCTGGGACTAATACCTCTTTTTTTTATCCTGGATGGAGCTGGAGCCCATTCTTCTAAGTGAAGTATCACAAGAATGGAAAAACAAACATCACATGTACTCACCGTTAAATTGGCACTAATCAATCAACATTTATGTGCACATATTATTCATCAGGGATTGTGCAGGTGGGAGTGGGGAGAAGGGGATGGGTAAATTCACACCTAATGGGTGTGGTGTGCACTGTCTGGGGAATGGGCATGCTTGTAGCTTTGACTCTGGTGGTGTAAAGGCAATTTATGTGACCAAAGCATTTACACCCCTGTAATATTCTGAAATGAAAAAAAAAATTGAAGGTCAAATTGTATCCAAAACTTAAAAAAAAAAGTTGCTCTCCCTGTCAGTGGTTGATGCTTGCAGGAAAGAGCCAACTGCAGAGATGTTCTTTTGTGTATGCAATAAGCTCTAGTCCCTCAGGAGGAGTACTTGAATGTCCCAGGCTTTGGGAGGGGCATTCTAGCTCCCAGGGAGTTGCTTGTTCTCCACCACAGCAGAGGTGGGTGGAGGAGCGAGGCTGGGCATAGTTAGGTTGGGTGAGCCTGAAAGGCTTTGCAAAGCCTTAGCAGGACTCCAAGGACATTTTGCCTGCCTCTCAGGAATGCAGCCGGGAGGAGGGTCAAGGCAGGCTCTCCCAACTGGGAAGGCTGCTCATGAGGAAGGGGCTGCAAGTCCTCGACTGGCTGTTGGGAGTGAGCTCCACCCCTCTTGCATTACCCCTGCCCTCTGGTGTCAGGTTGCAAATGGCTGCCTGAATGCACCACACTCAGTTGTTATGGTGCTACAGGCTGGGATCTTCTTAGCCAGGGGACCCTCCCTAGACTGACAGCGCAGCTTTGAGCCTTGGGAGGGCTCCAAGGTCATTTTGCTGGCAACTAGGGAAAGGTACTGGGAGGAGGGTCAAGGCAGGCTCTCCTAACTGGGAAGGCTGCTCATGCGGAAGGGGCTGCAATTCTCTGACTGGCTTTGGGAGTGAGCTCCATCCCTCCCATGTTACTCCTGCCCTCCAGTGCCCAGTTGCAAACAGGTGCCCAAATGTGCCATGGGCTGGGATCATCCCCATCAGAGTATCCACCCTAGTCAAAGAGTGCGGCTTTCCTGTGGGGGTGATGGGTGCTCTCTCAGATCGCCACATCTTGGACCTCCACAGTATTCTCCAGTCAGTTGCATCCATGTGGGCTCCCTCATCTCTCAAGTCCAGCTTTCAAATTGCCCCCTTGCTCCTGTGTCCCTTAGCAACCCACTTGGGTCCTGGGAGCATGGGATCCAGCCTGCGTGTGTGACCCACTGGCACGCATCTCCAGGAAATGCTGGTGGGCAGGGAGCTCCCATATTGGGCACCCAGGGTCCACTGCAGGTACTCAAGGGGAAAGGTATGGGCCCCACTTTCTGCGGAAATCTAATACCGGAGGACGCTCCAGCGGGAGCGGTGGCAGCTTGCCAAATTCTCGGCTCATACTGCTCTCCAGGTTTCAGTGGTGGGGAGGAGAGGTGGGAAAGGATAAGAATCTGAATGGAAGGAAGCTGGCTCTCTGGCCTCTCAGGTCATTCTCCTTGGAGGGGAACCCCGTACGGAATGTCTAAGCTCTGGGATCACACAAGTTCTCCCCACAGTTCTGTGATTGTTGCAGTACTTGGGCTTGTTGGGCTAGAAAAGCTTCCAAGTAACTCAGTAGCCCACTGATCACCAAAGGATTGTGGAAGGAGAAAGGGATCCCCCCCTTACGCCTTCACTGAGGTCCAAGTCTCTCTGGGTTTAGATCCTCACTGATATCTTTTCTTCCTTCTCTGCTTTGCAATTTTCCTCCGTGAGGTCCCTGGCAGGCTCCAGTACTTATTCCTCTGACCTACACCTGAGTTGGGTTCTTTATCCCCTCTCTTTTATCTGAAACCCTTCTTTCCTCCAGAATGGTCTGGTAAGTGATGTCTCTAGTCAGCCATCTTGCCTTCTTTTTTGCAGTTGATAAAACTTTTAGAAGAAAACATAGGAGAAAAATCTTCATGACTTAGAGTGGGTTAAGAGTTCTGACACCCAAAGCACAATCCATAAAGAAAAAACTGGTAAGTTAGACTTCATCCAAATTACAATATTTTGTGCTTTAAAATATTGAAAGAATAGACAAATCACAGGCTTCGAGAAAATATTTTAAAGTCATAAATTTGATAAAAGACTTGTTTACAGAATGATATAAAGAACTCTTACAATTCAATAATGAGAAGAACCACCACCTGATTTTAAAAAAGATTTGAATAGACATTTTACTAAACAAGATATATGAATGGCTAATAAGTGCATGAAATAATGCTCAGCATCATTAGTCATTAGGGAAATACAAATTAAAACCACGATGATACTCCACTGCCCACCTATTAGAATGACTGTAATAAAAAAGGGAGTCAATAACAAGTGTTGGTGTCGATATGGAGAAACTAGAACTCTCATACATTCATGTGGAGATGAAAATGGTTCAGCTACTTTGGAAAATACTTTTGCAGTTTTTTAAAAATTTAACATAAATTCATCATATAACACAGCCATTTCATTCCTGGGAATCTTCAAGAGAAATAAAAACATAAGTCCACATAAAAACCTTTATGAAGGGCCGGGCACGGTGGCTCACGCCTGTAATCCTAGC
>NW_012154174.1:777260-783584 GCF_000956105.1 Propithecus coquereli
CCTTTCAGAGGTATTACCAGGCCTGTCCTGCTCTAATAATAAAGCATCTTCCTATTGAAAACCCCAGACTTCTCTTCAACTGCTGCCTGGCAGCGGGGGAAATTATACCACTTTTATTACTTACATTTCTATAGGTAACTAATCTTCCTGAAATATCACTTTCTTCATATCTTTATCCCTCCTGCTCACAAAATGTCAGTGATTTCCCACTGTCAACTGGATAAATTCCCAAACTTCTTATCCTGGGATTTAAGGTCCTCTACCATCTGCTTCCATAACTTACCTTTCTAGTTCTCTACCTAAGAAACTTAGGCTGGAGGCTAGCAACACTGGTTTCTGTTTCCCCATAATCTGTGCTTATTCAAATCGTGGAGAATAAGAAGTGGCAATAAATAGGATGATTAGTGAAAAGATTATAGACTCTGGAATAAGATAGTCCTGGCTTTGAATCTCTTAAGAGATCACCCACCTCTTAAAACAGTGGGTGATCTCAGGTAAATAACTAAGGCTCAGAAGACTGTATTTCATCTGAAAAATGAGAATTCTATCTATCACTCAGGATTGTTGTGATAATAGGGAAGAAGGTACATAAAATGTCTAGTACACAGAAGGTACTCAGTAAGTGGTAGGTGGAAGTCCTCAGTAAGTTGGCAGGCTCATTACTATAGAACTAGTGGTAGGCATCTATTTTATTAAGCTCTGAAATAGACTCTCTTCTCTGGTATGTGAGGGATAGGAAATAGGGGAAAGGTTGAGGTATATGAAACTCATTGTGGGGAAAAAACAGGAAAATGATATGGGGAAAAACTCATAAAACTAAATCTCTTAATAGTAATTCACAGTTTAGTACTCCTTTGGGGGAAGAACAGCTTTCAAAACTAATTAGTCATTTAACAAAAAAGGCTTATAAGTAAAGTAGAATTCTAGTCTTTCTAGTTTTATGGCCACATTTCATGTACTATATACTACATAGTGACTTTGGTGGGCACCTAATAATTGGAGTTAATGAGTTTTTCAAGGGCTATGCTGACAATGTTTCTAGAATCTGATATTCCATGGATGACTAATATGATTCAATTCTCAAATATCTGTGAATAAATGGATAAGGAGAGCTCACATGTATATTATCTATAGACAATATAAAAAGTTGGTCATATAATAGTTTTATTAGAAATGCTTGATAAGTACTAACCTTGCTAAATGGCCAGTAGCAGTATTAATAAGCAATGATATGCTGTTGGGGATAGGGCTATGATAGGAAACACTTAGCAAAAGCAAATACCTTTACAATCTCTGCTTGTCATAATCCTACTCTGCCTTTAAGGCGAAATTCCAGTTGTACCTCTGCCAAGAAATCTTACTCAGTCTCTTTAGTTGGCTCTATCTTCCTCGTCAGTGCTCCAAAAAGATCTCATACCTTTAATAGAGTACTCAACACATTGATCATTGCAATTGACAAACATTGCCTATGAGATGCTCACCATGCAGAGGACATGCAAAGATGAGGAAGGCACTGCCCTTTCGAGGATCAAAGTTGAGTGGGTTGCCTTGTATTATACTCATTTTAAATGTCTCCTTCCACTAGGAATGTTAAGTTCTATGAGGCAGAGACTGTTTTACTCACTACTGTATTCCCAATATTTAGAAGAATGCTTGGCACATAGTAGGTGTTCAATAAATATTGAATATGTATATGAAATTAAATAGTTCTTTGCATAAATATTTTTCTCTTACTAGACTATTGCAGACTTAAGAAATATATATAGCTCTTTAAGGATAAGGGATAGTCTTTATCTTTTATCTTTCTCACAGCACCTGGCTTAATGTCTTGCACATAGCAATGTCTGCCACTGAACTGAATTGTAATTTTCAATTTCATCCTTAAATCAAGATATTATTAAAATTAGCAGCCTCTGTACTCATAAACATAGAGGATCACCACTGTGAATTATATTTATGAAGTCTCAGAAAACTCTTTGTTAAATAAATACGTGGTGATTGCTTAGAGCATCAGTAAAGTAACTTTTCCCAGGCATGGTAGGTTCCCTGATTCTTCAAGCTATTTACTCAGGGATGAAGCAGCTAGACACACTGATGGAGTACGGCTTCTCTAAAGCAGTGGCTCACAAGCCTAGCTGCACATTAGAATCACCTGGGGAGCCTTTAAGAAACACTGATGCCTGGACCCGCCCACTGAGCTTCTGATTTAACTGGTTTGAAGAGGGTGCCATAACCACATTTCTTAAAAATTCCCCAGGTGATCCTATTGTAGAGGAGCACCACTTTAGAGGAAGAGTATGGTGAGGTGAAATAGCCCTTTGCTATGGAAAAGGTAAGATCTGGAATAAGAAGCCTTAGATCTTAGTTCAGACTATGAGTGAGTCATTAATTTCTCTTTCTGTCTCTGTATTCTCATAGGCACAATATCTAACAAGGCTATTAGAAAGACAGAAAGAGAAAAATGGCTGTGAAGCACTGCACAGTCATTAAGTTACATGCAAAAATTTATTTAATACCACCTCTAGAACCTTCAATCTTTTAGGTCTGGTTTGGTATCTTGATATAGAACCCCACATAGAAACTGATTAATGTGAGCCAAATGAAAACTTATATTTTCATGTTAACAAATCTGAAGTGGAATAAAAGCAGCAATTAGAAAGCAGATGGTGATTCCTCTTTAATAGGAAGTGGTCCTAGAGAGACAGACTGGTAACCTTAGGAGCAAAGGCCCTTCGTTAACTTTTTTTTTTTTTTTTGGAGACAGAGTCTTGCTCTGTTGCCTGGACTAGAGTGCTGTGGCATCAGCCTAGCTCACATCAACCTCAAACTTCTGGTCTCAAGCAATCCTCCTGCCTCAGCTTCCCAAGTAGCTGGGACCGCAGGTGCACACCACCACGCCTGGCTAACTTGTTCTGTGATCCTCCTGCCTCGCCTCGGCCTCCCAGAGTGCTAGGATTACAGGTGTGAGCCACCATGCCTGGCCTCATTAACTCTCATTTTAGTTAATTGCTATGTTCACAAACTATTTAATCAACATGAGAGAACAATCAATCTTAATCTCCTTGCTAAGGCAGGCTAGAAATTCTTGGCCTGAAGTAATTTAGCATGCCAGAATTTCATCATGTGACAAAATTTGTCCCTTCACTTCAGAGCTCTTTTGCAAGGTCGTCAGGTCCTAAATTAATGCCTGCTTAAAGCTAAAATATTCTTTCAAGGGAGATGTCTCTAACACCCAATTTATTGCTCTGAAATATAAGTTTATAATAAAATATGAATTAGCCTATCATGATAGATAGTTAACTTAAGGTCAAATCAATGTCTGAACCAACCTATATGTCTGGTCAAAATAAAGGAGGGTTTCTGAATGCAAACACTATGCTTCCAGCATGGGGACTAAAAAAATACACCTATATATTTGTAATCAATTTTCTGAAATTACAATGTTCAACAGGTATCAGCTGGCTACTGGGTAGTGTAGAAGTGCTCTCTGGGAAAGAAATATTTCTCTCTGTCACTTTCCATTAATGATGAGTTCTCTCCACAGCCAAGAGAACACTTGCTGTGGGAAAAGGCTGGGCTGAGTTCAGAGAAGCTGACACTTTTTCTTAGAGCCCAGCCTGCCCTCATTTGCAGCCCACAGCCTGGTTCAGAGGTCCTTTCAACTTTTCAACATCCAAGACAAAGAGGAAAAAGTCTGGCTAATAAAAGGGCTTTCCACCAACTTGGGGCAATGCTATTCATGCAAGATTTTTTGCACAATGACTAATTAAGAAAACTGGGACAGGCACTAGCAATCCTATTTCTTATTTTCCATTATTGAGTCTTTAAAGCCAGAAGGCCCCTTATAGCAAGAATCTAGGATGAGCCTCCGAAATCATGAGGCCAATGAGGTTAAGTGATTTGTTTAATAAACATGGAAACCTGAGGCAGGACTTGATCTCAAGTTTTCAAGCTTCATGTCTACCAAGCCACCCTACCTTGGCAATCTCTCATGGAACATTTTTAGTGCCAAGTCAGATTCCTGGTCATGGCCAGATGGTAGTCATTGTCCAGTGGGAAGGGTATTGGGCTGGCAATGAGAAGTCTGGGTTCTAGTTCTGGCACCACTGTGTGTGTGTGTGTGTGTGTGTGATCTTCTAGAGGCCTGACCTCTTAACTGGTCTCTGCTTCAGTCTGTCCACCTCACCCCCAGATACTGACTCAGTTCTACCATCTGCCCTTTTCTTTTCTCACAATAGGGACAGCTGGTTTTGAAGGGTATCAGAGAGCAGTGTTGAATACTGTTGCCACAAATCCATGGTCTCCAATATTAATGCTGCTCAAAACACTCTAAATCATCCCTTACTAAATTCTCCTTATTATCAGTCTTTTTGCTTCTACACTTGCCTCCTTCCAAATTATTTTCCATAAAACAGCCAGGGTTATCTCTTTAAATGTATATATAACCATGTTGATTCACTGCTCACACACTGTAATAGCTTCCTATTGCACTAGTAATAAACTCCAAACTCCTTCTATACTTATAGGTCCTGCAATGTTCTGGTCCTCATCTCCCTCTCTGACCTCGTCTCAGCCCATTTTCCTCCTTGCTCAGTGTGCTCTAACCACACGAGTCCCCTTTCAGTTCTTCACACGTACCAGGTTTGTCTTTCCTGCCTGTTATGTACTAAATATTTGTCACCCACCCCCTGCTGTCCATTCATGTGGTGAAGCCCTAACCCCCAGTGTGCCCAGTGTAGTTGTGTTTGGAGATGGGGCCTTAGAGGAAATAACAAGGTCAAATGAGGTCACAAGGGTGGAGCCCTAATCTGACAGAATTAGTGTTCTTATAAGAAGAAACACCAGAGATTTCTCTCTCTCTCTCCATGCATACACACTGAGGAAAGCCCATGTGAGGACATATCAAAAAGGTGTCTTCCTCCAAGGCAGGAAGAGAGCCATCATCAGAAACCAAATTGACTGGCACCATGATCATAGACTTCTAGCCTCAAGAACTGTGAGAAAATAAATCTCTCTTGTTAAAACCACTCAGTCTGTGGTATTAATATTTTGCTACAGCAGGCCAAGCAGACTAATATACTGCCTTAGAGTTTTGTGTATGTGATTTCCCTCTGTCTAGAGCCTCCTCTTCTTTCTTCTTGGGAAGATTTCCTTCCCAAGCTGCTTAAATGGTAGTGTTTCCATGATTTTCTCCTTGGCCCACAGTTCTACTCTCTAATGCCCGCCTTGGGCAGTCTCATCTGCTTTCATGGTTTTAACTCTAACACAGTGTGTTGATGATTCCCAAATCTACCTCATGACTCAGATGGCCACAACTGAACTCTTTCTCTTCCCATCTAAACTAGTCTCTCCTTTAAAATTCTCAATCTCAGTTCATGGTGCCACCTTTTTCCTGAACAAGAAACCTGGGGTTATTCTGGACTCTCTCCTCTTCCTCACCCATTGCTCATTTCTTTTCTCCCTTTGGACCTCAGGTACCAGAGACAATCTAGTTGTGATCCTTGGTTCATGACATACTCTCATCATTATGTTAGCATCTTTGCAATAACCATATGTTCCTATGGTTTCTTTTCTTCTTCTAGCCAAAGCTACCTACCTTTCCTTCTTTGAAGTGCTTCTTGAGCTGCTTCTGCATGGCGGTCAACTTCTTGGATTGCACCCCACTGTAGGCCAGCAGCATGCCACCGAACTGCCTCTCAGTAATTCTCCCATCCACAGGGTCATGGCGTTCAAACTGGGAGGAAAACAGAGAGTACTTGAAGTCAATGGAAAGTATTTTGATGTGGAACATTGAGTATCAACTCTTTTAGATAGCAGAAAAGAGCTGATGGCTGGGATTGTGTTTTTGAGCTACAATTCTCAAAAAGATCTGAAGACACGACTAAGAAACAGATCTATTAATAGGTTCTTATCCCAGATCTGCCACTCACTGTGGGTTTAGGAAAGTCTCCCAACTATTCTGGGCCTCAGTTTCCACACGTATGAAACAGAACTGCTATAGCATCTCACAACCTCACAGATCAGGAATATCCTTGTGGAAATAGAAACAATTTTAAAGCTCCATACAAATTCACACCATTATTTGTAAAAAGTGCTCTCTGGATCATCCATATTCTTGCTCCTCAGAGAAGACTTAAAAGCTAATTATAAATTTGATCAATTATGCATATGTAAAGTCATATCAGTTCTTCAATCTGTACTTAATATTGTTATACACTCACAGTTTTAAGGATTTCAAAGAAGAGTAATGTATTTTCCAGTTTTCCCTAAAATGATAATCAAATGTTAGGGCATCAGTAGAGCTTGGGAAAAAAATGCATAGAG
>NW_012154174.1:787169-789165 GCF_000956105.1 Propithecus coquereli
AGATGTAAACTTCAACCTTATTCTCTTTGATACAATTATCTTTCAGGAGACTTTGTCTATCCCCCAGAGTAAATCCTCCCGTTATACAAATATTTCAGAATGGTAAGTTTCTTGATAGGCTTTTTCTAGTTTCTGAACTGCACAATGCTAGATTGCATTAGTGATCTCAAGCCACTGAGCTGAACACATCTATGTTTTTCAAACTGACTGTATGTGGCTTTCTTAACCGTGCTACTGCTGCAACTATCAGGAGTCTCAAAATAACTCTGTTATGCCCATCAAAAGGAAAAACGATACAAAGTTCTCTAGTGTAAACCCACCGATTGAGTATGACATACATATTTCATAGTTTGAACTGAAATCTATGTTTCTGAGTCAGGCACAGTGGCTGGTGCCTATAATCCCAGCTACTTGGGAGACTGAGGTACGAGGATCACAGAGGCCAGGAGTTTGAGGCTGCAGTGTGCTATGATTTCACCACTGCACTGTAGCCTGGGAGATAGTTGAGATCCTGCCTCTAAAATAAATAAATAAATAAATAATGGATGAATGAACGAATAAATGAATGAAATCTATGTTTCTGCAATTGGCAGAGGACATCAGAGAGCCCCAGTTCAGATTGCCGGGAGCCCAAATTTTCTTGATCTTTAAATAAGAGGCATCTTCACTGCAAATACTAATATGGTTGTCTTTTTTTTTTTCTTTCAGCATATTATGGGGGTACAGATATTTAGGTTACTATGGTTGTCTTTTGACTAACTGGCAAGATGAAGAAGAAGGCCAATAATTTGGAATGGAAGCAACATAGTTCAGTCCCTCAGCAGGGGTAAAAGTAATCCATTAGAGTCTTGGGCCATGAGATTATAGATCACCAAACTAAACTGTTAAGAGTTTTCTACTTCAAATCCAAAGATTCCTTCCATCTTAAAATTTTTAAGAAAGTTCAGGCTGGTGATCAAATCAATCACCTAAATGATATGAGTACCAATTGTATAGTCAGACCAGGAAAAGGTTAACCTTCCACTCTGACAGCCCAAAACAGGAAGATAATAAGACTGATGAATGAACTTATTAAAGAATAATAAAAATCAGGATATATTTGATTGAGGCTATTAGGGAAAAATATTTTCGATCTGGAACAAAGGGTTTCAAGGTTTGATAAATTTTGGTTTCATTCCACAGAAGGTAATATATTGAGGTGACTAAGACTAAGGGCTTTAGAATCGGCAAGGTCTGGGTCCAAATTCTGGCTGAACCCATACTTGCTGGCTGTGACTTCAGGCAAGTGGCTTACCTCCTCTAAGGCTTCAAAATCTCCTTACCAAAAAAACAACATAATATTTGCAACCTCAAAGTGCTGCTGTAAGAATTAAGCAGGATAATATATGTAAAGAAATTAGCACAGAGTTTGATGCCTAGTCAGCATTCAATAAATGTAGCAATTAATATTTTATCACCATGACATCACATCAGCTAAAAGCCTCAATTGATTATTTTGTTCTTAGTCAGTATTAACTAAGTTAAATTACTATTTCTTATCCTTTTTTCATAATTGTTTTCACCCAGTCTTTGCTTAAGAATACTACTATCACATTTGAAGAGTGGAAAAAGTAAACGCAATATTTATTATTCAACACAGTGAAGTGATTTTAAGATTAAACTACTTAGAAGTGGTTGAAGCAGATTCCAACTTAATAAGTCCTGTACCTTGGCCATAATTACCAAACAGAAAACCTGGCATAAAGGAAGAGCTCAATCATATGTATTGAGTGAAGACAGACAAAACACCAGAAAATTCACAACACTTCTGTCCTGCTGTTGGGAGGATTTCCTGTCTGAGGCAAGGAATATTTCTACATTTATCGCAATACCTACTTCCATAATATTGACTTCTGTAAGGATAGTCTTGAGAATGTCATTCATTATGGCTAATCAGTAACGTATTTGAGTGCTTACTACTTGCCAGGTGCTGTCCTAGGATCTTACCTTAGATAAT
>NW_012154174.1:789215-791475 GCF_000956105.1 Propithecus coquereli
TTAGTTGTCTAACACTGTTTGTCATTGTGGGGTACAAGAAAGAAGGAGAAAATTCAGTTTCTGTCCTTAGGTACCTTACCTAAATCTAGTAGGGAGATTAGACTTACATATGAGACACAAAATAAGAAAGTCAAGAGTGAATTTTCTTTCAGTTCTCATTTTCTCAGTTAGCTTGGTAAGTTGATATACATCTTAATTTGTTTCCTCACTGGTGAGACTGTGTCAATGAGCAAGATATAAGAACTATGTTTTAATAATAGCAACCATTTACTGGGCACATACTATGGGCCAGGTACTCACACCCATATATTCTTTCATTTAATCACTGTAACAGCACTATGGAAAAGCTACAATTTGTAGATGAGAAAACTGAGGCAACATGCAGCTACATGTGACAGAGTTGGGATTCTAACTCAGCCCTGTTTGGGCCCAAAGATTATCTCTAAACATCACACCATTCCCTACGTCTAAGCAGCAGTACATATGCATCCTGCAGGATAGCGCTATGTTGTTTTTGATAATCTTATACAGGCATGAGGCTTAGCCATCTTTAAGTGAGAAACAAAACTATTTCCAAAGATATCAACATCATCAATATTAAGTGAAAGCCTCATTTTCAATGCAACCACTCAATATTTCATGTTTATCACACCATTATTTCTATACAGCTGATTAAGTTTTGACAATACCATAAGTTTTCAGGATTTGATTTAAGTTTAATTTACAGCTCAATTTACTATCCTGAAATAAAATGGAGGACTGACAGAATGTTCTAAGTGGGCATACCTTTTGCAATGTTTACATCAGATTTTTAGTGAAATCCGATACCTGGGCAAAAGTTCATCTATGGGCTTTCTCGAGGCAACTGAAACAAAGCTGTGGTCCCTGTTCTTCAGGCCAGGCTTTAATGATTTAGAAAGTTCACTCTATCTTTATCTGGAAGATTTCACAGCTGTGGGGCAATCCCATATGTTTGAATTAGATGAGTTTTCAGCTCCATCTCACAAGACAGATTCGTGATTGAAATGTTTCTTGTTCATAATATCGGCAGCAGCTGTAGCTTGCTCAAGGCTTATGAAAGGCCTTTATTCTCTGTTCTCCATAGGGGCACAAAGCCTCGCCTCTGTTGTTTCAGACAGTAAAGAAAATTTCCAGTGGAGATTGCCAAGTAATAATTACAATGCTCAGATTAGCATCTTTACTAATGTTCTTTGAAAACTCAGACTTGCCTTTTGATAATGAGTTCTATTATTATTATTATTATTTTTTTAAGTGATTGGAACCTGAAAGGGCTTAAAAACCATAAAATTGAGCTTGTCCACATTGTATGGCCCACTTCAAGTTCACTACTTTAGCTCTGCAATTTGATTTTGGGCAGCACCTCTCCATTTAGGTTTTTAGGCTCTTCTGAGGCAAGGCTGCCTTATTTCTGAGGTCTTAAACATGGCTGGAGGGGGCCAAGGAGAGCTGTTTCTCTTTACACACAAAACTGCTAATGGAAACAGACTTGAACTGATGTCCTAGTCATTCAAAATTTATTAACTGAGTATCTTCTATGCTAAGGCTAGGGAGCTTTGAAGGTAGTACTTCAAGGACCTTCATTAGAGTTAAATTTTCAAGGGCAATAACTAGACATCATGTGGCTCTAGGGGTCAAGTGTGTACAGGTTGAGCATACCTAATCCAAAAATCCAAAATCTGAAATGCTCCAAAAATCCAAAACTTTTTGAGCATTAACTTGATGCTCAAAGATCATGCTTAAAGGAAATGCTCATTGGAACATTCTTTTTTTCTTTTTTTTAACCTTTCTTCCCCTTCTAATTAGACTTCAAAATAACCCATCACTGGAACATTTCGGATTTTGGATTAGGAATGCTCGACCAAGAAGTATAATACAAATATTACAAAATCCAAAGCAATCCAAAATCCGAAATACTTCTGGTCCCAAGCATTTTGGATAAGTGATACTTAACCTGTATCTGAAGCCTGGACAATCTTGTGGGTGCACTCCTGGAGTGCCATGTACATGCAATCAATCCCCAAGGTCATGGGAGGGTCTTTGGGGAAAGACAGAGGTTATTACAAAATTATCTCAATGTAGAAAATTTCTAATTGTATATTTGGAAGCAATTCAAATCATTGGCTTGTATTTTACATAGCCAAACGTATGTCCCACTTATATTGGAAACTCTTAAGTTCCCCTTCAACAACAATTAAGAAATTCCATTCTACACTAAGGTGCTCACACAGTAGTAATATTC
>NW_012154174.1:796118-874861 GCF_000956105.1 Propithecus coquereli
CAAAATTAGCTGCTAATTATTATTCCAACCAATCAATGTAGTTAATGTTTCCACATGAGATTGCTAAAAATTTTAAGCTATTTTTTCCTTTAAGATAATTCTTTCAGAAAACAGTAGATTTCATTATATCCAATTTCTACACTCAATAACATGAAAAAAAGAAGCCCCTAGCCTTGCATTATATATTCCTGTGAGATTTAAGAGGCCCAACATTATTTAGAGTTCAAGGATGTTCTTCTTTTCATGAGATCACAAGAGTTTTGGAAACAGAAAGACTGTTGGGAAAAAAATATAAAAGCTCTAATTTCAGGAGATAAGAACCAATGACTAATTGTAGTAGGAAAGCAAACTACTATTTTCTGTTACCTGAGTATCAGTTTGCTTTCTTTTGACGCCACCATTTCTGTAGATGGCACTCTGTGATCTACGGTCTGGATGAAAATATAATAGATGCCTACATTCCTTTTGTCAAGCACTCCTGACAGCTTGTCAGCATTCATGAGTTGGAGATTTATCTTGGTCATTACTCACACCTAATGCCCTTATACCAGGCTTGATGTGCTGATTTTACCTAAAGGTGTGACAAACTGTGGAAGGCAGCAGCCAATGGGAAAAGCTGTTAAATAATGATAATAATTAAGATACAGAATTTACTTTGGGCTTAGTGATGCATAATTAACTGCTTCTTCATCATAGTGAGTGACTGAATAAAGAAAAATAAAAATAGAAGTGAAGAAATAAAAAACCAAATCAATACCTTTAAAAAGCAATCTTGGACAGAGGCAAATATTTCTTCATCTGTCACCATTATTGATAAAGGAAGAAAACTCTCTAATTCAGTAGACTATAGGAGTCTACTGATGATCAGAATGTCATTTTTAGTGGGCCAAGCATGAAGCAAATTAGGCATCAACTCACTAAAACATGCAACATAAACTCCCCCAAGCCGTGTTCATCATGTGCCTAATGCTTTTTCATAGCAGTAAAATATAGAAATAAAAGCCTTCCACAGTAAGGAGAATCCAATCAATTTTAGGCATTCTGTGTTCCAAAAGAAACATTCATCAGCTGGGACAGGACTTGGCTCTAAACGAAGACTTTGTCTTATGCTAAGCATTTGGCCTTTTCTTTATGTCATTTTCCCTGCCTAGGACGTTGGCCCCTTTCATCTACTTGTACAAACCCCTGAATTTAAGTGCTCCATTTGGCACTACTAATTTTTACAAAACACACTCAATCTTCTTGAGTCTCTGTGTTCTTACAAAAGGTAAGGTCTAGACATAACAAAAGAGTACACTTTGTATTATTTTATCCTTTTTTTAAGTGCCTGTATCTCTCTCGCATTATATACTTCTTGAAGGGAAGAGTCTATAGCTTGTATTGTTTACTGTGTCTGTGTAACACACAGAGCTGGGCCACGTAGAATGTGCTCAATAAATACTTTTGATTAACTGATTAAATCTCTTCTTCATTTATGGAAAACTCACCCACCCATTTTGTATTTATCATCTAATAGGAGCACAAAACACACATTCCAGCCTACACTACAGCCTTAAATACCTAAGGAGAGATTGCGTCACTTCTTTAGACTTCACATTATAATTATGCCCAGGGAAAAAAATGCTAAAGTTGCCCCTAAACTTTCAAGGATGTGATTAATTGTGGGCTCTGTTATGAAGCCCCATTTGTTCCTTTACCTTGGTCCAGTGATGTATAAAATTTCTCAATAACATTCAGCTCATATCTAACAGACTAAAAGAAACAATAAACACAGGTAAGTAAATCAACAAGCACACAGGAGGTTATAGGCAGGATGGGAATGTTAGACTTTGTCAGCCAAAACAATTTGTACTCAGAGTCACTCAGAGTCTGAAACTATGCTGGAATGATAAATTAGGTGAGAATGGCAGGCACATTTATTCATTCAAGTGAATACCAAAAAATACCATCAGTAAAGTTCCCTTTCTTCTGTCACTTGATATTAGAAAATTCTACCATATCATCAATTTTCATGAAATTCAAGCCAGGGTAGATATCTGAAAATTATTATAGTCACACTTCAGCCCATTAGGAAAATGAGAATATTTTGATGAAAACACAGAGACCCACTCATCTAAAGTAGAAATCTGAAACTCAGGATCTATATTCAGCTAAAGATATTGCAGGAGTCCTTCCGTTTAGTCTTCACTCACTAAAATTCTGGCTTGGTAGCTTCTGGGAAATATTTTATGCAGCACTATATATATTCTCTGTTCTGGCTCTCTGGAAAGATTAGGATATTCTTCTTCCATTCATATAAAAGATGTTCATTATCAGGGGAATGTAAATGAAGCCAGTGTAATACAGTGGCAAGAATATAAGATTTGCAGTCAGATAGACTTCAGTTTGGTTTTTTCCCTGGCCACTTTGTACCAACTGTGTACTCTTGGGCAATCTATTTAACCTTTCTAAGCCTTGATGGCCTCATCTGTAAAATGGGTATTATAATAATAATACCTTCCTTTTGGGATTATTATGAGAGTTAAGTTAGATAATACATACAAAACAATTACCCTAATTAATCTTTTCTAAGATGTATTTACTTATTTTTCTTTACATTTTCATATCTCTGAAATTGGTATGCTTCTTAAAATTGCTACTGGCTAGGCAGCAGTTTTGACGTTGTTGTCACAGCCTGTGCAAGCATGTCAAAGTTTGCAGAATGGGTGTCAGGGACTTGGAAGAAAATCCCAGGTAACAGTGGAGTATTCTTTTTTTTTTTTAAGACAGAGTCTCACTGTGTTGCCCGGGCTAGAGTGAGTGCCGTGGCATCATCCTAGCTCACAGCAACCTCAAACTCCCAGGCTCAAGCGATCCTCCTGCCTCAGCCTCCCGAGTAGCTGGGACTACAGGCATGCGCCACCATGCCCAGCTAATTTTTTCTATATGTTTTTAGTTGTCCAATTAATTTCTTTCTAATTTTAGTAGAGATAGGATCTCACTCTTGCTCAGGCTGGTTTTGAACTCCTGAGCTCAAACAATCCACCCGCCTCGGCCTCCCAGAGAGCTAGGATTACAGGCGTGAGCCACCGTGCCCGGCCAACAGTGGAGTATTCTTTTGAGAAATGCATCACCAATGTTCTTGATGGCTCAAAGAACAATACTGTGTGAAAAAACACAGACTTTCATGATTCAGTATCAAAAAAAAATTCAGAAGAGTTGGATCCTGAATGTGAAGACTTTTTAGACCAATTTATTTATTTTGCTTATCCTTTCTTATCATATATGTACAAGAATGACATACAACAAAAATCTAAGCCTAAAAAGAGTAAGTCAATAGATATTAATTAAACATTTTTAGTGTAAAGAAAGCAGTTGACCTGACAGCTTTTTTTCTTTCTTAGTGATAAATAATGGTGTATCTAACCAATGTTTGTGTTTTAAATTCAATGAAATATGGTAGTATAATGCCTGGTACATACTAAGAGCTGAGTAAATGTTAGCTGCTATTAATAACAGTAATAACAACGAATGTTAGCTATAAATAATAAGTTGGGGGTCACAATTGCTTCTTTTAACTTCAGCTCTATTTAAAGAGAAACAAACTGTCTGTCCTCTACAAAGACAACAAAAAATAAAAGGTTGAGAAAGGAAAGAAAAATCGCAACTAAGTAATTCTCTTAATCCTCTCCTTTCTACTCTTCATATGAAAATTTTGCATGTTTATGAGAAGAGAAAGAAAAGAGATGGGCAAGAGTGGAACTATGCTTAGGGAATAGGAAGTTGAATTATAAACTCTTTCTCCATAAAAACTAGACTTCTGCAAAAGTTTATGGAAATAGGACCTGTAAGAATAAACTATGAGCCCTGCAGTTATTACATATGGGGCACAAATTAATGGGTTGAGGAATAATAAAATGCTCCCTAATCACTCTCTCATTTGAGTCTCATAATAACCTTTGAAAGAGGCATGATAGCTACTGTCTCCATTTATATAAGAGACCTGAGATTTGAAGAGATAACAGGATAATACCAAGACTACAACATAGTCTACTGGTTTTTTAAATTATTCTATATGGATGTAGATTACTGGCATGATTATAGCCATGACAAAATTGTATAATATTGTTTCTCTAAATTAATGATTTAACAAGCCCATGATTAAAGGTTGACTGTAAGATCATATAAGTATATATATTCCTAATAAATAAGAAAAAAAGAAAACCTAGGTAGGTAATTATAAATTAATTGCTAGTTTATAACCAGAAGGAGATAGTATTGTTAAAAATAGTTATTACTTGAAGTTTTCTACAGGAACAATTTCGTAAATGCAAGATCTGAAAAAAATCAGTTAATTGTGCCTCAGTTAGAAAAATGGCCACATTCAAGGAATTTATCATAACTCTCTCTATACTCCACAAAATCTGGATACTTTAAATGAGAGAAATATAAGTCTATTATATTAGGACAATAAAAAAGTTAAGGTGATATTTACTTTTACTTATATGAGCAGAGCTAAATATTAAGTTGAATATTCTCAAATTTCTACCTACACTAAAAAAGTAGTTTGAGGATACTATGTGTAAAATTAGTAACACATTCTATTCTTTGGTCTCCAGACCTCCAATCTTAGTTGATTTCACTTTTTGCAATGATTGACCCCTTCTTTGATTTGGCTTAATCACCCATTTTATTTTTCTATTTTACTAATTTTTGAGACAGGGTCTCGTTCTGTCACTCAGGCTAGAATGCAGTGGCACAGTCACAGCTCACTGCAACCTTGAACTCCTGGACTCAAGGGATCCTCCTGCCTCGGCCTCCTGAGTAGCTGGGACTACAGGAATGTGCCACCATGCCCAGTTAATTTTTAATATGTTTTTGTAGAGACGGGGTCTTGCTATGTTGCCCAGACTGCTCTCAAACTCCTGGCCTCAAGGGATCCTCCTGCCTCGGCCTCCCAAAGTGCTGGGATTATAGACGTGAGTCACTGCCCCAGCCATATTATCCGTTTTGATTCTGACCATTCAGAAAGCCACTGAATTAGGCTCATTAGGTACTATGGAAATATTTAATATTCTTCAACACACTAAACATTACAACTTTTAAGAACAGAAAATGGAAGGCTAGGGATTGAAATAAGAAATTAGGTTTTAGATTAAACTGATAAGCATTAGAACAAATGTAAGAAAGACTAGGAGACTGAGGCTTAGAAATATATAGCTCATGGACACTTTCACATACAAAGTGAGAAGAAATAGTCCAAACACAGGCAGGTGAAAGGCGAAGTATCTAATGGGCCAGACCACATCAGTATCATTTTCCTTTTATAAAGAAAAGAAAGAAAATATTTTCCCCTCTAGGAACAGGAGAATCATTAAGTCCTTTTATGATGACAATTGTAAAAAATAGCCAGAAAGAGAACTTGCAGGATTTCTTTTGTATTTTTGTAACCTATTGGTTAACTATAGGTTTAGCTCTCCCTGGCTGGCCAATTAAGTTTTTTAGAGTACCAAAGGGAAGTCAGGTCATGTGTTAAATCCCTCAGCACTGAAGCATTTTCTTTTCTTCTTTTTGGTCACCAAGCTAATTAAATTTTTTTTTAAAGTAACTTAAGAGACATAGAAGATAATTTTCAATTTTGTGGTACCTTTTCAGTTTTTAGTAATTAGGAATGTTTTATGTTTAAGTATATGGGTTCTGTCCCTAGTCCCAATTTCAAGTTTCCTGGGGAGAAATTCTGATTGGTCCAAACTGGGTTGAGTGTCTGCTCCTGGTCCTATATAGTTAGGAGGCAACTGAAGTAGTCTAGGCAAGAAGAGGATTGTAGCTTAGACGAGAATGGTGGTGGAGATGAAGAGAACTGGTCGGATGAGATGCTGTTTCTGACAGTGATTGTGGGAATGGGTGTGACTGAAGCTCTCAGTGCCAAATAGCTTCTTTTCTGCTTCATACACATTTCTTGGAATGTGATTAACTACTGTAAAGCCTGTGGTTGCTTGGCTTTCTCACTACTAATCCTAAGCCTTTACTGAAAGAAAGTCAGATAATTCCTCATTTCTGCCTTCTGGCTCTTGCTGATACTAGCAGAATGTGTTCGTATTTGAAATTACACTTTCTTAAATCTTTCGATTACTTTTCATGTCTTCTCTGCTTGGGGTCCTAACAGACTTGCAACAGCTGATACATCAATGTGAATGTCTAATATAAGGCAAAAGGGGCAGTGGCAACTATTAAAAAAGCTGTTTCCATCATCTGTAGTTCTCAAAGGCAGCAGAGATCACCTATTTTAAAGAGTGTTTGATTTCAAGAGCTAAGTGTAACAGAGAAGATGAAGATATTATCATTAGTTAGTCATTCTCAATTCCATCCCTTTACTACAATTCAAATACCCACCATTCCTCCTCTGGCTGTCATGCAGCTGGGAGATAATAACAAGCCTCAAATTATCCAGGGAGAATACATGCAACCCATGGCCTTGCAATACCAGAGAAGACTGCCACATAAACTTGAGGCCAAGATTGTACCACACTCTTTCCAGTTTGGAGGCAGAGAAGAAGTTAATTCGTATTTTAAATCAGAGCCAACCAGTTGAATACACTAAAATTAGGCCACTATGGTAACATAATGAGGAAAATGGCATGTGTTCCTGTCACATACTAGCAGAGAGAGGCAGGTATTTCAAACAGTCACGTGACACATAATGCCATTTTGGTCAACGATGGAACTCACATACACTAGGGTTCCTGTAAAATTATAACAACGTATTTTTATTGTACCCTTTCTATATTTAGATTTGTTTATTTGTTTATTTTGGAGACAGTGTCTTGCCTCTGTCTCCTGCACTGTCGCCAAGGCTGGAGTGCAAGCGATCCTCCTGTATAGCTATGACACATGCCATCATGCCCAGCTAACTTTATTTTTTGTAGAGATAGGGTCTTCCTATGTTGCCCAGGCTGGTCTTGAACTCCTGGGCCCAAGCGACCCTCCTACCTCAGCCTCCCAAAGTGCTGGGATTACAGGTGTGAGCCACAAGCACCAAGCCTATTTGGTATGTTAAGATACACAATTACCTGCTATTGCGTTACAACTGCCTACAGTAACATTCCTCAACCTTTTTGGCACCAGGGATCGGTTTCATGGAAGACAATTTTTCCACGGATGGAGGGGGAGGTGGAGTTCAGGTGGTGATGCAAGCAATGGGGAGCAGATACAGATGAAGCTTCACTCCCTCACCTGCCGCTCACCTCCTGCTGTACGCCCCCCACACTAAGACAATTTTTCCACGGACTGGGGATGCGGGGGAAGATGATGGGGGGACAACAAGGAGGACGGGGTCAGAGAGAGAAGGTTGCATGGAGCTCTGCGGCCCAGTCCCTAACAGACCATGGACTCGTACCAGTCTGCTGCCCAGGGGTTGGGGCCCGCAGGCCTATGGTATTCAGTACAGTAGCATGCTGTACAGGTTTGCAGCCGAGGATCAACAGATTATGCCACCTAGGTTTGTGTAAGTACTCTCTATGATGTTTGCTTAAGGATGACATTGTCTAATGATGCTTTTCTCAGAATGTATCCCTGTTGTTAAGCAATGAATGACTGTATTTGAAGCTACTTTGTAACTATGGTTTGGTGTATAGTAATTACAGCCTAGGAGTATTTATTTACTAATGTTATATAACTTTTACTCTCCTCTCAGGATCAACAGATGGACCTGGTGACTACTGAAACCTGAGTGAGAAGGTGAGTCTTTTTGGATGACCTCTCTAAAGCAGGTTTAGAGGGGACTGGAAGGCTGTGTGTCCCATTATGCCAGTTTGAAATTAATTATGTTTCACTAGACAGAGTAGGCTCCTGGGCACAGTTGACAGAGTGCATGTAAAATCTGATTAGCTTTAGGGAGTAAATGATTACATGTTCAAATAAATGGGTTTAAGGTATTCACTGGATAAAGCAACTCCACAATTTATTATTTTTCTTTGGCAGAAATTGAATGCAAAAACCACATAAACATCACTTTTGAGGTTACACACACTCACAAGTGAGGAAAACCAAAGAGATTGTTCCTGCAGCTATCATAACCTTGTCAGATGATAAAGATATATATTAAAGTAAACTAAAAAACCTAATTCAAATCCACAGTTAGCACATGAATATACCATAATATTCTTTAAGACAAACTGCAGAACTATTATACTAGGAGAGTTTCAATTAACCTTTCCAGGTGGAGAAAAGAAAAACCACTCATGGGCTTTTTGAAGCCAGTATGAGACAAAATCACTAAACCAACCAGCATTGGAAAAATTCCAGCATTACTTTAGATTCAAATTTAAAAACTAGTCTCAGTCAAATTCAATCTGATACACATTTACTTAATGAGAAATGTTAGGAGTGTTATGAAAAATCTAGTTCAGTGTAAACTGATAGAGGAACCCTGGGTGGATAGCAGAGTTTGTTACCATTTCTTTGGTTAGGATCACAGATGGGTAAGATCTAAGTGAATAATTAGTATCACAGATAGGTAACACCTAAGTGAATAATTGAAAATTCAGTAAGAGGATAACCAAAGAGTAGCTAGTTTCTGTTCAAAGGTGTTAGATTAAAGAAATAAAAAATTTCAGACATCCAGAGGGCTGTCATTAAGTGATACATTATTCAAGTGTTTTTGTATGTATCATGTGAGTACAATTAAATCTGGAGTAAAAAAGTAATCTATTAAGGTTTCTTAGACACTATCAGTGTGTTACGTGGGAATTTCCCAAGTTGATTATAAAATATCACAGCAAAAAAACTACAAGATACTCTCATGATGAATACTAAATTTGAAAGTGATCTTAACAGACGTTTTCCTCAAATTGAGGGAAGAAATTACAAACATAGAAACTAAAACACACTGCATTGTTTTGGATATAAAATGACATTTACTTAAAATGCTCAATACTTCTGCCACTTATGGCAGCAATAAACCAGGGTGCATAGCAGAACAGGGACTAAACTTCCATCCCCCGGGGGAAAAATGGAATCCTAGAGATTTTGAAGAGTCTTCCTCATCAATTCAAAAGCTACAAAGGAGCACGTATTTCTCTGGAGAGGGTAGGGACTCAGACTGGAATACAACAAGCATTTAGCTAGTCTGGATCATAAGAACATGTAGCCAAGCGTCTCATGATATAGGGAGAAACTACTGATGTACAGTGCTCGAATACTACTGGGAAGCAAGTGTCTTCTGGGAAGGAAGGGAATAAGGCTGCAAATCTCTAGTCACTAGATTCAAAACTAATGAAATGTGGGTGAGGACTGTGGTGACTATGAACAGTGCCAGGTGGCCCAGAAAGGCAATGAGGCTTCTGAAATAAAATTACGAGGTAGAAAGATAAACTACTGGGATGGCCTCTGCATTGAGTCTAATGTTGGGAAAGGGAGAGATGGTGCTAGGTCCAGGACATAGCAGTACTGGTTATCACACAGTACATGCTATTGGAACTGATTTTGATGTAGCTCTCCTAAGCCCAGTCGTGCACCTGGGGAAGGTGGTGGCCTGTATACAGATGGCCCCTAATGTTCCCCTATTCCTAATATTCACATTTTTGTGTAATCGCCTGCCACAGTAGACCAGGATCAATCTGTATGACCAAAAAAAGAAGGCAGAAGTGATGGAATGTGACCTCTGAGATTAAGTTATATAAGAGAGCATGGACTGCCCCTCAATCACACTCTCTCTCAGATCACTTGCTCCGCAGGAAGCGAGCTGCCATGCCATGAAGAGTGAGGAACTGAAGCCTCCTGTCTACAGCCATGTGAGTGAGCTTGGAAGACTATCTTCCAGCTTAGTCAAGCTTTTAGAGGACTGCAGTTCTGGCTGGCATCTTGACAGTCTCATGAGAGACAGCCAGAACTACCTAAGCTGCTTCTAGATTCCTGTCTCTTAGAAACTATGTGATATAATAAATGTTTGTTGTTTTAAGCTGTTAAATTTTAGGGTAACTTCTCATGCAATAATGGGTAACTAATGCAGAGTTGTAGTGCTTCAATTTTAGAGGGAAGGGGTTAGGAATTGTCTTACTTCCTACTTTGAAGAATCACTAGAGCCTGAGCAGGAATGTATTCTAGTGATGGTGGCGACACCAACACCAGAGCTGGAGTCACAGCATCAGCCACATTACCTTGGACAAGAGCAACTGTTACATTAAATTAGCCCTATTAACTTTAATTCATCCCAAACAGCATTTTATGAGAAAGAGAGAGAGAGACTATACCCACCACTGCAAGAAGAAAAAACCCACCAAATGGGTAAAGTAATTCCATCATAGCAAATGAGATACTTCCAGAATTTCTCAGTTTGCTCTTTGCCAACCTTAATAGCACAGAAAATCCATGAAAAGTCTATATTGGAAAGAAAACAACAGCATGCTAATATTAATGTCCTTAGCAATGATGACAACACTTTGTATTAATGATATATGATGTCCAACAAAAAGAAAGTGACCAATCATGTATTCAGGGAAACTACTTCAGTTTCTTCCTTAATTTCTGACATCATGCTCCATTACATATCTATGTGGAAATTTGGAAAATGTTATCAAAACATCTCACTAATCAATATGTTCCAGTACAGTGAATTTAATATACTTCATTTATTTTTCCAGTTGGATATACTGAAAATCACTGATTTGGGATTAAAAATCTAATCAACATTACAACTATGAAGTTTGCAATTTTCTAGAAGTCTTTCAAACTGTAAAGAATACAAAGCTGCAGAGTGTTAAGATTGGAAAGAGATGACAGGAAGTATGGGTTACTGATTCTTCCTTCACTTCCTCTTCTAATAATGAAAGAAGTACAGGAGACCCCAGCATTTTGTGGGAAAGGTGTTCTATGGAGCAGTCTAACAGTAAGCACCAAAAACAAACAAACAAAATCAAATGGGTGGCCATGAATGAAAATAAATTAGCAAATCCTTAGAGAATGCACAATGTATGCCAGGTATTGCACTGGGTGCTTTGGTTAATTTTTTCTGTTTTCAGTAGAGACAGGGTCTCACTCTGGCTCAGACTGGTCTTGAACTCCTGAGCTGAAGTGATCCTCCTGCCTTGGCTTCCCAGAGTGCTAGGATTACAGACGTGAGCCACTGCGCCTGGCCACTGGCTGCTTTCTTATTTCAGGAAGTCCTTTTTACAAATCTGTGAGGTAGGTATTATCTCAATTCTACATTAAGGCTCCAAAGGTCACAGAGGTAAAATCCAAATTCAGATCCAGTTTTCAAAAATCCAAATAACGTTATCATATATTGACTAGTCGTTTGACAAATATTTATTGTGCACCTACTCTGTGCTGAACATAGTCCAGGTGAACAAAACAGACAGTTCATAGTTTCAAGAACCTCTGAATAGGGGAAAGGGTCAATTTTAAATAGAGTGGCCAGAAAAGGCAGCCCTAAGAATGTGACACTGAAGCTGAAAACACTTCCTATAGCTGTCTCTTTAAAATGTTAATATCATCAGTTTCCTTGTTCCTTTCTTTTTGTGTTACACTTCTCTAGTTGGGTATGAGGGTGATCTGGCTGACACCCATTCTTCTGACCTCTGTCTCATTCTTCTGAGGCGCTTTTTACTGTGTTCTGTACAACTTAAACACAAGGACAGCATTCTGTCCCTTTCTTTTTTTCTTCAAGTAAATACACACTGTCCTTGAGTGAGATCATTAATTCCTAATGCATCAACAGACCCCTATATGCTAATAATCCTATATCTATAGCTGCAACCATATCACTAGTCTGATCACCAAATCCATATATCCAATTGCTTCCAGAAAAGCTACCAAGATGTCTCACAAATACTTCAAACTCAAAATGTGCGAGACACAATTCAACACTTCTCCTCCTATGTTCTCTTAGTGAATGGCATTACCTGGAATTCTGCTCTTTCATGTCAATTGCCAAATTCTGAAGAACCTTTTAAGATCTCTCAAACCTACCCCTTTTCCTCTCTACCCTCTCCTAAGATTACCTTATTATTTTTTCCTTGGACAACTGCAATAACTATATTTTCCCTCTGATAATCTATACTCTACAATGCCGCTAGAGTGATATTTCTAAAAATGCAAATATGATCACACCACCTCTCTCTTTAAACCTTTCAATGGTTCCCTATAACTTTTAGGATAAAGTGTCCAAACTCTCCAGTGCAGCATACAAAGCACTTTGTGACCTGACTACTGCCTTCTGTTTTTGTTTTCCAGGAAGCACCATCTTCTCTTATTTCCTCCCTTGTTTGTACTGGTTGCTTTATTTCCCTAAAATGCATTTTTGTTTCTATTTTATATAGATCTCTCTCTCTCTCTCTCTCTCTCTCTCTCTCTCTCTCTCTCTCTCTCTCTCTCTCTCTCATGCTAAGAAATGATTGAAGTAGTTTATATTTCATTAGTCCAAGTAGCTTTAATAAGAAAAAACATTCATGTTAATGTCATGGTAGATTGATAGAAAACAAATAAAGAGAGTGTGCGTGGGGAGGGAGAAAAGGCATTCAATAATAAGAAAAATAATGAGAAATAAAAGATACTTGACAAATAATCATTTCTGTGCTGTTAAATGAATTCAGAGGATAATAATCTGATGTAATATATGACCCTCTAAAGTGGCATTTGCTCAGAGTATGAATTCAACAAGCTGCATGTAATGCATTATTTATTAACAAATTACTGCAAAGCTGGCTCTGCTTCCTAAGACATTGTCTAGATACCCTTGAGTTCACTAAGGCTTTATAGCTAGCTAGAGGCTAAAGCTATTTTCATAAACAAAACCCCTTTTCTTCTAAGAAAGAAAAAAATTACCTCTACTAGTTAATTGAGGCTAAGTTAGTTAAAAGAAGGGAAAAAGAGAAAACAAGGAAAAGGAAGCTTCTTTTCACACACAGCATAGTCACCATTAGCTCTCATTCTTTTTAAAAAAATGTGCATAAATTCCTAACATTGTAATTCTGAAAGGCATCTGCACCTAAAGATGGCTATTAGAGGGATAAAAGTAAAAAGACCTACTCAGATACTCTAGATACCATTTTCCAAGTTTCTTCAAAGTTCAATCTAGAGGCCATATTTGAACCATCCATAGGCCTAGCTAGCTCCTGGGAGAAACCTAGAGAAAGTTTCTCTTCTCTTACCCTGCCCCCTAATTTCCATCTGTTTTCCTTTTGAGATAGGATGTTGCTCTGTCACCCAGCTGGAGTGCAGCACCACAATCATAGCTGTCTGCAGCCTCGAACTCCTGGGCTCAAGCAATCCTCCTGCTTCAGCCTCCTGAGTTTCTGAGACTACAGGCACATGCTACCACATCCAGCTAATTTTTTAAAAAATTTTTTGTAGAGATGGGGTCTCACTCTGTTGCCCAGGCTTCCATTAGTTTCTTAATAATCTCTGTAGACCTGTCCTTGAGGGCACAGGGTTTCTTTACCAACACAAGAACACCTAGAGGACACATCAATTCAGGCCTGGTTTGGAGTGAACTTGGTAAGAAAGGTCATTTTTCTCTATCACTATCTCTTGGCTCCAGTCCCAGTCTTACTCAGCATTCCCTGCCTCTTCTCATGTATTCTATAGCTGTAACAAAGAGCAAACAAAAATCCACTACTCAATTCTTTAGACAGAATGAATTTCAGAGTTAGAGTGGACTCAAATAATGCCACCTCCAGGAAAACCTCCCTGAGCAGTCTCCTGTGCTCTTATCTCACAGACTGAGTTACATGTCCCAGTTGATATTTTAATATACATATCTCTAGTACTATACTTATAACACTGTGCAAAGTATTTCTGGTTCGTGCATCTTACCTTTATAAGCTTCTTGGGAGGACAACAATGTTTTATTCTTTTGTATCTTCAGCATTTAGCACAGTTCCTGGAAAGCTAGTGTGAGTTAGTAGTTAAGAAAAGACTCTAGAGCCAGCCAGCCTGGAGTCAAATCTCAGATCTATCTTTATCATGTCTGAGACCTTGGGCAAGTTATGTAATGTCTTCATGCCTCAGTTTCCTCATTTGTTAAATGTCGAAATTATAATACCAACCTCACAACATTGTGAAGATCAAATGAAACAATGTACAGACGGTCCCCAAGTTCCACTTACAATTTTTTGACTTTATGATGGGTTTATTTGGGGTATTAAATGCATTTTTGACTTATGATAGGTTTACTGGGACATAAATCCATCATAAGTCAAGAAGCATCTGCACATAAAATGCTTAGAATAGTGTCTAACTCACAGTAAACTGTCAAGAAATGTTGGCTATTTCCAAAGGATCATTGGAAAAAAAAAGAAATGTTGGCTAGTATTTATTATGCAGTATATAGTCAAACTTTTGTAGCTAGATGTGTATGTGTAGATTAAATATTGAACTATAAATTTGCAATCACCTTCCTTTATACTACTTTTCATTTTAGTGTATTACATTTCTATTGTAAATTAAATATTCTGTTGTATGTGAGACTAAAAATTTAACCATCCCTACATTCTGAATTTCAAATAAATGATCTATGAACTTTTTATACGCTGGTACAGAGGTCATTCATAAATTGAGAAGCACCTGTATTCTACTAAAAAATGTTAAGACTATTTGAATGATAGATTGAAGAAAAGTTTCCACTGGAGAAAGATCAAATCTTTATGACTTATTTATGAGCTCCTTTTATCTTGTGGCCAGTTTAAAATGAACTTAGAATGTAACATAAAAGGTATCTGATCTCAGGAAAATCCTGGGGATTGCCAAGTGTTACAAAGGTATCACTAACATACTGACTTTGGAACTGCAAAGCTATCTGCAAATCAAAGAAAAATATCAATCTTTAACAGTTTTTTGCACTTTAATGATCAATCTGAAAGGTCAGATTCAGAAGTGATAATGCCTTTAAAACATCATGTCCACATAATATATTCAAGCAATAAAGTTACCCTTAAAAAACTTTCCCTCAGCCAGGTACGGTGGCTCATGCCTGTAATCCCTGCACTTTGGGAGGCTGAGGCTGGAGGCTGGAGTTTGAGACCAGTCTGGGCAACATAGCAAGACCCTGTCTCTACAACATAAAAAAAAAATTAGCCAGATGTGGTGGTGGACACTGTAGTCTCAGCTACTCAGAAGGCAGAGGCAGGAGGATTACTTGAGCCAGGAGTTCAAGGCTGCAGTGAGCTATGATCGTGTCACTGTACTCCAGCCTGGGTGACAAAGAGAGTCCCCATCTATTTACAAAACAAAAATAAAAACAAAAAACTTTCCCTCCATTCTCTAAAACATATCAAACAAAAAAGTACTTTTTGGTATACTTTTACAGAATAATTATCAAAGTAGTATCAAGGTTACATTTACAATGTCCAAGGAACCTTATGTCACCATGGATATTCCACCATATACAGTTATGTGTCACATTAGGATGTTTCAGACAAAGATGGACTGCATATATGACAGTGGTCCTACAAGATTATAATGGAGCTGGAAAATTCCTATCATCTAGTGACATCATGATGGTGTAGCACAATTACTTTGTTTTATAAATTTAGTATAGTCTAAGTGTACAGGGTATATAAAAGTCTACAGTCAGGTACAGTAATGTCCTGGACCTTCACATTCACTCACCACTTACTCATTGACTCACCCAAAGCAACTTCCAGTCCTGCAAGCTCCATTCATGTTTCCATATCCTTTCATACCCTACACAGGTGTACCAGTTTTTACCTTTTATACCATATTTTTACTGTACCTTTTCTGTGTTTAGATATGTTTAGATATACACATACTTAACATTGTGTTATACTTGCCTACAGTATTCAGTACAGTAACATGCTGTGCGGGTCTGTAGCCTAGGAGGAACAGGCTACACCATCGAGGTTTGCGTAAGTACACTCTATGATGTTTGTATAATGACAAAATTGTCTAAGGATGCATTTCTTAGAATGTATCCTCATTGTTAAGTGACACATGACTGCATAGTATGTTCAGTCTGATTTTACCACCAGAGAACTTATAAGCTACAAATGAAGCAAACTTGAGTTGGAGAGGGCAAAGGGAATTGCAAGACACTGGCTTTGGATTTTATATATCTTCTTGTTAAACTAGCTCACCTCGAAAGCTAATCTGGTCTTATCAGAGCAAGATATTGGACCTACTCCATGCCATGACGTGTTTAAAGAGAGACAATACAATTCGTCTCGAAGAGTGTTGATATCAATGCATGGGTAACTTATAAAAACTACTGAGGAAAATTAAATTTTATTCTTTTATATTTATGTAATTATATCTAATTTTTAAAGCAATGATTATTTCCTTAAAAATCCCTTTGTGCTCTAGGCAAAGAAAGATGACTAGGTTGGAGGGAGCATGTCACTGATTCAATTTGTTAATTTTTAGTGGAAAAACAGATGTCTGAATTTAAAAAATAAAGCATCAAGATAAATAACTTGAAAGAAGCAAGAAATAAAAATATTTTATATATACCTATATACTTGGAATAATGACTTTTTTTCTTTTTTGGAATAATGACATTGTTTAGGAGGCAAGAAGAGTTTCTTGGGAGGAATGAGGATGGGAATATATCAGACTTATAACTTTCCTATTTCCCCACAATTTGCAATACTATTTTAACTACTTAAATTTATGATGAAAATAACAGATTCCTTTTTTTTTTTCCACATTTGGGAAAATGACGCTTGCTATGGCCTTTCCTCACCAGAGTTTTATAAGGATAAAACCGGACACGTTGACTAAGTACTTTATATTTTTCTAAAAATATGTACTAGTAATTTTATTATTGTAACCAAACATAAAAGTTACAATTTTCTACAGTGGAGATTGTTATTACTGCAATAGTTTTTAAAAATACCTTTAAACATATTGTTAGCTCATTAAAGTTATAAATATCTAAATGAGACAAGTACAGTAGTTACCCTTTATCCTCAGGGGATACAGTTTAAGACCCCCAGTAGAGGACTGAAACCAAGTATAGTAGGGAACCCAATTGCTGTCACTCAGAATATGTTTGTTATATCTTCTACCCACAAATTTAATGTCGTCTCCTTCTTATCTAAGCACTTACCACACACTGTGGTTATAACTTTTGCAGTTTGAAGTGCAACAGCAAAACTAGCATGATTTTGTCCCCTTCTTCATAATTTCATGGATAGATTTGTTTTTACTGTAGATCTTAGCAACCTCAGCATACGTTTTTTTCCCCCTTCCTTATATTAAGTGAAGAACTTTCATCTTTTTACTTAAAGGAAGCACTTTACAGCTTCTCTTTGACATACCACATAGCCAGCATCACTACTCTTGTGCTTTGGGGCCATTACCAAGTAAAATAAGGATGACTTGAACACAAGCACTCTGATACCACAACGTCAATCTGATAACAAAGATGGCTACTAAGTGACTAACGGGTGGGTAGTGTAGACAGCCTGGAATTGCTGGACAAAGGGATGATTCATGTCCTGGACACAATGGAGCAGGACTGTGTGAGATTGCACAGTGCTACTCAGAAGGGCACCAATTTGAAACTCATGAATTATTTCTGGAATTTTCCATTTAATATTTTCAAACAGAAGTTGACTGCAGGTAAATGAAACCTTAGAAAGGGAAATCACAGATAAGGGGGTACTACTGTACTCTTTAATAAACCCTTGTAATGATTTCCGGAAAATTCAAGGTGAAAACATCTAAGGATGGAATCAGAAACCTCACATTTATCACTATCCATGTTCTGCTTTGTAAAGGCAAAAGTGGAAGAATAAAACTAAAGGACATCCCATTGAATATCTCATTTTGTTTCTTGGATTTAATTAAATCAAGAGTCAACTCTCATCCCAGAGTTTACATAATAGAGTTACTTTCCCAGAAGATATAACAAACAAAACAAAAATGGGCTATTAGTGCAAAAAGAAATTTGCTTAACAAGAGTTCTAGTTCCAGCAAGTGTCTGTTTCTTGCTTTCTGGTCTCCTTTTCTATAATTTTTTGGCCAGGAAAGGAACTGAGGCTTGTCCTTTAATATGGTCCTTTCCATCAGATAGATTTAATTCTACTTTAGCACTTTAAAAAGATGACTACAAAGATGTCAGCTTGATGACTTAAAGGGTAGGTGATTCTAGAATCTCCTTTTAATCATCTAATGGTAGTAATAATTTTTTAAAAAACTCCTTAATATTTAAATTAATACTATTTTTTTTGCTCTACTCTTATTGACAGATGAGAATAACTACCATAGTTCTTTCTCTCCCTTTTCTCTTTCTTCCTGATTGAACAAATCTAGTTAACCCCAATATTTTTTCTTGAAGACTGGGAATATAAGACAGTTATTATTCTTGGAATCATACCTCATTTACTTTCACATAATTGATACTCATGATGTCTTAAAATGTGACAATTTGATTGGTTATGTGATAAACATGTGAATCCCAACTTATAAAAGAGATCATGCTACAGATTGGAATTCTATTAGATAATGGCTAATACCTCTTCAGTATCCTTGTTGATATTCTGGGGTTGGATTCTTCTTTCTTGTACCAATTAGTTTTTATTTTTCTTTGACATGACAGCTCCTTTTTTCCCCTCACTCCCAATTAAAATTAACCATAATCTTCCTATTACCTTTTATTTTTGATTGACATCCTACTTGTTACAGTCTTTAAGAAATCAATGAATATATTAATCAGAATTAAACTTGGCAGCTGTCTCCAAGGAACTGAACTCGATGGTTCTTGGTAGCCTTAGATGGAATTTTTAATAACTTCAAAAGAGAATTTTTAAAACCAACCTTGTATTCTTAAGCCATTACTTTAAATCTATGCTTTTTGAGTTCGCAAATAGAGAAAAAGGGTAGAATTAAAAAATATAATTGGAATTAAGAGTATTAAAATATTTTAAAAAATCTAACAGCTAAGAATTCTCATGATTAAATTTAATTAAATGGCTAGTTTGGGTAGTATGTTACAAACAAAAAGGAGTGTATTTCTTCTCAGTCATAAGACTTAACTTGAGTAGCAAAGGAACTGGGAAATGGTGGTACTGAAGAAGGTATACTGTACATATTTAAGAAATTTAGTTCTTTTTCTCTCCCTAAAATTCAGAAACTTTTATTTTTCTTTAGAGTTCCAAATATATCAGGTATAGACACCTCATTTCAGACCAAAAGAACTGACAGACAAAGAGCAGAAATAGTTCAGTCTGAAAGGCAATGTGGTACAGACCTGAGTTGGAATCCTAGCTCTATCATATAATAGTTCTATGCCTTTTATTGCCCTGAGTTTTAGTTTTTACATCTGGAACATGGGTATAATACCACTAAGCCTGATAGTGTTGTTGAGAGTTAAAATAAAGTAGGCATATAATAAATGTAAAGTGCCTGGCTCATGGTAGACACTCAATAAATGTTCATAAACTTTTGTCTCTTTCCTGACTGCTCTGAAAATGAAGTCTGACAGACAAATAGCATTCTTTTCACTCTCAAAGCTACTGTGATAAGAAAAAGATAGAAACAACTAAACGGAACAATAAATCTCCTTAATCTGAAATTTTAAAGTAAATAATGAAATAAAACCAGTAAAAGAAAGCTAGAAAGAATGATGGAATTATAAAACCCATACAAAAGTTACTAAGATACTATTAATCATTTCTGTTTCCTTCTTGGCTGTGATGATGAGGTTGTATTTCATATTCAGTGAGGGGAGAAATTACCCAAAGTTTGAAAAGTGAAATTAAAGCAAAAATTGCTTTCATTTTCCAGATGTTTTATCAGAAAACTATTTCAAAATAAAAGTAAGGCCTTTCAATCATTCAAGTGAGATGACCTGTTTAAGTCCTTACTATTGGCCAGGTGCAGTGGCTTATGCCTGTTATCCCAGCACTTTGGGAGGCAAAGGTGGGAGGATCACTTGAGCCCAGGAGTTCAAGGTTGCAGTGAGCTATGATCATGTTACTGTACTCCATCCTGGGTGACAGAGTAAGACCCTCTCTCTCTCTAAAAAAAAAAGTGCTTACTATATGCCTACTGCCATAGTAGGTGGCAGCGGGTATACAAGAGAAGGTGAAAACATATTATTAAAGACATAACATTAATACATGCCAGGTGGTGTTAGGTATGTAACATTGCATTAGTTTGATAGGGCTGCCATAACAAAATTCTATAGACTGGGTGGCTTAAACAATAGGAATTTATTTTCTCATAGTTCTGGAGGCTGTAAATTCAAGCTCAGCGTGCCAGCAGGGTTGGTTTCCTCTGAGGCTTCTCTCCTTGACTAACAGATGGCTGCCCTCTAGCTGCCTCTTCACATGATTGTCTCTGTGCATGTCTACCCTTTGTGTCTCTGTGTATCCAAATTTCCTCTTCTTATCAGGATACCAGTCAGATTGGATTAGGGCCCATTCTAACAGCCTCATTTAACTTAAACACTTCTTTAAAGATGTTATCTCCAAATAAGGTTACATTCTCAGGTACTGAGGGGTAGGACTTCAACATATGAATTTCGAGGCAATACAAGTCAGCCTATAACAAATATCATGTCACTTAACCATTGCCCTGTTTTACAAGTGAGGAACTAGGCTTTGAGAGAATAAATAACTCATCAGATATCATATAGCCAGTAAGTGGTGTAACCAAAATTTTAACCTTTGCCTCATTAGCATCAAAGCCTACACTCTTTCTGCTAGTCACACTTCCTCAAAGAAATACAAATCTACTTGGGAAGACAGAGTACTGAGTGATGAAAGTTTAAATAAGGGTGATATCAATAAGAAGGCACTTAATTCAATGGATATCTCAGTCCGTTTGCTGCTGCTTTAACAGAGTACACAGACTGGGTAATTTATAAAGAACGGAAGTTTATTTGGCTCATGGTTCTGGAGGCTGAGAAGTCCAAAAGTATGGCACTGGAACTGGCAAGGGTCATCCCCATGAAGGGTAAGTGAGCATGTGAGACAGAGAGCAAATGGGGAGCCAAACTTACCCTTTATCAGGAGTCCACTACTGCAATAACTAACTCACTCCCATGGTAACAGCACTAATCCATTCACAAAGGCAGAGCCCTCATGACCTAATCACCTCTTAAAGGTTCTGCTTCTCGACAGTGTCACAATGGCAATTAAATTTCCAACATGTGAACTTTGGGGGGCATATTCAAACCATAGCACTGGACCTGTGCCATTACAAGATGAAAGTCCCATGCTCTGTTTCTCTAGATTCCCATTTGTATTTCCAGGAATGAGTACTGGGCTAGATTGTGGTCAGGCTGGTACCTACTCAGCTCTCTGGTTGATCCGTATTGTTTTTGTTAAAAATACCACCCAGTTTGTGCTTTATTCTCTAACTACATTTTATGGATCTATGCTCTTTTAAAATTATAATTATATAATTAACAAGTTAAATCATTTACATTTCCAGATTATGTTATAATGTTTCCAAAGAAGACAAGTCTGGGTATGCATACTAGGAACCAGGATATGTGACTTGAATCCCAGTACGTATTAACCCTTACACAAAAATTGTTGGATGAAGTCTACTTCTTTCTTCCATACTCTGAGAAGTATATTGGAATGTTTCTATAAGAATGCAAAATTCACAAAGGTAAACACTATGCCTTTTTTTGTGTATATATATTTTTGTTGTTGTAACATATCTAGTATATTTTATATATACAATACCCAATTCGATATAAATCAGTGAAAAAAACTCATTGCCTGAGAATTATCTGCTTTCCACAGAGTGAAAATAGTAACACTACCATTTCCAAATAAAGTTCTACAAGCCCAATGCTTAAATGCTATTGGACATAAATTTTCTTCATTTCACGAAGTTTAATTTGAACTCTATTATTTGCTATGGTTTACTGTGGCAAGGTAATTGGCAAAAACCTGAGTACTGTGCTTATTCTGAAGACAGAGCCCTCCATGTACAACTAGACAAAAGCAAAACTTCACTAACTAGAATATTTAGAAACTGAGGTATTATAGTTAATTTAGGACTAATTTTCTGGTTAACTGAGCACTGACCAGATAATCTCTTTTGTTTCGATGACTGTTGAAATCTTTTCAAGTAGTTTGCTAGGTTGATATGTCATATTCCTCTGCAGGCAATGGTGAAAAGTCTTTGAAATCTAAACACTTCACTACCTTTCCTGATGCTTACTTAGCCTGTGCTTTTCACTAGACAGAGAAAGCTACCTATCCATCAGTATAAGGGAGTTAGACTAGAAAAACATTAAAGCTTTTCAACTTTGTAAATGTTTGTTGATCTCTTACTACACAGTAAGTCCTCACTTAACATCATCAACAGGTTCTTGGAACCCGTGACTTTAAGTGAAACGATGTATAACAAAACCAATTTTACTATAGGCTAATTGATATAAATAAAAGTTCCTATGGCATATTTCTGGTCATAAAAACATCACCAAATTTCTAAATAAAGACTCAAAACATTTCTAATCTTAAACACTGGAACCAATGTGAGCTATATATATACTTTTAAAAAAGATTGACAAAAAACAACGAAGATAATGATTTACCCAATTTTCGGTGAATCATTGAGTGATGGTAGTCGTAGTGGTGGTGGGTCAAATCAAGGAATAAATGTTTTCAAAGTGAAAATTATAAGCAGCACCTCCTCCCACTACACAGTTCGAAAACAATGACACATATGGTGGGCTTGCTGAGTGCTTTTATATTGCATCGTTTACGGTTGTGTATTTGTATGATTATCATCTACTTTATGAATTTTTATTTTATAATAATTTATATTAATTCATGCATTCATTTTCAACCCACTTATTCCAGTTCAGGGTAGAGGATGGCCACAGACTATTTTGGCAGCTCCGGGTGCAAAGTGGGAACCAACCCTGAACATGACGCCATTCCATTGCTGGGCACACTCACACACAAACTCACACCCACTCAAACTGGGACTATTTAGACATGCTAATTCATCAAACATGCACACCTGTGGGACGTGGGAAGAAACTGGAGTACCTGGAGAAAACCCATGCACACATGAGGAGAATGTGCAAACTCCACACAGATAGTGGCTTTAGCTAGGAATCAATATTTTTTCCTCATCAATGTTACAATGAAAGGATGTTATTTGAGGACCTGATGTATATAAAGCCCCTGCCACCTGTTATGGGGGCTACAAGAGCCTCCACAAGAAGCTTAGCAAAATTGTAGAAATTCCTTTCCTTTTCTTTTATTTTTTAGAAACACAGTCTCACTATGTTGCCCAGTTGCCCAGGCTGGCCTTGAACTCTTGGGCTCAAGTGATTCTCCTGCCTCAGCTTCCCAGTAGCTGGGACTACAACTACACGCCACTGTGCCTAGCATCATTACTTTGTTTTTTGGAAGTGAATTCTCTGAATATCAATTATATCATTTTCAAAAAATATGTACAAAAACACATTTCAAAATTTGATCCATTTTTTTTTTTTTTTTTTTTGATACAGAGTCTTACTGTGTTGCCTGGGGCTAGAGTGCCGTGGCGTCATCCTAGCTCACAGCAACCTCAAACTCCTGGGCTCAAGCAATCCTTCTGCCTCAGCCTCCCGAGTAGCTAGGATTACAGGCATGTGCCACCATGCCCGGCTAATTTTTTCTATATATTTTTAGTTGTCCGATTAATTTCTTTCTATTTTTAGTAGAGATGGGGTCTCACTCTTGCTCAGGCTGGTCTCGAACTCCTGAGCTCAAACAATCCACCCGCCTTGGCCTCCCAGAGTGCTAGGATTACAGGCGTGAGCCACCGCACCCGGCCTGATCCAATTTTTAATATTATCTATCCTTCTTCTTTTCTCCTAGAGTATCAATATTAAATAGCATTCTTAAGGATAATTGGAATTCAGTTGTGATTTTCAAACTTGTCTCAAACTGAGTCAAGTTGGTGGAAAAGGTGGAACAGTATATCAGAATCTTGGGGAAAAATGGGAGAGCAGATAGAGAAGTAATATGTGTAGCTTAAAAACAAAGCAGTGCTTTTCTCCAATAATTTTACATGTTTTTAGTCACAGTATTTAATGTTTGAAATTTCAAATAATATTAAAGTAAGGCATGTGTTGAAAGAAAAAGAGGTTGAGAAACATCAGTATAAAGGAATTTTTAAAAACCTCAAGAAATTAGAGACTTCATTTTTTGTCTCCAGACAAAAGGGCATATAGAAGGCATTTGGTGAATATTTTAAACTCAACAGAATAGCCAATTAACCCAAAACACTTAATTCATTAAATATAAATGCAGAAATGGTAATTAGAGAGTTGTCCACAGTGACTAACTAGCATGATGGTCTAAACTTTAAGTGGAAAAGCAAACTTGTAAATCTCCAAATGAAGTTAAGACACCTTTGCAACTCTGAGTACATACATTTTCATTCTGATATTTTGTGTTTCTGGCCGTAATTACCTTTGCAAACATTCACAGAAAGAGCTATTTATTATCCATCTTCATCTCCACTTTCTGGTGCCTTCCACACAATAAACATAAAAGTGGGGCTACATGCTCAGGTTGTGAACTGCTCTGACCACTGAATGTTTTTCTCTATAAGCTGGCGATCCAAAGACAACTAAGATGTTCAATTTAGAATTTTTTGGTTTTTAGATTTAGAACCACCTTACTCTGTGACATTTTCACAGAATACGTTATTTTCTACCTGCTGTCAGTTTGTAGATCACCGATAAGGGTCAAACAAATCAGTTCTCACAGTTGGAGACAAACTGAAAGGACACCTACAGTACCAGCCCTCCTAGCCCAGTGGCTCCATATGTGATGGATCTCCTGAAGTCCAAGGAATACCTACCTCTAGCTTCAGAACATCATGCTGAAGTTTACGCTGAAATTCAAGGAAGTTTTTGATTGTCAGCTTCCCCTTGAGATCAGCTCCAAAAAAGTAGGTTGTGAGGGCTGAACACAAGCCGGACTTGAGGGTGTTCCCAGTAGTAGGACGATCTCTGTGACGCATACCCATACTGGTTTGGGAACGAATGATGCTCTGAACCTGATACAGAATCAAACCCGCAACCAAAAAAAAACATTAGGAAGTAAAAAACATAGAAAAGTAAGAATAATAACTATTGTTTATTATTTATGTACACTGTGCTACAATTATCTCTTTTAATGCTTACAACAATCTTATAAGGTAAGTCCTATTACTATCCTCATTTTACAGATGAGGAGATTGAGGCAGACGCAGTTAAATCACTAGCTCAAAGTCAAGTGGCTAGCAAATAGCAGAGCTAGGATTCTAACACAGACAGCCGGACACCTTTATAATTGGGATCCTCTTAGAAAATCTCTCTTCAGAAAGGAGTAAGCATTTGTTTTTGAGATTCAAAACCTCTCTTACACAACTAAGATAATCAGCCTCACAATAATAGCTTCCATTTCTCAGGAGACTTTAAAATTTCATACTTCTCACTACTGACTCTCTAGTTATTCAGAATAATTTAAAAGGAGATATATAAAAATAAATACTAGAGTTATATAAACAAACACTACATAAAACCTTGTGGGAGATGATTTTAAAGTACCAAATAGATTTGTATATCATAAAACAGATTTATTTAAGATTTGAAGAAATTCGTTTTTTTAAAGATAGTATTTTCTTCATTATAAAATTAATCTATTACCAAAAAAGGCAAAAAATACAGAAATAAAGTAGAAAGTGGTAATCTTCCATAATCCCACCCAACAACACTGTTAACACTTATTTATATACTTCTAGACATTTTTTGTTTAAATATATGCATACATGCATATACATATGCACATTTATATGTATTTACATATATACACATATTTTATATAAATGGGATTTTACTCTGGAATCTGTTTTTCACTTAAAAATGTGACATCTTTCAAGGTTAACATATATATATCTATTTCATACTCTTTAACGGTTACACTGTATTCTACTATATGGAATTTAACCAATTCCTTATTCATGGACATTTAACTTATTTCCATTTTTTTGGCTTTATAAACAAAGTAGCAATGGACATTTTAATTTATACATTTTTGAGTTTTTGTCCATTTATTTCCTTAGAGTAAACTATTAGAAGAATTGCTAGATCAAAGGGTATGCTCAAGTAAAATGCTGATAACATATTGTCAAATAGGTCACCAGAAAGGCTAAGCCAATTTAACACATCCACCACCAACTTATGAGTAGACCTATTTTCACAGACTCCTGCCATTAAATACACCAATTAGATAGATTAAAAAATGATATTACGCTGTTGTTTTAATTTGCGTTTCTTTGATTTGTGCTAAATAAAGCATATTAGCATATATTTAGCGATCATTTTTCTTCTTTTGTGTAGTGCCTTTGCCCATTTTTCTACTGGGGGTGATGCCTGTTTTTTCTTACTGATTTATAAGATTTATTTACATATTAAAGATGCTATGACAGAGACTGGCTAGCTGTTTGCCTAACTCATTTCTTCTTCTTCCTGGGCACCAGCTAGACTCTGTTATACAACCTGTTTATGATTAAGTGTGGCCACAAAATTGAGCTGAAGCCAACAGAATCCTAGTGGAAGTCCTATATGCCACTTCAGGCCTTGCCCATAAAAACCATCCAAGTATAATCCTCCATGCTCTTTCTGCCTTGGAAGCCACATGATGCCAATAGGGTCACAATATGTAAAGAGCCTGAATCAATGCTTGGAGAACTGTCTATTGATTTTATTTTATATTTTATTTAATTGTATTATTTTATTTTAGAAGGAGTGTCACTCTGTCACCTGAGCTAGAGTGCTGTGGTATCAGCTTAGCTCACAGCAACCTCAAACTCCTTGGCTCAAGTGGTTCTCCGGCCTCAGTCTCTTGAGTAGCTGGGATTCCAGGTGCATGCCAGGCTAATTTTTCTATTTTTAGTAGAGATGGGGTCTTGCTCTTGTTCAGGCTGGTCTCTAGCTCCTGACCTCAAGCGATCCTCCCACCTCAGTCTCCTCCCAGAGTACTAGGATTACAGGCATGAGCCCCTGTGCCCAGCCTGATCATCCATTTTAGAGTTTATGTGAGTGAGAAAACAAAACTCCTATTGTGTTAGGCCACTGAAATGGTGAAGATTCATGAAAGGAGTTTAAACCATGTATCTGCAAAAGAATTTTATATAAACAGTGATACATTCAAACACAAAGTCTTTATGTGTTCTTAACTTATTGGGAAATTTTTCAATACAATAGCATGATGAAGTAGAAAGAATAAAAGCTTTGCTAGAAGTCCAGTGCACTATCCATTGCACCACAGAGCCAGCTAAGAACCAAATTAAAGACTCAATACCCTTCACAATAGCAACAAAGAAAATAAAATGCCTAGGAATATATTTAACTAAGGAGGTAAAAGACCTCTACAGTGAAAACTATGAAATACTGAGGAAGGAAATAGCAGAGGATGTAAACAGGTGGAAAACCATACCATGTTCATGGGTCGGCAGAATCAACATTGTTAAAATGCCTATACTACCAAGTGATCTACAGATTTAATGCAATCCCTATTAAAATACCAACACTATTTTTTGCAGATCTAGAAAAAATAATTCTACGCTTCGTATGGAACCAGAGAAGCCCCTGCATAGCAAAAGCAATCTTAAGCAAAAAGAACAAATTGGGAGGCATCAATTTACCAGATTTCAAGCTATACTACAAGGCTATAGTAACAAAACAGCATGGTACTGGCACAAGAACAGAGGCACAGACCAACAAAACAGAACTGAGAACCCCGATATAAAAACTCCTCATATAGCTATCTCATCTTTGACAAAGCAGACAAAAACATACACTGGAGAAAAGAATCCTTATTCTATAAATGGTGCTGGGAAAATTGGATAGCCACATGTAGAAGACTGAAACAGGATCCGCACCTACCACCCCTCACAAAAATCAAATCACCGTGGATAACAGACTTAAACCTAAGGCATGAAACCATAGGAATCCTAGAAGAAACTATTGGAAAAACTCTTACAGACATTGGCCTAGGGAAAGAATTTATGAAGAAGACCCCAAAGGCAATCACAGCAACAACCAATATAAATAAATGGGACCTGATCAAATTAAAAAGCTTCTGCACAGCCAAGGAGCAAACAGACAACCTACAGAATGGAATAAAATATTGGCATATTACTCATCTGATAAAGGGCTGATAACTAGAATCTATATAGAACTCAGGAAAATCAGCAAGGAAAAAATCAAACAACCCTATCAAAAAGTGGGCAAAGGACACGAACAGAAACTTTTCAAAAGAAGACAGACCAATGGACAGCAAACATATGAAAAAAATGCTCAACATCTCTAATCATCAGGGAAATGCAAATCAAAACCACAATGAGGTATCACTTATCTCCAATGAGAATGGCCTTTATCAAAAAGTCAAAAAACAATAAATGTTGGCATGGATGTGGAGAGAGAGGAACACTCATACACTGCTGGTAGGACTGCAAACTAGTACAACCTCTGTGGAAAGTAATATGGAGATACTTCAAAGAGCTACAAGTAGAACTACCATTTGCCCCAGCAATCCCATTACTGGGCATCTACCCAAAAGAACAAAAGTTGCTCTATGAAAAAGACACCTGCACTCAAATGTTCATAGCAGCACAATTCACAATTGCAAAGATGTGGAAACAACCCAAGTATCCATCAATTCATGAGTGGATTAATAAAATGTGGTATATGTATACCATGGGGTTCTACTCAGCCACAAAAAACAATGGTGATCTAGTACCACTTGTACTATCCTGGATAGAGGTGGAGCCCATTCTACTAAGTGAAGTATCACAAGAATGGAAAAACAAGCACCATATGTACTCACCATCAGTTGGTATTAACTGACTTAACTGACCAACACTTAAGTGCACATATAGTAGTAACATTCATTGGGTGTCAGGCAGGTAGGAGGGAGGAGGAGGGGACGGGTATATTCACACCTAATAGGTGCAGTGCACACCATCTGGGGGATGGACACGCTTGAAGCTCTGACTCGGGTGGGGCAAAGGCAATATATGTAACCTAAACATTTGTACTCCTGTAATATGACGAAATAAAAAAAATTAAAAGAATAAAAACTTTGAAGTCAGGAAAGGGCTATTCAAATCCATGACTAACTAGCTATGTCTACTTGAGTGAGCTACTTAACTCCTCTGAGTCTCAGCTTCTTCATGTGAATGGGGACAATATTTCTTCTATTTACAGTTTTGCTGTGAGAAGGAAAAATAATTAATATAAATGTTCCTAAAGGATTTTCCATAGAAATAGCATTCAACAAATCATAGCTGTTATTACCGTATCGATTAGCCACTTAATCATAATATGTTTGTTTTAAACATAAATCCATCACTATTTTTAGACCTACGAGAAGCTGAGATTACATTAATAAAGACTAATGACACGCTATATTGTTAGAATGCTAAGAATTTTTCTCCCCCTAAAAATTTATATTACTATGTATAACTGAAAGAAAACAATGAAATAGACATTTCAAAGTTGTTTGTAATTCAAGATATAATTTATAAAGTTTATCCTTTAAAAAATGCATTTGACAAACATATAGTGACCGCCAATTATGTGCCGGCTGCTAAGGAATACAAAAAAAAAAAATTATACTTAGCTTGGCCTCAAAGAAAACAAAATCTACCAGTGGACCCCAATTTGTATCTAGAGAACAATAATCTGTCATTTGGGGATAGTCTAATAGCAAAAAGTTCTAGAGGAAGCAGTGAAGTATAGAGGAAGGAATGTAGGTTTTGAAGTCTCAAAGATGAAAAGAGATGAAGACTTTGCAACAGATAATCTACCGTAGGTAATATCCCAATCAGAATGCACTATCAGGTCCATGACTCTTCAGTTATTCCTAAACCATTTAATCTACAGGCCAAACAGTACATATTATGAAGAACAAAAGTCTTTGGCTCTATAAAAAATAGAATAGTATAATGGAAGGACATTAGATGGGGAATCAGGAGACACGGGGTCTGATTTTCTCTATTCTGTGGTGAAAGCAGAATGTAGGCTGGTCAATTAACCTCTTTGGGCCTTGGTTTTCTCACTGGAAAAATGCACAGTTAGAGTACATTATCTCAAAGGCTCTGTATACCTCCAGGTTAATATTATAAATGTTGTAGCTATGATTTTTTTCTGGGGTCATGTTTTATCTTGTAAAATAACATTAGTTGACATTTGTTTCTCAAGTACATGGAGACTTTAAAGACAAGTATACAATGCATTTTAAAATTATTTAAGATTTTTAGACTTTAAATTGAAATATAGGGTAATGAGAACAATGCTCCTTTATTTGAAGGCAATGCATAGTTCATTTTACCTGCCAGAATGTGAGAAATGAAGAATTTTCTAATATCAGTGAACCTGTATTGAGCATCAGTGTCAGGACCTGCCATGATTTAAATCTTGCCTGTGGCTATAAATATTGTAGCTTATACCCTTCATATGACAGCATTTTAAAGTCTTTCTTCCTTGGAAAATGTGTATGTTAGCAGCAAAAGTGGTGTGGAGAGTGTGGGTGTAAGTGATTGAGAAAAAGGAGTGTTTTTAGGGAAAATTAACTAATGCTGTAGCAGCTTCATTAATGATTAATAATATAATAGCACAGTCCAAATACTGTCCCACTTCTATGTAAACTCTTAATAGCTACAAGTGTTCTTTCATTAAACGCTTTTTAAAAAAAGTATGTATCACTAGATTTTGCACGATGTTTATGTGTGTGAGAGGGAGAGAAAGAGAGAGAGAGACTGTTTCTCAGTTGGGAAATATTTTCTTAAAATATTAATATATCTTTACTTAGAAAACTTTTGTTCAAGGCATCACACAAGATTCACTCAAAACATATCAATTCAACTAGTAACGTCGAATATTTTCTATGTGCTATATGCTGTGAAGAAAACCAATAGAAATATAAAATACTTATGAAATAAAATCTCATTCCTTCTCTACTTTCTCACAAGTGATACTTATCACTTCTCATACTTTCATACTAAAAAACATTCTGTCATGGCCTTGGGTGAATGTAGCCTAAGCAGTTATGAGATTTTTTTTTTTAAATATCTTTTGCTAGGTTAGTTTTGTTGATGATCTGCTACAAAATGGGTTAAGGAAAAGGATCTGTGTGATAGAAAAGTCAGAGAAAACTCACAACTTGCAGTTGTTTTATACTTTTTAGTAGTTTGTACTCATACACAATCAAAGAGATTTTGGAAAAAGATGAATGAAAGAGCAATATTAGCTATTAGTTTGCTTCACGCAACATTAACTTTAAAGATAAGTGATGATGAAATGTGTGAAGTCTTCATACTGATGTTGTTTAACACTTTTTAATAACTTGACAGATACTCTGCAATTTCATCCAAGAAAATACTTTTTTACCCGGGAAATCAAAGCAAAGTTTGAATGTATGAAAGCCTATTGTACTTTCAAGTTAATAAATTATCATATTTCTCAAGAATGTAAAATGTAGAAGGATTTTTGTGCAGAGAAACTTCTAACGTGAGCTGTTTATTCCTAAGCCACCTTATAATTACTTTTTGTTTTTCTTTTTAAAAGTTTTTATATCAAACTTCCTTGTGATCAATATTGTAAGTTGTATCAGTTTAACAAGGCCAGTTATTAAGAGACCACATTAAATGAAATTAGCACTCCCTCCCCTGACAAGTGAACAGAATAGTGAAGTGACTGCCCCCAACTCATTCAGTACATCAGCAGCAATGCTAAAAACAAGACTGAGGTACTCTAAATAAATTCAAATCTAGAGTTTAGTGTCTATACAGGAATAGGGAATTTATGGCAATTTTGCTTAGGGGTACCCTAAGTAATTTCTGAGGCTATTTCAAAACCACGTTTTTCTTTTTATGTTTTCTTTCTCTATATCTCCTCCTTCTCCCTTTTCTCCCTTTTACTCCTCTCCCTCCTGCTTCTTAGGCCCATTTGAAGCCCTCTCTTAGCATTTACTACAGGAAAGACCCTAACCCACTTCTGGTAATGGATGAATAACTCCTTTCAGGCCAATCCTCCCTCAAATGACAATATATACCATGTACAAAATACACCAATCACTGAAGGTACTAGAGGATTATCATGGGCAGATACTGGAGGGGAGTTGAGACTTGAAAGAAGGTAATGGCACTGGATGAGTTTCCCACTTCATACAGCTTTCAGCCTAAAGGTAGTCCCCAGTCTATACCATAAAGATTGGCTAAAACTCCAAGAGAAACTCCTTAGTTTCTTTGGCTTAAAAAACTAGAGGACAGAATTTGGAGCAACCACAGCCATTGGAAAGTGAGGAAGAAATCCTGAAAAGGAGAAAGCCAAGAGGAGGAGCCCCAAATTTTGCGTATAAACTCTAGTCTAGTCAAGCTAAATGCCAAAACAAAACAAAAATATTGTTCAATGAACATAACAAAATCCAGAGTCTCTACAACACGTCATAAACTATGTCCAGACTATAATCCAAAATTACTTGACATATGAAGAAATGGAAAAATTTGGCTCATTCTCAAGAGAAAAGGCAATCAATGAAGATCAATCTCAAGATGACCCAGATGTTGGAATTAGCTGATAAAGATTTTAAAGCAGTTATTATAATAGTGCTCAAGTACATAAAATAGGCTTGTAAAAAAGGAAAACACAGAAAATTTCAGATGAGAAAGAAAAGTATAACAAAAACCAAATGAAAAGTTCTAGAAATGAAAAACGTAATATCTGAAATAAAAATTCACTGGATGCACTCTGGGAGGCCGAGGCGGGCGGATTGTTTGAGCTCGGGAGTTCGAGACCAGCCTGAGCAAGAGCGAGACCCCGTCTCTACTAAAAATAGAAAGAAATTAATCGGACAACTAAAAATATATAGAAAAAATTAGCCGGGCATAGTGGCACATGCCTATAGTCCCAGCTACTCGGGAGGCTGAGGCAGAAGGATTGCTTGAGCCCAGGAGTTTGAGGTTGCTGTGAGCTAGGCTGACGCCACGGCACTCACTCTAGCCCAGGCAACACAGTGAGACTCTGTCTCAAAAAAAAAAATTCACTGGATGAGCTTAACAGCAGAGCTGATTATTACTAAAGAAAGAGTCAATGAACATGAAGACAAATCAACAGAAATTATATAGTCTAAAGAGCAGAGAGGAAAAATGACTGGATTAAAGATTTGTGAGACAATATTGTATGGCCTAACATTTGTGTTACTGGAGTTCCAGTGAAAGAACGAGAGATAGATTCTATCTCCAGTGAGATAGAATGAGGCAAAAAAAAAAAAAAAAATTTTTTTTTGTAGAAATAATAGCCAGAAGACCCAAATTTTATAAAAGCCACAAATTTATACATTCAAGTAGCTCATCAAATTCCAAGAAGAATAAATACAAAGAAAAACAACATTTATGTACAAAATAATTAAACTTCTGAAAACCAAAGATAAAGATAAAACCTGGAAAGCAGGCAGGGAAAAACACCATATTACATATAGGAGAACAACAATTGAAATAACCAGTGACTTTTCATCAGAACCAATCAGAAGTAGTGAAATGATAACTGAGACTTTACACATATATCTACAACTCTATATCTAGAATTTCCTTCAAAAAATAATGACATAAAAGCATTTTCAAACAGAAAAATACTAAAAGAATCATATCCTCACCAGCAGATATACACTACAAAAAATGCTAAAGAAAGTATTTTGGATTGAAGAAAAATGATACCAGATAGAAACTAGGATCTTCAGGAAGGAATGAAAAGCATCAGACATGGGAAATACATGAGCAAACAAACCAGATTATTTTCTCTCTTATTTTTTTTTTTTTTAACACATGTGACTGTTAAAGCAAAAATCACAATGTATTAAGGGGTTTATAATGTATGTAGATGCAATACACAGGACAAGTACAGTATAAAGGATGAAGAAGAGATAAATGGAGCTATCTTGTTGCAAGGTTTCTACATTTTATGTGAAGTAATATAACATTAAGTAGATTGTCTATATTTAAGAATGTATGCATTTGCAAACTATCCATCTGACAGGGATTAATAGCCAGAATATACAAGGAACTAAAACAACTCAACAGCAAAACACCAAATAATCTGATTAAAAAATGGGCAAATGATCTGAATAGACATTTCTTAAAGGAAGACATACAAATGGCCAACAGATGTATGAAAAAATGCTCAACATCAGTAATCATCAGGGAAATGCAAATCAAAACAATGAGATGTTATATCACTCCAGTTAAAATGGCTATAACCAAAAAGAAAATAAAAAATTCTGGAAAGGATGCAGAGAAAGGGGAATTCTTACACTCTGTTGGTGGGGATGTACATTAGTACAGCTATTATGGAAAACAGTAAGGAGATTCCTCCAAAAATGAAAAAAATAGAACTACCATATGATCCAGCAATCCCACTACTGAGTATAATCTAAAGGAAAGGAACTCAGTATGTCCAAGAATATCTGCACTCCCATGTCTATTGCAACACTATTCACAATAGCTAAGATATGAAATCAACCTACATGTTTATCAATGAATAAATAGATATAGAAAATGTGGTATATATACAAAATGGAACATCATTCAGCCATAAAAAAGAATGAATTCCCGTTATTTGTAGAACATGGGTGAGTCTGGAGGACAATACGTTAAGTGAAATAAATCAAGCACAGAAAGACAAATACTATGTGTTCTCATTCATATGTGGGAGCTAAGAAGGTTGATCCCATAGAAGTAGAGAATAGAATGTAGTTACCAGCAGCTGGGAAGGGTATGGGGGAGGGAAGTTAGGGAGAGGTTGATTAACGAGTACAGAATCACAGTTAGATAGGAGGAATAAGTTCTAGTGTTCTATAATACAGTAGGGTGACTAAAGTTAACAATAATTTATTATACATTTCAAAATAGAAGAGAGGATTTTGAATGCCCCCAATACAAAGAAATAATACATGTTTGTAGTGATGGATATGTACACACACACATGTATACATGTATCAAAATATCACACATACCCCATAGATATGTACAATTATGTGTTAATTTTTAAAAAGAAAAAAGGTACGGCTACTATGGAAAACACTTTGACAGTTTGTAATAAGATTAAATATGTTTATATAAAAAAGTATGCTGTAATTGCTAAAGCAAACACTATGAAAATAATGTAAAGAGGTATAGCTAAAAGTCCTGATAAATTAAACCAAAATTCTTTTAAAAAATTTTAAAATTTAATCCCAAAGAAGGCAGGAACACAGAACAGAGGAACAAAAATCAGAGAGAACAAACAGAAAATAGTAAAAATGGTATATCTAAATCCAACCAAATCAATAATCATGTTAAATATAATGGATTAAATACTCCAATTAAAAAACAAGAGATTTTGGCCAGCACAGTGGCTCATCTTGTAATCCTAGCACTGTGGGAGGCCGAGGCAGGAGGGTTGCTTGAGGCCAAGAGTTCAAGACCAGCCTCAGCAACAGTGAGATCCTGCCTCTACAAAAAATTTAAAAATTAGCTTAGCGTGGTGATGTGCACCTGAAGTCCTAGCTACTTGGGAGGCTGAGGCAGGATCTCTTGAGCCCAGGAGTTTGACATTGCAGAGAGCTATGATGATGCCTCTGCACTCTAGTTCTGGCAACAGAGCGAGACACTGTCTCCAAACAACAACAACAAAAACCCACCAAAAAAACCCAAAAAACAAAATCCACCCCCAAAACCCAAAAAACAAAACAGATTTTGAGAATGGGTAAAAAAGCAAGACCCAATTGATATCTTATATTGCGTCTATACAAGATGCACTTTAAATACAAAGACACAGATAAATTTAAAGTATAAGGTAAATGAATGATAATAAGATATAACATGGAAATAAAGCACAGGAAGGATGGAATTGCTATGTTAATATCACATAAAATGGACTTTTCAACAAAGAGTATTACCAAAGCTGAAGAGCGACATTTCATGATAAAAGGAACAATTCATCAGGAAGACCTAACAATCAGAAATATGCACAGAATTTAAAAATACATAAAGCTAGAAATGATAGAATTAAAGGGACACACATAATTCCATAATCACAGTTGGTGATTTTTAACAATTCCCTTTCAACAATTACTAGAATGACTAGACTTTTTTTTTTTTAAAAGTCTGTAATGACACAGACTATCTGAATAACACTATCAACCAACTTGGCCAAATTGACATTTACAGAACAATTTACTCAACAATTGCAGAATATACACATTGAGGACACAGTGTATGCTTACCAAGATAGAACGAACACATGCTGGTTCAAAAAAACCAGTCACAATAAATTTAAATTAGAAATCAGTAGGAATAAGATATCTAAAAAACAAAACAAAAAAACCCCCCCACAAACCCAAATATTTAGAAATTAAAAGATATACCTCTAAATAATCTATAGATCAAAAAGAAAATCACATAGGAAACTAGAAAATATTTCAAACTGAAAGATAATGAAAATACAATAAATCAAAATTTGTGGGATACTGCTATAATAGGGCTTAGAGAGAACTGCATAGCTTTAAATGCTAATACTAGAAAAGGAAAAAATGCCCAGATCAATGACCAAAAGTATCATCTTAAGGGGCCTGAAAAAGAAGAGCAAAGTAAAATCAAAATAAGTAGGAGGAAAGAAATGAGAGTAAAAATCAAATAATTAAAAAACACACAGGCCGGGCGCGGTGGCTCACGCCTGTAATCCTAGCTCTCTGGGAGGCCGAGGCAGGCGGATTGTTTGAGCTCAGGAGTTCGAAACCAGCCTGAGCAAGAGCGAGACCCCGTCTCTACTAAAAAAAAATAGAAAGAAATTATCTGGACAGCTAAAAAAATATATATATAGAAAAAATTAGCTGGGCATGGTGGCGCGTGCCTGTAGTCCCAGCTGCTCGGGAGGCTGAGGCAGGAGGATCGCTTGAGCCCAGGAGTTTGAGGTTGCTGTGAGCTAGGCTGACGCCACGGCACTCTAGCCAGGGCAACAGAGTGAGACTCTGTCTCAAAAAAAAAAAAACAAACAAACAAACACACAAACCACAGAGAAAACTACAAAGCTAAAACTTGGTTCTTTGAAAATATCAACAAAATTGATAAATTCCTCAACTGACCAAGAGAAAAAGAGAAGGAACACACATTATCAACATAAGGAATGAAGACATGTATATCATTACAGATTCCACAATCATTAAATGAATAATAATTAGGAAATATTCTGAATATGGTATGCTAGCTAATAAATTAGACAATTTATAGGAAATAGATACATTTCTTGAAAAACACAGGTATGTCATTTTAGACTTGGAGTTACATCTAAGTCTAATTTGATGGACTAAAGAAACATTCAAGCAAATCAAAAGGAAGGCAAAGGAAGTATTCTAAGAAGGATTCATGAGCCAAAGAAAGGATTCAATGAGAAAAAACTCTAGTTTCTTATATTTAGAAAAACTTGAGGCCATATAATTCTCATTCCAGGGCTACAAATAAGGTTGCTTCAGTTCATGTTATTAGTATCATCACTGAAATAGCCTGAGAAAGATGGAAGGTAAATCTAAGAAAAAGAGCAAAACAAGTTAGTTCTATTTATAATCACCTGAGGCCTGGTAATACCAGTAGAGTATAGGATTATGGAAAAGTGAAGATATTAGGTGGTCTCAGGGTACAAATATGAATAAGTATCTCTAAGTATTTTGAAGTTATTTGTCTCTGTGCAGTTTCTTACTTTAAAGATATAATGTACCTGATACTTCGTCCCACTTTCTGGAATATTCGCCTCTTTCCTTATTTTTTTTTTTTTTTTCCTTTTTAGAGATAGGGTCTTACTCTGTTGCCCAGGCTGGAGAGCAATGGTGCTATCATAGCTCACTGCAGCCAAGGCTCAAGTGATCTTCCCACCTCAACCTCCTGAGTAGCCACTATGCCCGACTAATTTTTTATTTTATTTTTAGAGACACAGTCTTGCTATGTTGCCCAGGCTGGTCTCAGATTACAGGGATCAGCCACCATTCCCAGCCCTCTTTCCTCATTTTGAGAATACAAAAAAATGCTTTATTCCACACATACATTTTTTTCTGTTTTGAAACCACTGCTGGCAATCATGACAACTGTATCTGGAGAGGCACCATGGCTCCCCAACAGCCAAAGTTCTATGGAAATGTAATTTCTTCCCAGGATTCAGAAGAAACTATAAACATTCATGGCTGGAACCTACTACAGTCAAAGGCATGGTACTATTTTTCCTTCTCATATAGAAATCCTTTAAGAATATATGTAATTCATCCTTATATTCTGCAACTGCCTGGCACACTGGAGCTTCCTGATAAATGTTGAATGAATATATGATTAAATAGTCATAATTTAGTCTTCCAGCTAGAGGGATTATAGTCTAATTCATATTGGGCCATCAGAGTAACCTTGTTCTTAAGCACATGCTCAAGTAATTCCTTACATTTAGAGTGAAAAGCAAACAAATACAACTCACCTGTTCAAAAAATAATTCTGAGAAATCACATATTAGGTACTTCAAAAATTGGAATAGCCTCTGACCAAGTATATGACTAAGGCTAAGGTAACTCCAAAGCACATGAAAATGTGTTTTAAATATTAACGTATTTAAAGGAACTCTCCTGGACAACTTGCCTGTTCAAACTCCTCCATGTCTACTTCTCCATCTCCATTCAAGTCAAACATCTTGAAGGCAATTTCAAAATTTCTCTGAGGAGCTGCAAGTGGAAAGGGAGAGGAGGAGAAAGGGACGGAGGGAAAAGAAAAATAGTTAGATGGCACTGACCAAAAATAAATCCATTTTTAAAGAAAAACAAATGGATAAACACTAAAATGCAGTATCAAAGTCACAAAATATAACCGTATTTATTCAGGTCAACCTTTTAGGAATAAGTAAAACCACAAGGGAATTTTACTATGGCTAATAAAGATAGCACTTGTCTATCTTCGTATTTCAACACTCTTTTTCTTAAATACTTCAGCTTTGCTTTCTTAGACAACATCCTCTTAGCCATATACTATTAATGTTGTTGCTCTGTTTCTTAAACATAGTATTATTTATCTGGGTGAGAAAGTCTGTCTAGAGTGAGACATATTGCTGCAAAGTAAGAAGTGGAAACTCCAAGGCTTTGTCTTGCCCTTATAATAAGCTAGCTTTCTACTTGTTCTTTTCTAGTCTTTCCATTGCAACTACAATTAGGAGTTCTATCTATGCATGTCATTCTGCCAACAAGGATAATTTCAAGCTGTTTCCTTATATTAGTTTACTCATTATCACTAAGGCTCTATGGTAAGGTAGACAAGCACACTGTCAGCTATTCAGCCCTCTATTTCAATCATAGTCAGCTGCATACACAAATTACTGAGTAAAGTATACTTAAATGTTAAAATCAAGTTTAAGTTTAAAAAACAAAATGAAAAAATGCAAAGCTTGACAAGATGGTATATTTTCTTCCTCTTAAATGAATCATGAAAGCTCATCAAAGCTTCTTGGATGTAGCTAGATCAATCAAAACATAATTAATGTACTTTGTGCACTGGAATAAAATACAAACTTAACAGTCCTCCTCTTTTACCATGCTAAATGTTCCGGTAAAGAAAACTAAGTTGTTTACTACCTTCCTTTGGTGCTTCAAATTTATATAGATCTAGAGAATAGACCAAAATAAATATCCTATATATCCTAATAACATCGAATTAAAATTTCAGTTAATATCATTTTTACTAAAAAAGTAAAGATTATATAGAGATTAAAAAAGTAAAAATGAATTTTGTACATTATGCATAATTGTAGAGAGTTCATATTCCCATCTTGCTCATGAATTTATCAATAGCAACACCTTCTGGACTTAAATTCCATTTTCAGACAGCTAGCCAGATAGACTGGTAAATTCCTAGTTTTTAGTTGTCCAGGTGAATCACGTGTCTGTCAGCTACAGTCATCTGCCTCACTTGATAATTGGCTTCCAAAAGGTTTGTTCCTTAGGCCACAACTACAATTGCTGAGATGGATGCAGCTGGAGGAATTAGATTTTGGTATATTTATTGCTACTTCTCAAATTTTTCCTAACTTTCCTGATTGTTATCTTTTACTAAGGAGTTACTATGTGCTAAGCATTGAGCTAGATAATTTCAAGCTGTTTATTATTTGATTTTTATACTTTTAATCCTGAAAGTTTTTATAAACAGGGAAGGAAATTGGGGCTGAAAGCAATTAAATGACTAGCTCAAAAGCACACAACTCATATGTGGCAGAACCAGAAGCTTAACTTAGGCCAACACTGATTCCAAAGCCTACAAACTTTTCATTATGCTCCACGGCCTCCAATAAGAATACAGAGGTACTTATAATAATAAACACATACTCTTCATGCTGACATGTTTTGACCTTGAAACAGAACAGCAAAAATGATTCACTGGTTTTGTCAGTCTCTGCAATAGCTGAGAGTTCCACATTGCTCATCTCAAGGAGATACCCAAAATCAAAGAAATATTGCATGTATTATGCTCAGTAGTTTAGGCATGGCTGTACTAAATGGAGACCCACAGGCACATTAAATTCTCAGATAGATTTGTCATATGTCTTTTTTTTTTTGACAGGGTCTTATTCTGTTTGCCCTGGCTAGAGTGCAGTGGAGTCATCATGGCTCACTGAAACCTCAAGCTCCTGGGCTCAAGTGATCCTCCCGCCTCAACTTCCCGAGTAGCTGGGATTATAGGCCTGAGTCATCATGCCCGGCCTGTCACATGTTTTTTTTTAAAAACTCTGAATATAAATCTCTTTAGATAGAAATGCACTCTCCTATTCTTTCTTACAGTCTCACACTCGGTCTGCTTCACTCATGTATGTCATTTGCCTAATCCTTGTAGATACTTGAGATTGTAAAAATGGCAGACTCTATGAAGCCACAGAAGGTTTTGAGTAGGAGAGTGACACAATCAGGCATTTATAAAGGAATTCTCTGGCTACTATGTGAAGGGTGAGTTGGAAAAGAAGAGGCAGCTTCAGAGAAGATCACAGAAGCTCTTGTAAATGTTGAAAATGTGAACTGAGGTGATGGCAGCGGTAATGGAGAAGAGGGAACAAATCCAAAGTACTTTAAGAAGGCAGAAATTATATAACTAAATGATTAGTTAGTTGTGATGGGTTGAAGAGTGAAAAGGGATGACAGCATAACTGGCTTAGACTACTGGGTAGCTTGCATGTCATTAACCGTGAGATAAAACAGATGTAAAAGGTTTGAGAAATAAAACATGAGTTCAGATGGGATCTGCTAAGTTCAAGGAGTCCATAGCTTATTCAGATCGAGATGTTCAAGAGATAGTTGGAAACACGGATCTAAAGCTTAAAAGAAAGAGGTTAAAGCTGGGAGTTATTGGCAGATATCTGGTTCGCTGCAAAGAGCCAGAAATGAAGTTGCCCAAGGAGAACTGAGGAGTGAGAAGGGTGAGTAAAGAGGAGAATGCCGGTGGAAACCAATATTTAAGGTGTAAGGGAAGGGAAAGAAAGCGGTGACAGAGAAAGTGGCATGAGGAGGAATATAGTCCAAATTAATAGAAACAGGAAAAAATTGGTGAGAGCCAAGTCACTGTGCTCCCATGAATTAAAGCAGGATTTTCATTCGCTATCTCCATTGATTATATAGGTTACACGGAGTGCTTAAAATTTTAGCTTTATAATAATCTTTTACTCTTACTTTCCAGTGAGTTTCATGAAAGCATGTACCCAGATCATTTAAATGACTGAATGAGTTATTCTAGCAAATCATCGTTAACATTTCTTCCTACAACTAAAGTTAAATTCATTTTACCAAACAAAGTACACCCTGTACTGCTTAAGGTTTCTTCTCTTTTTATCCAATTTAGTTACTTTCAAATGGAGAACTTGCTTTATGTGGAGCTACTCAGAATGCTTATTAAAGTATATGGGCTGACACTTCAGAGGCTGTGCTCCTGTGCTCTGGTTACTGCTGAAGCAAGTTGGGCGGCAGCCTTGCACATTCTCATTTAGGTCTCACCAGCCATCAGGGAAGGTATTCCCAGAAGGAGCTCTCAGCCTGTTCAGTCTTCATCTGCAATCACGTCAAAGCATATGAGACAAACAAGCCCCAAACCAGCTTGCTTCAGTGAAACATGCTACACAGAATATGATGTCAAGCCATTCTCTTGTAAACAGCCTTCAGGGTAATTTTTAACTCTAGCTGTTTTGGAAAACTTTACGGTATCTTGTGTTTATGCTAACTCACAACCTGTTTCCAAGAAAGGTTCTGAGAAAGGAATTCTTTTAAAACCTATACTTGGAGTGAACAGTGAAGCTTTCCCCGCCTGCTGAAAACAGCATAATTTGCTTTCTTTTTTTTTTTTTTTTTTTTTTTGAGACAGAGTCTCATTGTGTTGCCCGGGCTAGAGTGCTGTGGCGTCATCCTGGCTCACAGCAACCTCAAACTCCTGGGCTCAAGCGATCCTCCTGCCTCAGCCTCCCAAGTAGCTGGGACTACAGGCATGCGCCACCATGCCCGGCTAATTTTTTCTATATATTTTTAGTTGTCTGATTAATTTCTTTTTATTTTTAGTAGAGACGGGGTCTCACTCTTGCTCAGGCTGGTCTTGAACTCTTGAGCTCAAACAATCCGCCTGCCTCGGCCTCCCAGAGAGCTAGGATTACAGGCGTGAGCCACCGCGCCCGGCCATAATTTGCTTTTTATACATTGATTTCCAAAATGATATTAACAAATGTTGGAACTAATTAAAACAATAAGATTCTATGCAAGGTTAATTACTATATACCTTTTACCTGAATTTGCATAACAATCTTTGCTACTAGGATATGGAGCAAAGGATAAGTCTAGGATAAGTCTGTTCTGGCTAAGAATCTATGTTTATAATATTATTCTGTCATTAACAATAATGATAATAACATTAAAAACTCTAGGCTGTTCCCTGAAACATATTATTTTTTCTACTTTGCTTTAGTAAGAAAAAAAGCATCTTTCTCTATGTGTAGTTAGTCAAATAATCAGATAGCAACAACACTAGCTGTCTTGAGACTTTCACGGCTGTTTCACTTACTGTTCTTTAATAGAAAATGCACAAGATTAGGGCTCTAATTCTGGCTCTTCCAACAACATGAATCATTTGCTGCCTTAAATTCTTTTTTTGGTAGTACTGACAGAATGATGAAAAAATGAATAGGTTGGATTCTAAACAAGTCTCTGATTTTCTGTTGGTTTGATTCTACCACAAAAGAATTTCTACCTATACCATTCCTGTTTAAAAATGATGATGTAGAATAAATGAGGTAATTAATATGCAATAGTAGAGAAATCTGAGTTAGGAAAAAACTTTAGAATATGATGCTCTATTCAATGATGACCTTTCTACTGAATTTGTAAGGATGATCACATAGCCTCTGTCTGGTTATTTCTGAGAGAGACGTCACCATTTCTGAGGTCTAAGCATTGCTGACCATATTAATTGAGATTTTTTCTCATTCAGAGCCCAAATCTGCTCTGTGTAGCTCCTACAAACTATCATAGTTTAATTTTTAAAAAAATAAAAAATATATCTGTTTCCTCACCTATATATTATGGCCCTTTGAATAAATACACTATTATCACGTCTCTACTAAGGTTTCTCAGAAGCTGCTTTCAGAACTTCAACATCAGAATAGCCCTCCTCTAGGGTACTCTAAATGGTACTTCCATAAATGCGGTATCCTAAATATAGGTAATTTTGGACGTGATGTCTTTTCTAGAAACGACAGGACTGTTTCTCTGCAGACTAATGGATTCGAATTATTATGAGGTCCTAGTATCTTGCTTTCTATATAACATTAGCATTGGAGATTGAGGGATAAAATTCCATAAGATTAGATTTCAAAAAAACATCCCTCTCTCAATTCTTCCAAATGCTTCAAGGTATGATGGCTACATATCTCTGAAGGAAATCTTTCTGCCCTTCCTATAGCGTGGGGGGAGAAAGTTCCCACGGTATGATGCGTTGTAGTTGTAACACAGCATTTTCTTGGGATGATTTAGCTTCAGAAGAAAATGCAAATATCATAAGAGTATTATTATTTTATATTATCATTAATATATTAATTATCAGCATATTATTATTGATATCATATTATTGCACTATTATTTTAAATACACTTAAGTGATAGCAGACCAGTTTTCTTTCCATTGACCTAGCTGGCTTGTTGAAATCTGATTTCCTTTCCGGTAGTAACTATTTTACTGATACTCTGATAATCTCTTAGCCTTTTCAGCATTTTTTAATAGTTTCACGATAATAGAATGATAAAAGATATGCACAAAGCCAAGAAATATTCCTTTTTATAAAGCTATATATCTTATATTTACTTTTTATATGCAGTTAACTGTGGATAAAGGCAATTTATGTGAGTCAAGGCATAATGTGAATAACCAGCAGTTAATAAATTTGACTGTTACCCTTTCTGCTACAACTCATAAGTCTCATAGTCAGGCCTGCCCTCATTTTTGTTTTGTAGAATTATTTATTGGCTGAAATATCCACCATTAATCTTTTTTTTTTTTTTTAATTTTCCATTCACGATCCATCACAACCCCTATTAATCTTGAAACTTAAAGTCAATGGAGATGAGTCAATGAGAGTAACTATGGCATTCTGTCCTGGAATTAGGCAAACACTCCTGAAATTGCAGGATCTGGAATGGCAAAAAAAAAAAAAAAAAAAAAAAAAAATCCACATGGGAGTCAGCTGACAACCCAGACAGAACCCGAGCTTCAGGAGTACAGCTGCCCAGGTAGCAAAAGCCTGTGGTGGCTATAGGCTGAGGCCAGCAAAGAGGACTCTAATGAGTCTACTTTAGGTCATGTCTCAGTCTGGGCACGTGCCCCCTGGTGACATGTGATACAGCCCTAGCCAGCACCATCCTCCCTGAGCCTGCAACATGGCTCTTCATCTGGGGCATTATGAAGGCTGCAGTTTTGCACAAAAGCAGTATCTATGCTGGAAGGGGCTAGTTGGAGGCTCTGTTGGCGGTAGTGAGGGGGAGAAGCAGAGCTGCTGCTATCACTCTGCAGTGCCTATATGACTTCAAAGGCCCAGACCCCTGGTGGTTCCTTGAATAGCACAACAGATTTCCTTGTATCCAGGGTATGGTTCATGCCCTCATCCCTAATTCTGAAGTAAAAAACAGAGCAGTCATCTGAGGGAGCCACCTCGTCCTCTCAGCCATGAAGACAGAGAAAGTACCCTCATCCCAGGAGAGCTCAGCATGGTCTAGCTATAGCCAGAAGCTGATGTTTGGGGTCGGGGTGGGGGGATCTTGCTTGGCTGGCTCCTGGTCATCTCCCTTCTGACAAATGTGTGCCTTCTATGCCTTGGGTCTACATTGCTAGTGGTGCTGGGAGGATGGCTGGGCTCCAATGCCACTGTGAGGGGCTTCAGGTCAACTGCACCTAGAATGCTTCATCCCAATGGCCACCTGCTCTCCAAGTCCTGAGGCAGAAAGGCAGCTGGAACAGCAGATCAACCACACTTTGGTTATCCTGATTGTTTGGGACTTTGTGTTATCCTAATATCACTTAGTGAGTCAGGAGCCAGCCTTTGAGGAAGAGATGGAGGTGGCCATGAAAGGGTTGGTCCAGGAGCTTCGGAGGATGGGCATGGTGGACAGCCATGTTCTTGCCCAAAGAGTTCTGATTCTATGGTTGTCACTTGCAGAGCTATATTCAGGCAAAGGAGGCCACTGTAGAGGAGCAGAGTGGTACAATTGAGCCCTCCCAACCCTGGGAGGCTTATTGCTGGGCTATTGCCCCACTTACTGATGTGTACAGCACCAGTGCTGAGGTCACCTTTTGTGGATGTGTTGCTTTAAGGGCTAGTGCCCAAGCCCACCTTGGAGACTCAGACTGGATGCCACGTAGTGTCTGAACTCATTATGTGCAATGCAACCTTACCACTGATCAGTAAACTGTCAGATCCTGACTGGATACACTTTGTACTCATAAGTATCTTTTCCAAGGCTAGAAATGATCTAGCAGAAGGGGTTAAACTACTCTGCCCAGCCAGTGCCCTGGAACAGCCCTCAGTGCTCACATCTCCATCACTGATTGCTGAGGCAGAATGTCAGCCAGAAGTGAGCACCTCTTTTCCAAGAGCAGCCTCAGTGCTCTTAAGTGCAGTGAGCCAGAAGGGCCTTCAGGCCCCTCCCCAGAAGTTGAAGAATGCCTGAAGCTATAGAGGGATTTGGATCAGATGCCTGAAGAACAGAAAGTAGGAAACAACTCATCTCATTTCCTGATATTTGAGAGCCCCTGTTCTTATGTGAGGATTCAGAGCTGAAGTCTCCACTATCTGAACTGGGTAAAGAAACCAGCATGCTCATGCTCAAGATCTCAGGCAACTTTCTCTCTGACAGGATCCAAGATGTCTTGTATGCTCTAGGGGGTTTCCAGGCTTTAGGGCCTAAAGATGGTGAAGGAATTGAAGGAGCAGAGGCTGAGGTGAGACAGAGACAGAACTGCTGATCTCCATGCTGAACTCCTGCCCAGAGATCCAGACTGACACAGCAGACAAGGAAGTAGAGCAAGGAGATGTCACTTTTCTTATAGCTTCGCTTGAGGAGTCAGAAAGGACCTCCCTCCACCCCCCGATCTTCATGCCTAGAGTAGGATTTCACCAATGGTGTGTGCTCCCTCTATTCTAGTCTGCACTGGTTCTGCTTTCCTCCTCTCCAGCTGGTCTTCACAGCTCAGCCTTTAACTTTGAGCCCGAGCATTCCAGATAACCCTGTTGTCATCCAGAACGTTCGTATCACTGGCACCATTACTGCCCGAGAGCACGGTGGCACCAGATTCCACCCATACATGTTCTACACTGTGAGGCAGCCTTTGATGGTGAGAAAGATAGTGGCCTGCAGTAGCTGGCCTACCACACCACGAACTGCTGCTACCAGGACTTCTTGATTCTGCAGCTTTGTATGGAGGAGAAACCAGATTTACGAAAGTTCATCAACTCAGGAGTTTCCCCAGCCCCAGATTTCCTCAGCCCTCAGCCCACTGCCTGCTTGCTTTTCACATCTAGCCACTCTGATCTGAGAGCTTGGTGGCCTACTAGGTTGTGGAAGGCACAGAGGAGAAGAATGAAGCATTGAAGGTCTATGCTTCCCAACTTTGCTTCAGGAATTTTGGCTTTTAGTTCCATTACATTTTTTCTGAGATAGTTCTTTTCCATTGAGTGCTTTGTTCTAGGGCCTCACCTAGTTTAAACTTAAAAAAGAAACATTAACATTTTCACCTGTGCCCATAAGGTAGCGTGAGAAGTTAAATTAACTTTTCCATAATCATAGGTTGATCACTCTCAAATATTAAAATATTATCCAAAAATCCTTGCCTCCTCCTTTCCTTTAACAAACAGGCCTTTTTGTGTGCTGTTTGACACCTCTAAGGCACAGGGAAAATAAAAAAATGTAATAAAATTTAACTCTAAAAACAAAAACCAAAAGACCACATGCACTGTAATTAGTTACAGAAGACACTGTGTTATGAAATAAAGTTAAAATCAAGGTTCTTTCTTCTGGTTGTGTTAGAATTATAATTAAAAAACACTGTAACAATGTTTTGACTATACCAAAAGTTATAGCTTCTTACCATTTAGTGATTTAATATGCTCAAACAAAAGTAATTAGACCATTTCCTAAATATGTTTTCTGTGGTTGTGCAGCTGTAAACTCCCATTAAATTGTATAATACTACAGAGGGACCAAACTACATCAGTATCTTGCCATTTGAAATATATAGCTACCCACATGATGTACAATTTGAAATGATAAAATGTTAAGAAGCTTTCATTGATAACTTTGGGAATATAATATCTAGAAATTTCCTCAGAGGGAGAATAAGATGATAAGGCAATCAGAAATAGCTAAGGTTCATGATATGTAAATACATTAATCTAGTTCTTCTTAGTCTTGTTCCTTTAACATAGAATAGGAAAAAAAAATTCTCCTGGTAAAATGTCAAATGCTAAAGATAAAGAAAAATCCTCAACCATCCAGGAGGAAAATATATTAGTTATTAGAAAAAAGAAAGTATTAAGTTGTATCATAATTCTCTATAACACTTGAAAACTACAGAGCAGGTTCTATGGAGTCTTGAGGGAAAACAACTGAAATCTAAAATTCTATAAAAGTGAAGTCATCATTTACCTACATTAGCAACAGAAGATATTCTCAGATATGCAATGACTTTGCAATTGTATAATTCATATACCTTTCCTACTAAAATTCTACAAGAAACAGTGGTAAAAGTCTGGAGCAAGGGTCGGTAAAAGATGGTAGATAGCCTGCTGGCTAGCCAATTGTTTATGTATTGTCCATAGCTGCTTTTGAGCTACAAGGGCAAAGTCGAGTAGTTACAACAGAGACATTAAAGCCTACAAGCCTAAAATATTTGTTATCTGGCCCTTTAAGAAGTCTGACAATCCTGGTTGAGGAAATTCTTCAGACAACAACAAAGAAAACCAATCAAAATAAAGAAATAAAGGCAGGAAGATGAGATATATTAAGATGTGAGCAATAAATTAAGTAAATAATAAAATCAGTAAAACAGAGTTGAGCTTCAATAATGGTATAATAATTAATACAATAATATTAATGGCATCTGACATTTACAAAATACTTATTATGTATCAGGCACTTTATATGAATTATTTAATCCTCCCAACCACCCTGTGACATTGGTACTATTAATATCCATCCTGTTTAAAAAAAAAAAAAGAGGAAGCTAAGGTACAGAGTGTGTCCAGGGTCATAGAGCAAGGATTCAAATCCAGATAGTTTACTAGAGCATGCACTCTAAGCTATTACACCAAAATGGTTATAAAGTAATGAAATATGAAAAATACTTCTTAGAAGTGAAAATATGTAACATAAAATTATTTAAAAATAAAGGTAACTTGGAAAAAATACCAGATTATTAACATTGCAAAAACTGAATGGGGAGAAGAAAGTAAAAGGAAGATAAATTTCTCAACTTCCAATAGGAGACATTAAAAGTTATGGATGGCTTCATTCTAGATAAAATGGCCACATACAGAGATCTATATATACACATCTATATACATACACACATGTATGTCTGTGTGCATATTACACATACATATATGTATATATCTGCATATGGATTTAATTCAAAGGTTACCAATAATAGCATATTGAAATTATCAGGGAGAAAAACCCAATGAATATAGGAAAAGACCTAAAAGAAAAAAGCAAGAAAACATGAAAAACATAAGGTGAAAAAAGGAAGACCAAATAAATCATAATAAAGTTAGATGAACTAAGCTCCGCAGATTGTATCAAATTATGTTATTTATAATAAACATAGCCAAAATAAAATAACATAGGAAGATTTTTTTAAAAAGGGGAAATACAGGAAAACTAAAACAGGAAGAAAGCAGGGTAGTAATATTAATATAAGACAAAAAGGAACTCAAGGCAGATGGATTAATAAGAGCAAAAGTGGCTGGGCATGGTAACTCACACCTATAATCCCAGTCCTTTGGGAGGCTGAGGTGAGAGGATCGCTTGAGGCTAGAACTTCAGGACAACCTTGGACCCTGTCTCTACAAAAAAATAAAAAAAAAAAAATTAGCCAGGCATGGTGGTGGTGTGGGCCTGTAGTCCTAGCTACCTGAGAGGCTGAGGCAGGAGGACCACTTAAGCCCAGGAGTTCAAGGTTACAGTGAGCTATGACAGGTCCACTGCACTCCACCATGGGTGACAGAGTGAGACTCTGTCTCTAAAATAAATAAAAAAGAAGAGGCTGCTACCACTAGTGGAGCTATGCTCCCTCTTTCTAACAAGACCGCTTTGTTAACCAAAAAGCTCCCACTGTTACATAGTCTTCTAGATGTTTCCTGGCTCTCATCCTTGTAATTGCAGGGAGAATTAAGGGGGTTGCTTTCCATGATGTGCTCCAGCTATGTCTGACCCAACTGAGCACACTTTTCTGCTCAGTGGCCAAGAGGATGGGGATTGAGTAATTTTGCTGTTTTTCTGCCTATGAGTGTCCCCATTAGATCTTATTTAGATTACATTTACACTGTGTAGTACCAGTGGTATGTGTGCCCGTGTTCCCTTTGCACAACATAGGGGAAAAAGTAATTTTGTTGGATGAAGAATTTCCTGGAAGGCAGTGAATTTAGTTTACTTTGACATTTCACCAAGGACTAGTCCTTTCCCTTCAATTTGTCTTGATCCAGATATACGGGCTTCCTCTCTTTAGCGGAAAGAGCCCAAGGAAGAAGGAAGCCCTATGTGTTTAACTCATGTCCACCACTGGAAAGCCTAGCGAGCCAAGCACAAAACAGAATTATGAACAGGGTTAGTCCTATAAGAAGACAAAGAGGGAGCTCCTGACGAATCTAGCATAGAACAAAAAGACAGATGACCCTGTCTGTGAGGACAATGTTGTTAGGATAAAACGATGCTCCGCTTGAAACATTTTCATTTCTAGGTGCTGAAACAAGTTATATTATTTACCTATTTTGCAATAAACCCCAACAGATAATGCTATTCTCTTAAGTTTATAAGGTGATTTCTTTTCTTTAGAATCAAATACAGTTGAGTATTACTTTACACATAGCCTAGACTTAAAAAGAGTCTATTTAAGGAAATATTGCAGTGATTACTTCTGTGAAAAAAGAATAATTACCCTTTAATATACCTGCTTCATAAATCTGGGTTTTGGACAACTGCTTTTCTTAAAATGAGGCATCCAATACCCTCTCTCTCATGGATTCATATTTACTCAGTTTAAAAGCAACTTTGTGACAGGGAAGTGAGCACAGGAAGACTGAAGTTAATTATGTAATTGTCTAGGGGCCTCATGGGGTTAACGTATCTAATCTGGTCCTAGATAACAAATTAGACATCCAAAGTATTTGGCCCATGGAGGTACTTTAGATACATAAATTCATTTAACTGTAATGCCAAGTCTTTTGTGTTTTTCCTTATAAGAATCTAACATCCTTTTCTTTTTTATTTCTGGATACTGAGATACTTGTAAAATGGACTTTTGGAATTCTACAGTACCAGCAAACACAGACATGACTAAAAGACAGGCTTTACAAACACTAAAAATAATTATAAGAGGTATTTAGGAAAAAGAGAGAAAAGTTTCAAAAACCATCAGAGAAACTTAATAAACTATTCTTACTACTCTAAATGTCCTTAACTATTAAAGTGAATTATCAGTAATTAGAGTAGCTACCCCCTTTTCACTGTGGCTAAAAGAAAAAAGAAAAGCAGTAAGTGTAGTGAATTCTAGTAACTGCCAATATCTGTGTTTTCTTTAAAAGGGACAGTGGTAGGAAAAGCACGTACGGCCTCATAAGCCACTGTAAATATAGTCTTTATTCCAAGACAGATTGGAAGGCTCTGGGGAATTTTGAGTAAAGGAATGACATGATCTTATTTACATTTAACAAGATCATTCTGGCTGCTGTATTGCAGTAGACTACAGAGATGCAAGTGTGAAAAACCAATTAGGAAGGTATTGAAATAATCCAAGTGAGATAAGAGAATGTCTTGCATTAAGGGTAGACTATTTTTAAAGTGTATATGTATGCATGTGAATATGTGTATATACACACATATGTATTTTTTCTTTTCCCAAAACAGAAAAATATAATAGGTATATTTTGACTCATCAATATATTATGAACATTTTTCTATGCTAATAAATCTTGGTATTACAAAGATTACACTAAGAACTGTATTAAATTTCACTGCATAGATTTATTTTAATTGGTTCAGCCATTTGATATGAGTTCTTTCCAGTTTATTTTTGACCATTAACATCATAACACATGTGATTATTATTATTATTTTTTTAATTTCAGCGTATTATGGGGGTACAAATGTTCAGGTTACGTATGTTGCCCTTGCCTCCCCTCCCCCCCGAGTCAGAGCTTCAAGCATGTCCATCCCCCAGATGGTGCACATCGCACTCATTATGTATGTATATGTGATTATTTTATTAGCCTAAACTTACAGAAAAGGAACTTTATGAAAGTGCTTAATAAACACTGTCAAAATTTTTAAAATGTTGTGCCAATAATTTATGCTCTTATCAATACCATACGGTCAATTACATTTAAGTGTCAATTCCAATAGTTAATTCTGGTGTACAAATGGTTTGGGGAATAGTATGGATTTGGTAGTCAAATGAAAAGAGGTAAATTGCCTCTTCAAAGAGGTAATCAACCCTCATCTTTATCTCAGTTTCTTAGAGTTCTTTAGACCTTTGAGGGGTCTAAGCTTAGGAAAGACTTCACCTCATATAGTTTTGGAGACTAAGCCCATCTCTAGGCCAATTTAACCTTAGGGCAGGACTCGGGGGTAAAGCTGCCCAAGATGCAAGGTACATAAATAATGCGAACATTTTGTATAGCTCCTAGACAAATTTCTGTGATTTATTGGTCTGCAGTCAGTCACAGGGTAGCCAAGATCCCATTAAAATACAAGGAGGGCAGTTAAGTTGCTATTCCCAGCAGCACTTATTGGGAGGAGCTAGAGAGAAGACCCATGTTTCTACGCTAACAAATTGTGAGCATTAAAAAAAACAAAAAACAAAAAACCACTAAGAAATTTAATGTATATTTTCTGAATAGGTTTAAAATTCATATTGACTCAGTCTGGCCAGTGTTTGAAAATTTTAAGACAATGAAACTACACGAGACAGTTACTATGAACTTATCATTATGTACAGTCACTGCAATGGCTCAAAAGAGCTCTTTATTCTTTATGGTACCTCAGTATGATTTATTTATTTAATGGCAATTGGCAAGGTTTTCTAAATAATACGAAACACTACATGTTAAAAATCTGAGTTTAAAAACTTCGTAAGAAGACTGTGAGATTTTCTAAATTCCTCCAGTAAGGCTTTAGCTCTACAGGCACTTATTCCTTCTAGTAACTGCTTTTCTTTCATTCATATGTTTTCTAGAAAATATATTTCAGCCCTGATTTTCAAAAAAAGACATATAATTTCACACCTGAAGGAAAGAAACAGCTGACGTTTCTAGTTCATAGCTTATCTTTGAGCTTTATCTCAGCCTCAGTTACTAGATGACTTTCAGAGAGCTGCCAGAAACAGTTTTTCATTTAAACTGGTCTTCCTTACACTGTAATTTTGACAGTTGTGCTACAGAAAGAGTATTCAATGCCAGAGATGTCAAAAAGCTTGGATTTCCCAAGAGCTCCTGGGTGAGATTCTAAAAGGCAAGTCAGTGCTTTATCCTTGCATTAAGGTCATGTTCTACTTTGGGATATACTCTCTTCAAATTCATGTTACTATTTTATGCCCAAATTACATTTGCCTGTGTGATAGACCCCTAGCTATATCTTCAGAGATCTTAAAAAAAAAAAATCATCTGCTTGAATTTCATTTCATTCTATGTGGTTTCTTTCCATACCATGTGCTCAATAATAGCCAAAGTGACAATTCATGCCAAGATGCAACTTATTGCATTGATGCTTAGAACTAGATGCTTTAATAAAGAAACTGGATTTTTTTTTAAAGCTAGTAAAATTTAACAGTGGGGGGCTGAATACCAATTTTAGTGACAATAATGTTAATAAGTTCTGATAACGAAGAAATTGCATATTTATAACTTAACCTATGCTAATTTGAAGAACCTTTTTATATGTGACTAAGTTTGGTATTCACCCCAAAACTGTTTTTCAATTTAGTGTTCAAATAGAAAAGTTTAGGTATGCTAATTAATTTTGTAGCTTTCATAATATATATACACATGGAGAGTAATTATTCCTTTAAGACATTTTTAAATACTAGGCAAGGATGCTGAGGGTACTTACAGCAATATAAAATTATAGTATCTATACTAAGTAATCATTCAGAAAAATTATTAGATATTGAGTCTGAAACACTATGCACAAAAAAATAAATAAAGAGGAAAATTCTTAGATATTTATTTAGCCAACAAATATATCTGTGCCAGATACTGTGCTATATTGATATCTTCTCCAGAATGGGCAGTAATAGGCAAAGCATACAATGACAAGCACTATTTCTTGCCTTGATTCCCTTTGTGCACCCTTCAAATTCCCTAGCACAACAAATATGCATTTTCAAAAGTTGTTTCAGGGGCAGTAAGCAACACCCTGTAAAGCCTAAGCATAACTAAATACTATGAAGTTCTAGGTTTTAGTGAAAGGTCTAGCTATATAGATGTGCTGATACTTTTGATTCCAGTCCAGCTTCTAAGAGGCAAACACTGTGAAAAGTTGGGCTCATAGGCCATAAGTAAACGTCATCTTTAAACATCATCAATTATTGAGGGCTAAATTCATACAGACCTACCACAACCATCGACAGAACAAAAATAGGACAGGGTAGAGGCTGAGGAGAACAGGACAGCAGTTAAAAGAGTTATAAGGGACTAGGATCAGGGCAAGTTTCTACAGTTTGTTGTAGGGTAATGAAGGGGAGACTAAGTATGGCAGAAAGGTACACCAACGTCCATTTGACACTGTAATCCAGGGTACGGAGACAGATGGGTGCTGGGTCTCCTTTCTACTTGGAAGGGACTCAGGGAAGCCACATCCCAAATACCCTTTTATTCAAACACTTTTAGAATGACAACTACTAGCTGAATACAATGTTAGGTACTTTGGGGATACAAAGCCATGTGACATAGTTCCCACTTCACTATTATTTAGTGATACCCTATCCACTGCCTAAATTTTCTTCAATTAGAGATTCTTTTGAATTAACAAAGATTTTCATGTAAATATCTCTGGAGCTGTTATGGAGCACCATAATTCATTTGCAATTTTAATGTAAAAATTGTTTTAAAATTACGATTTTTTAAAAAAACTAAAGTCCTAATTGAGATTGCTAAGAGAAGAGTAGTTTTGAAGAGGGTAGAAGAAGGAATAACTCAATATATTAGGGCAGAGAATTCAGCCTATTTTGAAGTTTTGCTTTTCCTGCTCTATCAACTTTCTCCTACCAATAAATGAGGCCTAAGAAAGAGGGAAGCCTTTGGATTTCCTCACCGCTTCCCCAGTTGGCTTTCCTTTCTGAGAGCCTGAGGAGCACAAAAGTAGAATCAAGGGCAGACCTTTTCTCTCTTCTCCAGCTCCCATGTGATTCTCACACACCATAGGGAACTGATTCCATGGAAAAGTAGCAGAAAGTTTTATAGGCCAACATAAGCCATTAAGAGAGGACAGCCCATCAACTGATGCGTGCATAAAGAAAATGTGGTGTGTGTAAACACACACACACACACACCCCATGGAGTATGTCTTAGCGATAAGAGAGAATCAAATGATGTCTTTTGCAGCAACTTGGGTAGAGCTGGAGGCCATTATTATAAATGAAGTAACTCAGGAACAGAAAAATAAGTGCCACATGTTCTCTCTTGTAAGTGGGAGCTAAACTATGGCTACACAAAGACACACAGAGTGGTATAATGGATACTGGAGACTCAAAAGTGGGGAGGTTGGGCAGGGGGTGAAGGATGAAAAATTACCTATGGGTACAATGTACACTATGTGGGTGATGGGTACGCCAAAAGCCCAGACTTCAACACTATACAATGTATACATGTAACAGAATTCAACTTGTACCCCTAAATCTATCAAAATTTTTAAAAAGGAAAAAAATATCAAAAAGGAAAATAAATTTTAAAAAAGAGAGGAAAAAAAATGTATGGAGACATTATTTTGGTGGCAACATTAGTCCACATAGCACACAGAGACATTTCTGACCACCTCATTCTCTACTCTTTCCTTCTTTCTTTTTTTCTGGATATCTCTGGGAGGGAGGGAGGAAAGGAAGGAAGGAAGTGGGGAGGAGAGGAGAGGGGAGGGAAAGGAAGGAATTCCTTCCTCTCCTCTCCTTTCCTTTTCAAGACAGGGTCTTGCTATGTTGCCCAGGCTGGTCTGGAACTCCTGGCCTCACGCAATCCTCCTGCTTCAGCCTCCCAAGACTCTGGGATTATAGGTATGAGCCACCATGCCCAGCCTCTTTTCTTTTTAGAGCAAAGACTCATCCTGACTACTGAAAGGGTAGGGTTCCAGAAGTCATGTGTCCCTAACCAGATTTCCATAATATTTGATGTGAATATTAGAACTTTATTAGAATATTAGGATTTTCAAAAAAATAAAAATGGATCAATTCAAATAAAACAAGAGTATGGAAGGCTAATAAGGAGAATCCCAAAGTTAAAATACATTTAGATCTTATCTTTCTTATAACCACACTTTGCTTCTTTAGTTTCTGTTTTCCCCTTGGCCTTGTCAACTCTTAGAACTAATCCCAAGCAATTATTGCCAAAGGATAAATTTCCTTTTGCAAAGGAAGAAAATATTTGAATCTTCTAGTATAGTCACAAGCAGATTAGGGAGATTAAACACAAGTGCCACTTATTTCTTGCTTGTCTTGTGTAGTTATTGATACAAAAAAATATGTGAATACTTCAACTTTCTGTAACAGCTGGGGCTGCTAAAATGCATAGTGTTCTCAAATGCATCTGATTCAAAATGAATTTAACATCATCTATAAATACTGGATATATATAAAAGCATTATTTTATTATTTAGACAGAAGATACATTATTATAAAACCAATGAATTAATCATGAAAACAGGTTATGCTACAGAAGGAAATTACTGGTAAATAACACACTGAGATATTTTTGGCCTTACAACTTGCAAGTGAGTACTTCTGAAATTCTAAGCACTTCTTATAAGGCTAAAATTACACTAAAGAAGATTAGTCTTTCATTATCTTTGTCTTAGTCCTCATAATGACAATTTAGCAACAGCAGTTAATCCCCAGACATAAGAAATTATAAAGATTTTCTCTATCACATCCCCAACTCTGATGTCACAGTAAAAAGGATTTGTAACTGCTTTATAACTGTTGATAGATCTCAGCTTTAGGCCTTGCTTATATTTTTCAACAGATCATTTGACCTGAAAAATGTATTTTCATCTATAACTTCTATGACATTTTCATTAGATGGAATGGACTCATCAACACCATACTTTTGAAGTCACATACACTTTGTGATCTGTTCTTGACTAGAGCACAGCAAGAGAAATAAAATATTATACAACATTACTTGAATGCTATTATAATTTATCAAAAGGTTTGTGTATTTGGCAAAAACATGCATCAGGATGAGGATGTGGTTTAACTTTCAGTAAATCAAATCTAGCTATTGTGAAAACACAGAATTCAATTTCTCCACTGATTCTCTGAAATCTAAAGAAGGAATCAAAATGAGAATAGGCTGAATGATGTCTGATTTTTATTTGGACTGTTCCCAAACTTTAAAGCCCAGGGTACTGAATGTGCCATAGGCATTTTTTGCTTTTCATTTGTTTGGTGGCTTTCCAAAAATTAACTGTAAACAGTAAGGAAGATGCTAAATAATCAACTTTTGTAAATATTTTATTATTGCCTCTTCACCTCCCCATCACGCTATCTAGAATTGTTTTCATGTTACTGGCTTACAGGGTTAATAATTTTAGTTAGAACACACATAAAGACAAAGAACTCACAAAAATATTTCATAATTGTCAAAGGTCAAGATCCAGATTATATTACCATTACCTAGTGAGTCTTAGCATTAGTAAGAATGATCCAAATCAATAAATAATACGTAGTATTCCAGATAAATCCTGATAACCCTTCTCCATACCTAGTTATGGAGAAAAATCTCTGACTTCTATTATAAGATTTAAGAACATAACCTAATGTTACAGTTGGTTAGTGCAGATAATTAAGCCATTAATAACCATGCTTGTGTATTCTCACTCAATTCTTATTAACCTACTATAAGGATCAGAGGCTCTTTGGAAATTATTTAATAATAATTATTATCATTCTCTTCATCTTGCCTAGAATGTGAATTTATTTTATTAATGAGTAATTATCTAGTAAATACTTAATATTCTATTCAATACACATGGTATAGCTGGAAATTCTTCAAGTTAATCCATCAAAGCTGATCAAAGAGATGAGATATAAAGCAATAGAATTTGTGAATTAGGAATAAAGGGGGATACAAATATACAAATTCTGAATTATCATAAGAAACCAAGCTTGTTTGGAAATAAATTAATTAAAATGCACATCTTCCTCACTCCACTGGTACTGGATACAGACTGAAGACATCAACAGCTACAAGGACTATTCTCAGTTTAGGATATTGACAGCAAAGTAGAGTCTTATGCTTACTAAACTTTTTTTTTTGATAATATGAAAAAAACCCCACATTTTATATTCTCGTTTTGTTACCTTGCCACAATGCTTAATATAGACATGTTTTTAGTGAATATCATTATAAATTTGTGATCAGTCATGTAGCTTACATTCTAGGTTGGAAAATGGACAATACATAAGATTAAAAAATAAATTGAAGCTGGGTGTGATGACGTGTGCCTGTACTCCCTCTACTTGGGAGGGTGAGGCAGGAGGATCGTTTGAGCCCAGGAGTTTAAGACCAGCCTGGGCAACATAGTGATACTCTCGTTTCAAAAAATAGAGAAAAAAATTATACAGAATGTTAATAGCGATAAATGCCAAAGTGAAAAAAATAAAGCAGGAAGGAGTTTAGGTGGTGTGTATGTGTGTGTGTGTAATGGGATAAAAGGTGTTTTAATGTTTAGGTTGGCCAAGGAAGGCCCATTATCCAAAAGACAGATGGAGAAAAGCAAGAAACTCATGCCATTGCTTATTGTAAACATAAGATATTTCTGCCAAATTGGTTGTTATTCTGGATGTGTGTCCCAGAAACTCTTATTTAGAAAGAATCAAACTTCCACAAAGTTTAAATAAGAAAAATTAACTCTATTTAATATGGGAAATTATATTTCAAAACATGCTTTCTTTAGAAAAGTAGCTTTCTTAATTTTATTTTTAGGAAAGGTAATTATAAATTGGGAAAGAAAATGAATGACTTACTATATATAGTTGTTGAATTTTATTTTAAACAACATAGTAGAGTTTATTAGGTGCTTTAAGGTTTCCAGTTTCAATCCATTAGAGCAGTGTTCATATTCTTCAGAATTATAGTGATTTCTTGAACACCCTTGAGTCCATTAACTTTGGATGAAAACAGTTAATCGGAATTGTAACAGTCCTGCATTGTCTGGGTGATGCCCTTTGCACTGTTGTAGCTGGTTTTCTGTGGCTTCTGCTGTCCACCACAGTAACAGATGAATGAATATGTTAATGTACTTTCCCTGTTCCCAAGCCAATCCCTGGCAAAACTTTTGATCCTTAGGGTATTACATTCTCTCCTGCAGGATAACTTTGGAACCATTTAGTGTATTTCGACTGTACTGATCCTTTGCTATGCACAAGGAAGAAGATCCACTGAGTGCCTCATTTCCTGTTGTCCTAGCAGCAATTTGAACGTGGGAAAGAACAGATCTTAGTCTAATTTTTGTGCATATTTTTCCCCATGGCTTGTTAGATAAAGTAGACAATGTAGTGTGCAACATTCAGACTGCAAGGATGCTTGAACTGCACATTATTTACAGGAGAGTTTATGACCAGCCTTTCCGCAGCTCAGCCTTAGAGAAAAAAGAAGCAATAAAATAAGTTATGGCTTATCACTGCTGAAAATGTGACCACAGCAGTAAAGCCAAGTATTAACAATATAAGTCCAGATGCTGGGGTTGGCCTGGGTTCAAATCCTGAATTGTCTACTTACTAGCTGTGGGAATAGGGGCAAATTCTTTAAAATGAATCATCTGTAAAATGAAAATAACAATAGTACTAACATTATAGGGTTGATATAACGAAAATATATGTCAGTGGAGTCCCCGAAGGAGAGGAAAGGGGGATCACAGAAAAAGTATCTCAAGAAATAATGGCTGAAAGTTTTCCAAATTTGATGAAAAGTATAAACCCACAGATCTAAAAAAGCTCAATGAAACGCAAGGCAAGAATCATGAAGAAAACCACATCATAATAGAAAAAATCTGCCAAAAATACACAAGTGGTTCTCAAACAGGGATGATTCCTCCCATCCCATCCCCTGGGAGACCTTTAGCAATGGCTGGAGATGTTTTCGTTTGTCATAACTAGGGGATGGGATAGGCTGTGCCACCGGCATCTAGTGGGTAGAGGTCAGGAATGCTGCTACGTATCCTACAATGCACAGGATAGCTCTCATAATAATGAATGATCCTGCTCAGAATATCAACAGTGCTAAGGTTGAAAAACCCCAAAGGCATATAGTAATCAACTGCTTAAAACCAGTGATAAAGAGAAAGTCTTAAAATCACATCCTTATTCTATTTTCTTCATTCCTGACAAATATAGAAAGTAACTTACATAGCAAGCACTTTATTGTAAATCACTCACCATGTTCAAACTTTGAAGCACTGAGCATCAAGAAGTAAACGTGCTGGGATGAGCAGAGCTACATGGAGGGTTTTTAGAATTCAAGGGTCAATGTGATTTTTTAAAAACATTCTTTCAAATGGTTGAGTTAAGGGAGCTATACAACATGCCAGATATTCTGAGGGTTCGGTTCTGTGGTGCTTCTGACACTTAACTATTTTATGTATCAATGCAGTTCTCCCAGTTGGTCTCTTCATTCAATGCAGTATCCTTTCTGCTACATGCCTATTTAATATAAATTCTGTCCAAAGTCACAATAAAAATTTTAAAATCCCCACAAATCCTGGTCTTTTTTCCCTAGATTAGCCTATATTTTTACTGTACTGGCCTTTTAAAAAAAGACTTATGGATCTTTTAAAATCAGACATGAAATAACATGTTGTGACAGGATATCAAGAACAAAAACCAAGACAGTTTTCATACCTACTAAATATGAGGCACTGAACTAGGTACTTTATGTTCATGATTTCATAATCCTTAAACAAATCATTTGGGTTTGAAATTAATGCCATCTTAGTTTTACAGACAAAACAGAAGAACAAATTCATTGACTTGCCCCAAATCACAAGCTAAAAGTAGGGGGACCAGGGTTTGAACTACAGTCTGTCTTCAAACCCATGCTCTACCCAAAATAATAATTCTAACAATAGATACTTTAAGATTATACATGTGCTTTTTTTAGTTTGCTACTTTGGATTTTCATAACAAATCAATGCATATTTTCATTGCTGGAGCACTGGTCTATCACATGAACTTTTTTTTTTTTTTTAAGAGAGTCTCCCACTGTTGTCCAGTAGAGTGATCATAGCTCATTATAACCTCGAACTCCTAGGCTCCAGTGATCCTCCTGCCTCAGCCTCTGGAGTAGTTGGGACTACAGGTGTGCACTACCATACCCAGCTAATTTTCTAATTTTTTGTAAAGATGGGATCTCACTATGTTGCCCAGGCTGCTCTTGAACTCCTGGGCTCAAGTGATCCCCCCACCTCGGCCTTCCAAAGTGCTGGGATTATAGGTGTGAGCCACCATGCCCAGCCTACCACATGAATTTATTCAGATACTTTGGTCACAAAGTCAGCTGTGGAAAGCATATTAGTCTTCGTTTCCCTGTCAATCCTTACACAGAAGGAATAAGAATGAAAATGGCCACAGTCACGGCAGGACCTGTGTGTGCCATTTACTAAAAACTGCCTTACAAGACAGTTTTATCAGTATAGATGATAAAACTCCAAGATGGCTTGGAGAAGGGGAAAAAGAGATGGTCATTTTTGTTTGATATGTCCTAGACAAAAAAATTGAGAATCACTCCTTTCAAACATACAGATCTGAACTCTTTGGTTCACTTTAGATAGATTTTAATAGACTGTACACAGAAAGCTAAGAACATACATTTTGTTTAGTTTTTCTGAATGGTTAAAAAAAGTCACACTAAAAGGAAATAAAATTAGAAACCACTTAGTGGTGTTTACTAATCAACAAACTTGTTTACTTTAAAAACTCAGAAATTCATCAGTGCTCTAAAGGAATCAAAATTGAGTTTTGCGTCTCTAGAAGCATGCCTCCAAGATTAAAAAAATGAATATTCAACACAGTTAGGAAAAATGAGCCAATTTTCTTCTTTAGTGGAGGAAATGATAGATCAAATGTGTTTTACTGGAAAAGTAGTAAAGTTAATGAAGGCTATAGGAATAGGCAATAAATGACTCATCTTGACAGAATACAGAGCTTTACACAATTAAGGCAAATGTAAATTCAGAGATTTTTTTTTAACTTTACCTTGATACCTTAGTTTTTCTTTTTCTCCCTCTTTTGTAGGTGGTTCGATATATGAGTTATAGGAAATTCAAAACAAATGAAATTTTATGTAATTTATAATTCATTAACTATACCAACATGTTTTGTTCTTCCTTCCAATCAAACTGTTTATAGTCCTGTATGCTCCCTACAAATAAATAAATGAAAAAGTTTATACTTACTGGAAAGAACAGTTGTAAGGAAAATGTAGTCTGAAAAGGATATGAGTCCACATTCTCCAAGGGTATAAAATATACTGCCTTCATCAGCAAATTTTTCTCGTTCCTGGGAAATTTTCTGTTAAATGTATGGGTCCCGCCAAAAGATAAAAAGAAGGTATAACTGAATTAGAACACAAATAGTAAGAAATGAATCACCATTTATCTGACAGTTTTATGCTATTTATAAGCATTTGTCTGACGGCCATTCAAAATCAATGGATCCTTTACAGTTTTCAAGATGATAAAAATTCCAAGACAAAAAAATTATTTTTTCATTTCAAAACTGGTTTAATATGAACATTAGAAAATAATTTCGATTTTATGACCTCCTGCCATTGTACCCACTTAAAACTGTGTTTGTTTCTTAGTTTTAAAAACAATCCACCTTCTTCTATAGAGGTATATAAGGTAGTAAAAACCAAACCAAAACAAAACAAACAGTTGAAAAAACTAAGAGGAAATTAGTTCTAATTGTCCAAGAAAACTATACTGCCAGTGTAGAAATGAAGAGATGAGCAATTATTTCCAAGGCTCATACAAAGGCTCAGAAAACTAATTTCTGAAATACTAATTTTAGTTTTACTTTATGACCCTGAGAATCTTAGTTCTGGAATACAGAACTAATGTAGAATAAACAGTATCTCTGACATATAATGCCAAATCAGACATGCACACCAAGCTCTCTATACAATTTAAATCACATCTGCTGTTACCTTAGTGGAGGATCCTAAATTTTAGCTATTTGATGAAACTATCTCCTAAAACTTAGCTTTTACTCTAAATATATATTCTTTTTCTTTAATCTATAAATTTCACAAAGTTAATTCTCAGCTTTAGTAATGGTTTGTCTGGCAATTGGTCTCTTCCTGGGTGTTACAGGAAATCCATCCTGTTTTTTGAATTCCTAGCCAAAGCATAAACTTAGTGGTAACATTGAAGATATTTTCAAAAAACTGAAAAGGATCCACCAAGGAGTTAGACTTGAAACTACTTTCCATAAGTTCTGGGCCACTAAAAATATTTAAAGAATTACTCTGAGTACAAATAAAAAAAATAAAAGAAATAGGAGGTTTCAAGAACTCAAATCAACAAAGCACAATCAAAGTAAACAATGTCATGCAAGCACAAGTAAGAGGCAGCATTGCAGGCATAACTTTGAGAGGAGTATCATGAAAATTAAACCAACAAGCACCACTACACCAGCATCCAGGTATACAACTATCCAACTGGTTACCTCTGTCTAGTGGAGATCCCATTACACACCACAAAAGAAAGAAAACTGGTTAACCAACTGAAAACACAAGTACCATGTGAATCTTCATGAAGTCAGTTTGCATGATTTTCTTAATAATCTCATTCAAAATAGCTTCCACTGGATATTTGCTTGTTTTTAAGAAATGGTAACGATAGAGAGCTAAAAATCCACAGTTGAATGCCAACAAGGCAGTATTAGGTTTTGATGGCAGCTTCTACTTAGGAAAGGGCTTTTCTGACTTCAGTTGTGCCTGACAAAAGCCATCGTCCTGCTTAATGGCATTCAGAGAGTACTTCTTTGAGCTGACAACAAAAATGAGCACATAGTCCACTATGTTCTACTTAAAGTTAGATTTCATGCCACATTTGATCTTCTACAAAGAGATTAAATATAAATTTCAGACAAAAAAAGCTATTGGACCAGAAATAGAACAGCAAAACCTTTCACCAGGAAGCTAGTATTTAAATTTCTCAAAATAAAAAGAAACAAATAGTTATAAGTTTTACATTATCCAAGATACTGCAACAATAAAGTATGGGAGTAGGAAAAAATACATAAAATGAGATTAGGTCCCCAAAGGCAGACCATTACCAGCCAGAATAATGATGTGTATAAAAGTCAAATACTTAATAATTATGCTATAATTGTATGGGGAAATTGCTATGAGCAATTAGAACCAATAATATAGTGGGAGCCAGAAATTGAGAGACAAACAAAAGTCTAAGGACAGAGTGAAATGAGGTAGCTGTGCCAAAGAATGACACCTAACATTATTTTTCTAACAATCACCTGTACCACACTGCCACTCAGAAGATAACACAAAGACAAATGTAGTTTTGTTGGTAACTTCCGATTTTTATATAACTTCAAACTCACAGAAAGGTTGAAAGATTAGTATAATAAACTACCATATACTTTTTATCCAGATTCACCAACAGTTTACATATTACGCCATTTACTTTATATTTTTTCTGTGTACCACTTTGAAAGTAATTGGAGACATCATGCCCCTTTTACACTTAAATACTTCAGCACAGATTTCCTATGAACAAAGATATTCCCTAATGTATTAAGTATAAATTTAATAAAACCAGGGAATTTAATATTGATACACATACTATTGCTTAACCTAGTCCATTTTCAAATTTAGTCAACTCTCCCAAAAATTTCCTTTACAGCATTTTTTCCCCCAGTCAAGACTGTAATCCACAATCTGCATTTAGCTGTCATGTCTCTTCAGTCTCCATTAAAGTCTTTTGGAAAAGTCTTTCTTTGTCCTCCTTTATTTTTTTTCTTCTGAGGTTTATTATTTTTGATTGTGGTAAAATTCACATAAAATTCACCATTTTAACCACTTAACTATACAACCTGTGGACCTTTTGGGTTTGGCTTCTTTCAATTAATATGTTTTCTAGGTTCACCTTATGTTGTAGCACTTAATTCCTTTTTATTGCCAAATAATATTCCACTGTATGAGGAGTGATCATAATCCCAAAAGACACAATCCTGAATGCCATAATCCCAAATTTTGAAGTCCCAAAAAATCAAAATCTGTGAAGTCTAAAATCCCAAAAATATAATTCTAAAAAAATTTAAAATTCTTTAAAAGATATTTATTTACATTTTTAAAAGGGGATTTATTTGTGAAACATAAAAACATGACAGAACACTTCATAGGCCACTTTACACAACAAAATAGGCCATATTTTTGCAAGCATAAACACTCAGGTATATTAATGACAGTCACATGGGTATAACACTTATGAGCAGATAAACTGTATTCATAACCATATTCAAATCGTATTCATCACTACAGTTGATAATTGTGTGCAACGAGCTTTATAACTGCAGTCATCTGAAATACCACGGCCAACGATCTAAAGTCTTTCAACGTGATCAAAAATCTCAATGTGTCACCACTGCATATGCAGTCACCCAAAGAGCTGAGATCTAGAGAAATTTTATCTTTCACAAATGCAGAGGTACAAAAAGTAAATCTCATTTATTGAGGAAGCTTCAACATTTTTACGTACATGCACAATGCTTACACACAGTCAATGTTATTACAATGCAGTTGCGTGAAGTCAAATTTCTGACATCTGAGGCAGCAAAAGAAAAGTCTGTCCTACTTCTCAGAGAGAGACATACCAATTCACCTTCTGCATTTGTTCTCTCCGGGCCCCCAACAGAGTGAATGGTGCCTACCAATATTGAGGGCAAATGTTCGCCATTTACCCAGACTCACAGACTAATTTCCACAGAAATACCCTGACAGACACACTCAAAATAGTACTTTTCCAGGTTTCTAGGTATTCCTTAATCCAGTCAAATTGACATCAAAAATTACTGACACCTAAAATTAGGTCCACAGATCCACCCCACATCAACTTGGCACCCATACACATCTCCTTAAACCATACTTAGTTTCCACATGAAGACAAAACCAAGGTAATAGCTCTGCCTAACATGATCTAACTATTCTGTGACTATGATTTTCAGGATTTTAGACATTAGAGATTTTTTAGACTTCAGGGATTTGATCTTTCAGGATTGTGTCTTTTGGGATTATAATCCAAACCTCACTGTCTGTATATATTAAAACCACAATGTATCCATTCATATGTTGAAAGACATTTAGGTTATTTCTACCTTTTGGCTATTGTGCATAGTACTACTATAAACACTCACATACAAGTATGTGAGTACCTGCTTTCCTTTCTTTTGAGTATCTGACGTCTGTCCAGAAAGTACCCAGCCATGTAATATGAAAAATAGAGACATTTATTGAAGAAGATACAAGATACAAGAAACACTGTACATAAGACATTGACACCTCAGTTTCCTTCAAAGTAGGAACCTTGGGATCTCACACAGTTCTCCCAGCATCTCTTCCACTGTTCAAAACACGCTGCAAAATCCTTTATTGGAATCACCATCAGCTGCCTTGTCGTATTTTCCTGAATCTCATCCACGGTCTGAAATCTCTTCCTTTTCAAAGGTGATTTTAGTTTTGGGAAAAGCCAGAAGTCGCAGGGCACCAAATCTGGGCTGTAGGGGGGTGGAATCACCTGTGGGATTTGATGTTTCACCAAAAAACTCTGCACAAGATGTGATGCACGGGCGGGCACACTGTGGTGATGAAGCTGCCAATCACCAGTTGCCCATAGCTGCAGCCATTTTCATTGCACTGCATCTCTCAACCAAGGAAGAACACTGAGGTAGTTCTCCTATTAATTGTTTGGCCTAGAGGAGCATACTTGTGATGGACAACACCTTCCTAATCAAAAAACACAGTTAACTTGGTCATGATCTTGCTGCAACTTTGCCGTGCCTTCTTTGGGCATGGAGAACCAGGTAACTTGCGTTAGGACGACTGGGCCTTTGTTTCTGGATCATTGCTATAGATCCACGATTCATATCCAGTCATGACCTTCTGGAGGAAATCTGGTTCATTGTTAGCAGTCTGAAGCAAGTCATTAGCAAATATAGCACAATGTTCCCTCTGCTCTGGTAGCAGAAGCTGCAGAATGCATTTGCCACAACACCTTTCATAACAAGATCCTGTGTCAAAATCTCGGACACAGTAGTTTTTGGAATCCTCAGATTAGCTTCTAGTTCTTGCAGCCTGTACATGTTGAACATTCTCAGGTGTTCTGCTTGTTCTAGGCCTTCCAGAACATGGATCACTTTCAACAGATTATGGACCATCTTTGAAGCGTTTGTGTCACACTTTTATTTGCGCTGCACTCACTGCATCGTCCTGGAAAGCCTTCTAAATCATCCGAATAGTTTCTGCAGAGGAATGTTCAAGCTTAACACAAAATTTGATGCAGATTCATTGTTCTACTCTCTCAGTCATTTTGAATGCAATGGCCACACGGTACACATGTGCACTCAACAGCGTCTAGCGCCCCACTGACTAGTACAGTGAAGTACTCATTGCTCACGCATGCACATTACAGTCCACTCTCCTTGGCTGTCAGGTTACACCAATGTTGCACAAACCATTCTTCTTATACTAACAATGGCTGGATAGTTTCTGGACAGACCTCGTATACCTACAAGTGGAATTAGTAGGTCATATGGTAGCTGTATGCTTAAGTTTGAGGAATAGCCAAACTGTTTTCCATAGTGGCTGCACAATTTACATTCCCATCAGCAAGTAAGACGGTTTCAATTTATCCACATCCACACCAACACTTATTTTTTAAATTATAGCCATTCTCATTGTTGTGCAATGGCATCTCATTGTGGTTTTGAATTACATTTCTCTAGTGCCTAATGATGGTAAACATCTTTTCATGTGCTTGTTGGCCATATGTATATCATCTTTGAAAAAATGTCTAATCAAGTCCTTTGCCTATTTTTGAATTGGTTATTTCTCATTTTTCTTTTTAGTTATAAGAGTTCTTTATATAGTCTGGATACTAGACCCTTATCATACATAAGATTGCAAATATTTTCCCCCATTATGTGCGTTGCCTTTTCACTTCCTTGATAATGTCCTATGATGTATTAACACAAGTTTTTAATATTGGTAAAGTTCAATTTATCTGGTTTTTTCTTTCATTGCTTATGCTTTTGAAGTTATTATTATTATTTTTTTTTGAGTCTCACTGTGTTGCCCGGGGTAGAGTGCCGTGGCGTCAACCTAGCTCACAGCAACCTCAAACTCCTGGGCTCAAGCAATCCTTCTGCCTCAGCCTCTCGAGTAGCTGGGACTACAGGCATGCGCCACCATGCCCGGCTAATTTTTTCTATATATTTTTAGTTGTCTGATTAATTTCTTTCTATTTTTAGTAGAGACGGGGTCTTGCTCTTGCTCAGGCTGGTTTCGAACTCCTGAGCTCAAACAATCCGCCCGCCTTGGCCTCCCAAAGTGCTAGGATTACAGGCGTGAGCCACCACGCCCGGCCTTGAAGTTATTTTTAGTACTCCATTACCAATCCAAGGTCATGAAGATTTACTCCTATTATTCTTCTAAGAGTTCTATAATTTTAGCTCCTATTTTTAGGTCATTGATCCGTTTTGAGTTAATTTTTGTACATAATGTGAAGTAGGGGCCCACCTTCATTCTTTTTTACGTGGATTTCCAGTGGACCTCATATCATTTGTTGAAGAGATTATGCTTTCACCACCATTTGGTCTTGGCATGCCTGTTGGAAATTAATTGACCATAGATATGTGGGTTTATTTCTGGGCTCTCAATTTTATTTCATTGTCTATGTCTATCTTTATGTCAGTACCACACTGTTTTTTATAACTAAAAAAATTATAGTAAAATGCATGTAACATAAAATTTACTACTGTCAACATTTTAAAATGTAGGTCTCTTAAGCTCTGTTCATTTCTTTTTTTTTTTTCATTCTTTTTTTTCTTTGCCTCAGACTGGATAATATCAATTGACATATCTTCAAGTTCACTGATTCTTTCTTTGGCCTGCTGAGATCTGCTGGTTGAATCCCTCTAGTGAATTTTTCACCTCAGCTTTTGTACTTCTCAGTTCCAGAATTTCTATTTGGTACCTTTTTATAATTTATATCTATTGATATTTTCTATTAGTTCAAACATCATTTTCCTTGTTTCTTTTAGCTATTTGACTAAAAAGACAGTTGATTTAATATCTTTGAGTAGTAAGTATAATGTTTGTGTTTCCTCAAGGATATTTCCTATTTCTTTTTTTCTGTGACTGGGTCATACTTTATTGTTTCTATGAATGTATAATTTCTTGCTGAAAATTGGGCATTTTGTACATTATAATGTACAACAACATGGATGGAACTGGAGAACATTATGTTAAGTGAAATAAGACAAGCACAGAAAGGAAAATCTCACATGTTCTTATTCATATGTGGGAGCTAAATATTAAACACAATTGATCTCATGGAGACAGAGAGTAGAATGACGGTTACCAGAGGCAGGGAAGGGTAGTGGGGGCCGGGGGATAAAATGGGATGGTTAATGGGTGTAAAAATGTAGTTAGATAGAATGAACAATATTTGATAGCATAAAAAAGTGACTATAATCAATAATAAGTTATATGGTATACTTGAAAATAACTAAAAGAGTAGAACTAGAATGTTCCTAACACAAATGTGCCAGAGGTGATGGATACCCCAATTACCCTGATTTGATTAATTCACATTGTATGCCTGTATCAAAACATCACATGTACCCTATAAAGATATATAACTATTATGTACCCATAATAATTTTTGTAAAAAAATTGAAGGAAAGACAGCATAGAGGCTTTTGGTTACTTTTTCTTACTTCATAAGTCTTATCAATGTTCAATTTTGCAAATTAAAAATGTCAAGTAAAATTTTCCCTCACTTAATCTTTTGAATTATGTTTAATCTTTGACCAAATTTTAAGTCACTTTTTCCCCTAATCAAACAGCATTTATAATACTTCAGGGGTGATATGGAGGCATATTCCAACGAAGATATAATCTTCCTTATGAGACTGGTAATAATGTTTATTTTCTCTCACTGCCCTGAGGTGGTTATTTATACTTTGTTATTAATGAACATTTATACTGATATGTAATTCTGACTAAGAAAATATAACATAAGGATTTGTATTTAATTCAATATAAGTAATAAATTCAATATAAATGTAAATTTATCAATGTTATATGTGTTATATATAACATATAAGTATTATATATATTATATAAATGTAATAGACACTGTAAACTTCTGTACATAAAACTCAATAGAAATAGAATACATTTCAATTTTATTGTAAGAGCATATAATGTAAGCTTAGGTAATACATGTTCAGTAAAAAAATATTTGGTAAGGATCTATGAGAAACTTATTTCTTCTTAAAGTTCCTGAGGTAAGATTCTAGCAATACTTCAGTATACATGCTGAAAATTATTTAAACAGAACTAGGTAGGCATTTTTATTTTAAGAGATGGGGTCTCACTCTGTCACCCAGGCTGGAGTCTGGTCAGAACTAGTTTATTTATCCATGTGTTTTTTTGAAATAGGGTCTTGTTCTGTCACCCAGCTAGAGTGTAGTGGTGCGATCATAGCTCACCGTAACCTCAAATTCCTGGGCTCAAGCCATTCTCCTGCCTCAGCCTTCTAAGTAGCTGGGAGTGTATGCCACCACACCCAGCTAATTTTTTAAACACTTTTTTGTAGAGGCAGGGTCTTACTATGTTGGCCAGGCTGGCCTCAAATAATCCTCCGGCCTTGGCCTCTCAAAGTGCTGGGATTACAGGCATGAGCCACTGCACCCAACCAGAACTAGGTATCTTTAAAAGAGAATGCAATTGCAGATACCTTACAGAGCGTTGTTATAACTCTGTTACAGCAGCTTAAAAGTTACACATCAAACTCTACTCCAATCACTTGAATCTCTGAAATTAAGGGTGTGAAAGCAGAATGTAGGTCAAATTATCAGAATAGCATTTCTATTGAATTTACTGACAAATGTTATCCTTTTTAGAGAACAAAATTATGCAAAATATTTCAGAGCAATGTGCTCACTGATTTAAATGAACAAAATATAACTGTTGTACTATTTCCTTGTATGACCTAGTCTTAGATCTTATTCATTTCAAATTTTAAACCATAGCTATAGACACAATATTACTAAGGGATTTAAATTACTGACCTCGAGGAAAGGCAAATAAATATTGTAATAATGGTTCGGGTATTGACCTTAAGTGTACCATACCCTGAATTTTTTTATTTTTCAGATAAGCAAAAACAATTAAGAATAAACTTATTAGATAGCAAAGTATACCCTACACATGTGTAATTGCCATACTTCACAGTGAGTCTAAAGCGTGAATTGTTTTGTGTTGAAGCACCCACATTCTGGTTTCTGACCAATCACATAAACTTATAAAATATATGACTAAAGTTGCAGGGGCCATGAGGGGCCTTGGGACTGGGATTTCCATACATGATTCAAACTCATTAGTTTTCAGTGTGCTCAGACAATGAATCCTCACTAGTTACAGGATTGATCAAAGCAGGGTCAGTAATTTTGCCTTCTGAGACTCGACTAGATGAAGCCAAAGAGAAAAATCTTACCTATTTATTTATTCTCATTATTTCTTCTAGTTGACATTTATTTTTTCAAGTTCTAAAGTTCGAAATGAACTTTTTCTATCTAATAGAAGTTGATGGACTATGTCTGCAAAATAAATGCTTACGTATCATCTAGAAACTCAAAACATCTCTGGTATACAGAAAGTCTCATAAAGAACACAGCTTTACTATTTAAATTAAGATATAATCCTTTATGAGGCTGAAATATTTGGATTATTTTAATATTAATACTTCTTTATATTTCTGAAATATATTTCAAAGTCTATCTAAATCTTTTGAGTAATATTTGAGGTTGTATGTCAAAAACAAATTGATGATAGTATACTTCTTCTGGAAAATGCAGTTTTGGCATATCATCTCCAAATGACATATAGTATTTCTGCCTAGGGTTGGAGTCAAGGTGGATGGTAGGGGACCATTAGACAGAAAGAGAAAATTCATCAATTTTCCATGCAATTAATGTTCACACTTCATTTCTAGTTGGTGCACAGACAGATGCCAAAGCCTTGGAAAAATACCAATCTTAAACAATCACACTATTCCCAACCAAACAGAAAATGTTGCACAGCTAAAATATGTTATTCTTTTTCCCCACCCAAGACCTGAACTTGCAGAAAGGTAAAATTTGAGGATATGACAGATAAAAATTAAACTGAGATGTTTCTAATTTAGAGTAGTGTATGATTTCCCCTTCTTCTAACTCAGATTTTCTTTCAAGCTTTTCAAAGGTATTTGACACAAAAAACCATAAATTACTGTGCAACAAACTGTGGAAGGTGAATGCTTAAGATACTGTAAACATCACTCTGCCAGAAAGCAATTCTCTTTTCAGTCCCAATTTAACCACCTTAGCTCTGAGAACAATTCCAAATACCTAGAATGCAAGTGTTTTCCTATTTCATTAACTAGACTGCTTCAGAGAAAGTGGTACAGATGAAGATGCTTTAAAAAAAAAAGTGGGAAATGATTTGATTAAAGCAATAATAAAAATTCATGAAAGTATACTGGAACAGTAGTAACTTCAAGGAAATGATACAAGTTTATTGGAATGATTTATTTTAATCCTCAATATCTGATGAGGTATTATCAAAACTCTAGGATAAAATCTTCAACCTTACTATTTTCTACCATGTCATGTCTGCACACTTGCTTAAAGCAGCTCCAAGTGGGAGAATCTACGTTTTATCATTATTGATTATCCGCTACCTACATCTAAGAATTTAATTTTGAACTTTGGCCACTGAAATAGATCAGTGCCAAAAAGAACACTCCTGAGTTCAGCAGCAGTCTTGGTTTTAGTCACATGGGTTATAAAAGGCTTCTCTGTTACTTAATGCAAAAACAATCTCAAGTACAAATTTTGAAAAATAAGTCAATACGGTAGTTTTACCTTCTACCATTTGGAAAAAAAATTATTATAAGAAAAAAATATAAGAACAAAAATAAGAGTCTCACTCTGAGGATCACTGTTAACACCCTTGACTTATACTGTTCTTAGTACTTAACATTTCCTAGGAAACCTTTTAGATCAGCCATCCCAACCATTTTGGCACCAGGGACTGGTTTCTTGGAAGACAATTTTTCCCCAGGGGGTAGTTGGGAGGGGGAATGTATGGTTTCGGGATGATTCAAGCACATTACATTTACTGTGCAAACCTCTCTGCTAATGATAATCTGTATTTGCAGCCACTCCCCAGTGTTAGCCTCAGCTCCACCTCAGATTATCATGCATTAGTTTCTCATAACGAGCACATCCCTCACATGCGCAGTTTACAGTAGGGTTCACGTTCCTATGAGAATCTAATGCCACTGCTGATCTGACAGGAGGAGAAGCTTATGAGGTGATGCAAGCGATAGGGAGTGGCTGTAAATACAGATGAAGCTGAGCTTTGCTCTCTCACCCGCCACTCACCTCCTGCTGTGTGGCCCAGTTCCTAACAGGCACACGGACCAGTACCGGTCTATAGCCCAGAGGTTGGGGACCACAGCTTTAGATGAAGAATTTTAAAATCAATTTTGAAAACAAATATTTATAGGTACCCCTTGAGAACCAATGACCATTAAAGACATATCAAGAATTTAAAAATTATACTTTGCATATTCTATGTCAAGTATTGCACTTGGCACTTTACACTTGCATTATTTCTGTAAGTCCTCACTGCAAATCTATGAGGTAGGTGATAATATTATCTGTACTTTACAGATAAGAAAACTCAGGTTTAGAGAAGTTAAATAAGCAGCCCAAGGTGATAATGCTATATTAAGTGGCAGGACAGGCCATGGTCTGACTCCAGAGACCATGTCATGAAGCATAGTATGTTATAGTGTATCAATTACATAGGAACACACCTGGTATCCATATTGTTCACAATTTCTGAAAATGTTAATGAGGACTCAATATTTCTGAAGCAAAACGTATCCACTACTGTAAAATATTAACCTTGGGGGCTTGTATCAGCTAAGTTAACTTGAAGTTGAAGAGGAAAGTTTGAGGCAATGATGTAGGTGCACATTTTTTCAATGCATCCATTAATTCAAATGTATATCTTAATCATTTTAAAAATATGCATCACTTTAGGAATTTAATGTTCTTTATATACTTTTTAATTAATAAATATTAGATTAATCTATAATTGGAAAAGCTTTTTATTCAAATTTAGAATTTTTAAAAAATGAGTTATACCAAAAACAAATATGCAAAGCAAGAACTACCCTCACACATTCTCTACAACCAAAGATCATCAATAGATGTTTAGGCTAAGTAGAGAATCTATTTTACCAGAACATAATAAGAAATAACTTGTTTAGTGTAGCTTTTATAAAACTTTATTTGTGTGACCTTAAAACATGCTAGAGTATTTGAACTAAAATAATAAGAAAAAGGAAGTTAGTCTAGAATTAAAGAAAGTCCTATTATACCAAAGTGAATTTCAAATCTTGTTTTATGATGAAAAAGCTAAACATGAAGGTGTTAGAAATGTAATAATGTTTAGTCATGTTTACGCTTTCAAATCAACAATGATAAATCAAATGGGTTTAATGATCCCAAATTCAAGCATGATATAATCTAAAATAAAAATATATTCAAAGATGTCTTAATAGGAATCTGAATATTTAGGACAACCAAGTAAACTACACTCTTCTTTGGAGTACTTAATGATTGCACATTGTTTATTTTCTCAACTTGAATAATCAAACACATAGGTTAAATGAACAGACTTTAGTAGTGGTGGAACTCAGACTGGAAAGAGATTTTCTGGATGCTCCTCACAGCAATATAATGAGTATTTGATACCATTAATAAGCTGCATCTGAAGAATTGCACTCTATGCTACCAGGAGAAGAAAATGATTCTGGCCTTTCCATGGGCAGTAGGAACTTAGCATGCAAAGGACAGAGCCCCGCAAGGAAGCAAGCAAGAAGACCTCTTCTGCAAAGTAACTGTTTATGGACCTTTGGAAGCTTAAAGGATTCATACTAGTGTCACCAAAATGAATGATATTTACAGAACTCAATATAGATAAACAATTCTGCCCCTACCTATTCTAAGAAAAAAGGTTTATCTTTTAATATAGAAAGTTTATTCACAAGATATCCTTAAGAATACAGTAAAACATGATTTTGAATCCTTGATCAACCAAGGATATTACCTTCAATAGTAAAAGTTCAAGGAAAACTGGTGTTCTTTTGTCACCCAATGTTGTTGACTACTCAATGCTGTGGATTTGAGAGATTTCCAAGCATTTACCAATTCCTATCTCTCTTCTTTACTCCTACCTCTCTAGTAAGGGCACTTATCCAAGGCAAGCCATGTTAAATCTTCAAGCTTTAAGCCATACAATTATAGGAGAGGAAGAGTTTTTGCTGCCTGCTACAAACTGTCCTATCATAATTAGAGAACTGAAAGTGGTACTCCTCAATTACAGGTGTTAGCATTTCATCTGATTTACTTTCTTTAGCGCTCTGTATGATGTTTGTGCCATAGCTATTCTAAAACAGAATCCCCAAGATTAGAAATACTGATAATGGGATCATCTATAAATTATCTTGACATAATTTTTAAAGTATTTGCTGGTTTGTTTCAGAATATAGTTAAAGGCAAAGGTATTCAGGAAGATAATCTATTGCACCAATAATAGTGTCTGGCTTAGGGTTTGGTAAGGGACAATTATTTTTTAAGAGATGGGGTCTTGCTCTGTCACCCAGCCTGGGGTGCAGTGGTGTGATCACAGCTCACTGTAAGCTGCAACTCCTGGGGTCATGTGATCCTCCTATCTCAGGCTCCTAAGTAGCTAGGACTATAGGCACACACCACCATGCCCAGCTAATTTTTTAACTTTTTGTATAGATGGTGAGGAGGGGGATCTCCCTATATTGCCCAGGCTGGTCTTGAACTCCTTGCCTCAAGCGACCCTTCTACCTCGGCCTCCCAAAGTGCTGGCATTACACGCTTGAACCACTGCACCTGGGCTTGGACTACTAAAAAATACCCCACTTTAAAAAAAAAAAAAAAAAAGCATCCCAGAAAAAATATACTATAAAAATAAAGGGCACCCTGTGATTTTCATTAATTATTTTAGAGAAAAGGTATATATAATTCAGTGTAATTTACATTTTTAAGACTGCTAACCATCAAAAATGCAAGAGTAATTTCTTTTTAAAAAAATGAATAAATTTTAATAATTTATAAAACACAATTAAAGAGTCCAAGCCTTCAAAGATCGATTTAAAAAGTACTCTTAGGAATGTCCTTGAAAATCTCCTTTGCTAGCCTACAACTGTATATTCTTCTCATGGTTTTTTCCATGTGTTTGCTTGCCTTTCCAAGATAAAGTTATTGATTAGCTCAAAAAAGCAAAATAATGAAGTCTTTCTAAGTATTCTATTTGTTTCCCCTTAAGTCATTTTATTGAGCAAAATGCAACTAAGCAACCATTTATCTGTATTTTTTATGTCAGAAATTTTGAAAGAAAAAAAGCTATTAATTTTTAACCTGGAGTTACTGTTGTCTCATCATTCCTGTTTCAATTCAAGTAGGAACATAACATCCCAAATAAGATTACTTAAATGATCCAATTAAGTATCCCTTATATTTAATATAATATAGTGACTAAAAAAAAGTTTCTAGACCATTTGTAACACCTAATGTTAAAATTTCTTTTTATATTACGCTGGGTACTATATTCTCAAGGACTTGTGCAGTGTTTGTATTGTCATATTAAAGATAAAGTATGTTAATTTAAAGTGACAGGAACTGAATCGTTCTGAAGGGAGCAGGAGAAGGACATGAGCATGCATTGAACCTTTGTTCCTGGAGCATTACTATGGATTTTGGAGCATTAATTTAAAGCACATGCTGCTGAGTCGGTACCTGCCAGAAATCCTGATCAGAAGATGAGAAAAAGAAAAAAATTGACATCGTTTGATTATATGAACAAAAATTTCCAAATCAAATATACATATTACAAAACATAACATACAAAGGATGAATTAAAACCTGTAATAACATCACTGAACACCTGGAAATAGGAAATAAGGAATACATAGATCTGATCTGCTAAGCACAATAAAACAAAACAACAGTGTCTCATTATCATTTCACGGATATAATTTTTTTTTAACTTCATGGTAAATTAGTTGCTTTGCCATATTAACATATAGACAACCAAATTTGGATGAGTTCAGAGAATCAGTTAACTACTTTAGAGAAGAGTACCAAATGACTGCTTAGAAAAAGGGCTTCTCCAAAATTATGTCACACTAAATAAAGTGCTATCCACACTGGTAATAAACCAGTCATTGTGGAGGCTGACATTTAAAGAAGCAGTTTAGGTGAGCCAATTTAGCTGGGTACCACTCCAAAATATCTTCAAATACCAAATACTTCTGAACATTTTTCAATAAATACACTTCATTGGCTGTGAAATAAAATTTGACCTAAACTTACCATCCTATTCAAACCAAGCTCAGTATTTAATAACATTATAAAAGTTGCTGACTGAAAAACAGATGCTATTAGCAATTTACAAGCCTATAGCTGGAATTGACATGACAGAGCCCAAAGGATTTTACAGTACAGGAGTGAGATGAATCACTGTGAACACAGGATGGCTCAGATATGAGAAATCAGACCAGAGGTCTAGCTATTTAACCTGGGCCAATTGCTCATTACTGAGATAGCACATGGAGATTTTTATAGCTGACTGAACTGGGAAGGAAAGAACCATGGAGAGAACAATTACACAGAGGTATGCTATTCTGTAGCATTTCACACAGACCAAGAAAGAACATAATACATATGACAGCATATAACTCCTTTCATAAATTAAGTAAAGGGCTCAAAGTCACGTGAAATAGCTACAATTTGCAAGGCCAGATACTTTCTGATTTTACTGAGAAGGTAACTGACACTCTGAGACGTTAACTGGTCTCTTGCTCAAGGTTACCCATCAACTATTGGTATTTGAATATGTGATTGTCTATATCCAAAGTCCACACTCTCTTCATCCTACTCTATTACACATAAAGAAGTTCAGCAATCCACAAGGTTGCGTTTTTCACACCCAAACTGAGCAAATGTTTTAAAAGTAATTTAAAGAACTTTGGACAGGAAAGAAGGAGGATGGGAAAATCTGTGACTAAAACCAGAAAATTCTAGCAGCTGTCAAGGATTTCCTGAAATGTTGAATCAGTACCTGAGTTCACTGTTGTAATTTAATTACATTCTAAACTTTTGTTCATCTAAAGATTATAATGAGCAGCCCCATTCAAATGATGCTACATTTAACACATAACTAATTAATATTTGAAAATTAACAAATTGTTTAGTTTATAATAGAAATAGTATTTTCTTTATTATCCTGATTACAATTAGCAAAGACTCAATTTTTTTTTTTTTTTTTGAGACAGAGTCTCCCTCTGTTGTCCCGGCTAGAGTGAGTGCTGTGGTGTCAGCCTAGCTCACAGCAACCTCAAACTCCTGGGCTCAAGT